>NC_053028.1:47621429-47989203 GCF_003073215.2 Triticum urartu | reverse complement strand
GGTGATGACACGGTACTATACATTCTGCGGTAACGATGCGGCGTCAATATTACTAAATACTCGGAGCGCGATAAAATCATGAGTTTTTTTGCACGACGTGGGCACATGTGCTATAGAAACAATGGTATTTTTTCCTAATTTTTGGTGATGGAGAAGTATCCGAAAAATTCCCTCTCCGCGGATTGCCCTTCGCGCGTCTACGGCTGTGGCCGGCGGCCTCCGGGGGCTAGCATGCCGCCAAATCTTGTGTAGGCGGCCTCTCACAAGTCTGGAAGTGTTGTGGCGGTTGCAAACGCCCGGGACGCGTGTCCGGGGTGTGCCCCCCCTCACGGACGGCGCCGCCGCCGGCACCTAGAGGGGGGAAACGGACGCGTCGGGTCTACACGGAGGGGATCTTGCTGTGGGTCTGGCCCGGATGTTGCTCCAAAGTGTTCCTATGGGCTGACCTAACACAACCGGGTGGGGAGGTCCACTGGTCAAAGCCCGTCTGTGCAAAGTCAAAGGGCTAGATCCCGTGGTCAAACGCTACAGGGTTAGGCGGGACGGGGGCACTGGGGGTAGCAATGCCACCGAAGCGTCGCACCGGGCCCTCATACATGCGGGGTGGTGTGGTGGCATGTCCGAAGAGGCAGGACGCGTCTCCGGGGCGTGCCCCCCCCTCACGGACGGCGATGACACGGTAGTAGACGTTCTGCGGTAATGATGCGGCGTCAATATTACTAAATACTCGGAGCGCGATAAAATCATGAGTTTTTTTGCACGATGTGGGCACATGTGCTATAGGAATGATGGTATTTTTTCATAATTTTTGGTGATGGAGAAGTATCCGAAAAATTCCCTCTACGCAGATTGCCCTTCGCGCGTCTACGGCTGTGGCCGGCGGCCTCCGGGGGATAGCATGCCGCCAAATCTTGCGTAGGCGGCCTCTCACAAGTCTGGAAGTGTTGTGGCGGTTGCAAACGCCCGACACGCGTGTCCGGGGTGTGCCCCCCACCTCCCGGACGGCGCCGCCGCCGGCACCTGGAGGGGGAAACGGACGCGTCGGGTCTACACGGAGGGGATCTTGCTGTGGGTCTGGCCCGAATGTTGCTCCAAAGTGTTCCTATGGGCTGACCTGACACAACTGGGTGGGGAGGTCCACTGGTCAAAGCCCGTCCGTGCAAAGTCAAAGGGCTAGATCCCGTGGTCAAACGCTACAGGGTTAGGCGGGACGGGGGCACTGGGAGGTAGCAATGCCACCGGAGCGTCGCACCGGGCCCTCATACATGCTGGGTGGTGTGGTGGAATGTCCGAAGAGGCGGGACGCGTCTCCGGGGCGTGCCCCCCCCCCTCACGGACGGCGATGACACGGTAGTATATGTTCTGCGGTAAAGATGTGGCGTCAATATTACTAAATACTCGGAGCGCGATAAAATCATGAGTTTTTTTGCACGACGTGGGCACATGTGCTATAGGAACGACGGTATTTTTTCATAATTTTTGGTGATGGAGAAGTATCCGAAAAATTCCCTCTACGCGGATTGCCCTTCGCGCGTCTACGGCTGTGGACGGCGGCCTCCAGGGGCTAGCATGCCGCCAAATCCTGCGTAGGCGGCCTCTCACAAGTCTGGAAGTGTTGTGGCGGTTGCAAAGGCCCGGCACGCGTGTCCGGGGTGTGCCCCCCTCACGGACGGCGCCGCCGCCGGCACCTGGAGGGGGGAAACGGACGCGTCGGGTCTACACGGAGGGGATCTTGCTGTGGGTCTGGCCCGGATGTTGCTCGAAAGTGTTCCTATGGGCTGACCTAACACAACCGGGTGGGGAGGTCCACTGGTCAAAGCCCATCTGTGCAAAGTCAAAGGGCGAGATGTGGTCAAACGCTACAGGGTTAGGCGGGACGGGGGCACTGGGGGTAGCAATGCCACCGGAGCGTCGCACCGGGCCCTCATACATGCGGGGTGGTGTGCTGGCATGTCCGAAGAGGCGGGACGCGTCTCCGGGGCGTGCCCCCCCCCTCACGGACGGCGATGACACGGTAGTAGACGTTCTGCGATAATGATGCGGCGTCAATATTACTAAATACTCGGAGCGCGATAAAATCATGAGTTTTTTTGCATGACGTGGGCACATGTGCTATAGGAACGATGGTATTTTTTCATAATTTTTGGTGATGGAGAAGTATCCGAAAAATTCCCTCTACGCGGATTACCCTTCGCGCGTCTACGGCTGTGGACGGCGGCCTCCGGGGGCTAGCATGCCGCCAAATCTTGCGTAGGCGGCCTCTCACAAGTCTGGAAGTGTTGTGGCGGTTGCAAACGCCCGGCACGCGTGTCCGGGGTGTGCCCCCCCCCTCCCAGACGGCGCCGCCGCCGGCACCTAGAGGGGGGAAACGGACGCGTCGGGTCTACACGGAGGGGATCTTGCTGTGGGTCTGGCCCGGATGTTGCTCGAAAGTGTTCCTATGGGCCGACCTAACACAACCGGGTGGGGAGGTCCGCTGGTCAAATCCCGTCCGTGCAAAGTCAAAGGGCTAGATCCCGTGGTCAAACGCTACAGGGTTAGGCGGGAGGGGGCACTGGGGGTAGCAATGCCACCGGAGCGTCGCACCGGGCCCTCATACATGCGGGGTGGTGTGCTGGCATGTCCGAAGAGGCGGGAGGCATCTCCGGGGCGTGCCCCCCCCCTCACGGACGGCGATGACACGGTAGTAGACATTCTGCGGTAACGATGCGGCGTCAATATTACTAAATACTCGGAGTGCGATAAAATCATGAGTTTTTTTGCACGACGTGGCCACATGTGCTATAGGAACGATGGTATTTTTTCATAATTTTTGGAGATGGAGAAGTATCCGGAAAATTCCCTCTACGCGGATTGCCCTTCGCGCGTCTACGGCTGTGGCCGGCGGCCTCCGGGGGCTAGCATGCCGCCAAATCTTGCGTAGGCGGCCTGTCACAAGTCTGGAAGTGTTGTGGCGGTTGCAAACGCCCGGCACGCGTGTCCGGGGTGTGCCCCCCTCCCGGACGTCGCCGCCGCCGGCACACCTGGAGGGGGAAACGGACGCGTCGGGTCTACACGGAGGGGATCTTGCTGTGGGTCTGGCCCGAATGTTGCTCTAAAGTGTTCCTATGGGCTGACCTAACACAACCGGGTGGGGAGGTCCACTGGTCAAAGCCCGTCCGTGCAAAGTCAAAGGGCTTGATCCCGTGGTCAAATGCTACAGGGTTAGGCGGGACGGGGGCACTGGGGGGGTAGCAATGCCACCGGAGCGTCGCACCGGGGCCTCATACATGTTGGGTGGTGCGGTGGAATGTCCGAAGAGGCGGGACGCGTCTCCGGGGCGTGGCCCCCCTCACGGACGGTGATGACACGGTAGTAGACGTTCTGCGGTAACGATGCGGCGTCAATATTACTAAATACTCGGAGCACGATAAAATCATGAGTTTTTTTGCATGACGTGGGCACATGTGCTATAGGAACGATGGTATTTTTTCATAATTTTTGGTGATGGAGAAGTATCCGAAAAATTCCCTCTACGCGGATTGCCCTTCGCGTGTCTACGGCTGTGGCCGGCGGCCTCCGGGGGCTAGCATGCCGCCAAATATTGCGTAGGCGGCCTCTCACAAGTCTGGAAGTGTTGTGGCGGTTGCAAACGCCCGGGGCGTGGGTCCGGGGTGTGCCCCCCCTCACGGACGGCGCCGCCGCCGGCACCTGGAGGGGGGAAACGGACGCGTCGGGTCTACACGGAGGGGATCTTGCTGTGGGTCTGGCCCGGATGTTGCTCCAAAGTGTTCCTATGGGCGGACCTAACACAACCGGGTGGGAAGGTCCACTGGTCAAAGCCCGTCCGTGCAAAGTCAAAGGGCTAGATCCGGTGGTCAAACGCTACAGGGTTAGGCGGGACGGGGGCACTGGGGGTAGCAATGCCACCGGAGCGTCGCACCGGGCCCTCATACATGCGGGGTGGTGTGCTGGCATGTCCGAAGAGGCGGGAGGCGTCTCCGGGGCGTGCCCCCCCCCTCACGGACGGCGATGACACGGTAGTAGACGTTCCGCGGTAACGATGCGGCGTCAATATTACTAAATACTCGGAGTGCGATAAAATCATGAGTTTTTTTGCACAACGTGGGCACATGTGCTATAGGAACGATGGTATTTTTTCATAATTTTTGGTGATGGAGAAGTATCCGAAAAATTCCCTCTACGCAGATTGCCCTTCGCGCGTCTACGGCTGTGGCCGGCGGCCTCCGGGGGCTAGCATGCCGCCAAATCTTGCGTAGGCGGCCTCTCACAAGTCTGGAAGTGTTGTGGCGGTTGCAAACGCCCGACACGCGTGTCCGGGGTGTGCCCCCCACCTCCCGGACGGCGCCGCCGCCGGCACCTGGAGGGGGAAACGGACGCGTCGGGTCTACACGGAGGGGATCTTGCTGTGGGTCTGGCCCGAATGTTGCTCCAAAGTGTTCCTATGGGCTGACCTAACACAACCGGGTGGGGAGGTCCACTGGTCAAAGCCCGTCCGTGCAAAGTCAAAGGGCTAGATCCCGTGGTCAAACGCTACAGGGTTAGGCAGGACGGGGGCACTGGGAGGTAGCAATGCCACCGGAGCGTCGCACCGGGCCCTCATACATGCGGGGTGGTGTGCTGGCATGTCCGAAGAGGCGGGAGGCGTCTCCGGGGCGTGCCCCCCCCCTCACGGACGGCGATGACACGGTAGTAGACGTTCCGCGTTGAATAAGCGGGGCCAAATCTTGCGTAGGTGGACTCTCACAAGTCTGGAAGTGTGTGGCGGATGTTGCTCCAAAGTGTTCCTATGGGCTGACCTTACACAACCGGGTGGATACGTGTATGAGGGTCCGGCGCGACCCTACATGTATGAGGTCCCGGTGCGACGCTCCTGGTGGCATTGCTACCCCCTAGGGCCCCCGTCCTGCCTAACCCTATAGCGTTTGACCACGGGATCTACCCCTTTGACTTTGCACGGGCGGGCTTTGAGCACTGGACGTATCCACCCGGTTGTGTTTGGTCAGCCCATAGGAACACTTTGGAGCAACATCCGGGCCAGACCCACGGCAAGATCCCCTCCGTCTAGATCTGACGCGTCCGTTTCCCCCCTCCAGGTGCCGGCGGCACCGTCCGTGAGGGGGGGGGGCACACCCCGGAGACGCGTGTTGCCTCTTCGGACATGCCACCACACCGTGCAGCATGTATGAGGGCCCGATGCGACAATCCGATGGCATTGCTAACCCTTTACAGTTTGACCACGGGATCTAGCCCTTTGACTTTGCCCGCACCGGGTCCCATACACACGGTAAACTAAAAATCTGGGGGGTAGCAATGTCAAAGGGATAGACCCGACGGTCGTCTGTGTCAGGGTTAGACGGGACGAGGTACCTGGGGGGTAGCAATGCCGCCAGGTGTTGGGGTGGCCCTCCTAAGGTTGTAGGTGAAGGAAATATGCCCTAGAGGCAATAATAAAGTTATTATTATATTTCCTTATAATCATGATAAATGTTTATTATTCATGCTAGAATTGTATTAACCGGAAACATAATACATGTGTGAATACATAGACAAACAAAGTGTCACTAGTATGCCTCTACTTGACTAGCTCGTTAATCAAAGATGGTTATGTTTCCTAACCATGAACAATGAGTTGTTATTTGATTAATGGGATCACATCATTAGGTGAATGATCTGATTGACATGACCCATTCCATTAGCTTAGCACCCGATCGTTTAGTATGTTGCTATTGCTTTCTTCATGACTTATACATGTTCCTATGACTATGAGATTATGCAACTCCCGTGTGCCGGAGGAACACTTTGTGTGCAACCAAACATCACAACATAAAAATGGGTGATTATAAAGGAGCTCTACAGGTGTCTCCAAAGGTAGATGTTGGGTTGGCGTATTTCGAGATTAGGATTTGTCACTCCGATTGTCGGAGAGGTATCTCTGGGCCCTCTCGGTAATGCACATCACATAAGCCTTGCAAGCATTGCAACTAATGAGTTAGTTACGAGATGATGTATTACGGAACGAGTAAAGAGACTTGCCGGTAACGAGATTGAACTAGGTATTGGATACCAACGATTGAATCTCGGGCAAGTAACATACCGATGACAAAGGGAACAACGTATGTTGTTATGCGATCTGACCGATAAAGATCTTCGTAGAATATGTAGGAGCCAATATGGGCATCCAGGTCCCGCTATTGGTTATTGACCGGAGACGTGTCTCGGTCATGTCTACATTGTTCTCGAACCGTAGGGTCCGCACGCTTAACGTTACGATGACAGTTATTATGAGTTTATGCATTTTGATGTACCGAAGTTAGTTCGGAGTCCCGGATGTGATCACGGACATGACGAGGAGTCTCGAAATGGTCGACACGTAAAGATGATATATTGGAAGCCTATATTGGATATCGGAAGTGTTCCGGGTGAAATCGGGATTTTACCGGAGTACCGGGAGGTTACCGGAACCCCCCGGGAGCTATATGGGCCTTAATGGGCTTTAGTGGAAAGGAGAAAGGGACAGCCCAAGGTGGGCCGCACGCCTCCCCCCTCCCCTAGTCCTATTAGGACAAGGAGAGGTGGCCGGCTCCCCTCTCTCTCTTTCCCCCTCGGGGAATCCTATTCCAACTAGGATTGGGGGGGGGGAGTCCTACTCCCGGTAGGAGTAGGACTCCTCCTGTGCCCTCCTCCTGGCCGGCCGCCCCCTCCCCCTTGGATCCCTTATATACGGGGGCAGGGGGGCACCTCTAGACACACAAGTTGATCCTTGAGATCATTCCTTAGCCGTGTGCGGTGCCCCCTGCCACCATATTCCACCTCGATCATATTGTAGCGGTGCTTAGGCGAAGCCCTGCGACTGTAGAACATCAAGATCGTCACCACACCGTCGTGCTGACGGAACTCCTCCCCGACGCTTTGCTGGATCGGAGCCCGGGGATCGTCATCGAGCTGTACGTGTGCTAAGAACTCGGAGGTGCCGGAGTAACGGTGCTTGGATCGGTCGGATTGGGAAGACGTACGACTACTTCCTCTACGTTGCGTCAACGCTTCCACAGTCGGTCTGCATGGGTACGTAGACAACACTCTCCCCTCTCGTTGCTATGCATCACCATGATCTTGCGTGTGCGTAGGAAATTTTTTGAAATTACTGCGAAACCCAACAGTGGTATCCGAGCCAGGTTATTTATGTTGATATGTATATGCACGAGTAGAACACAAGTGAGTTGTGGAGATATAAGTCATACTGCCTACCAGCATGTCATACTTTGGTTCGGCGGTATTGTTGGACGAGACGACCCGGACCAACCTTACGCGTACGCTTAGGCGAGACCGGTTCTCCCGACGTGCTTTGCACATAGGTGGCTTGCGGGCGACTGTCTCTCCAACTTTAGTTGAACCGAGTGTGGCTACGCCCGGTCCTTGCGAAGGTTAAAACGGAGTCTATTTGACAAACTATCGTTGTGGTTTTGATGCGTTGAGATTGGTTCTCTTAAGCCCGTAGCAGCCACGTAAAACTTGCAACAACAAAGTAGAGACGTCTAACTTGTTTTTTGCAGGGGCATGTTGTGATTGTGATATGGTCAAGGACATGATGCTGAAATTTTTTGTATGAGATGATCATGTTTTGTAACCAGTTATCGGCAACTGGCAGGAGCCATATGGTTATCGCTTTATTGTATGCAATGCAATCGCGATGTAATGCTTTACTTTATTACTAAGCGGTAGTGATAGTCGTAGAAGCATAAGATTGGCGAGACGACAACGATGCTACGATGAAGATCAAGGTGTCGCGCCGGTGACGATGGTGATCATGACGGTGCTTCGGAGATGGAGATCACATGCACAAGATGATGATGGCCATATCATATCACTTATATTGATTGCATGTGATGTTTATCTTTTATGCATCTTATCTTGCTTTGACTGACGGTAGCATTATAAGATGATCTCTCACTAAATTATCAAGAAGTGTTCTCCCTGAGTATGCACCGTTGCGAAAGTTCTTCGTGCTGAGACACCACGTGATGATCGGGTGTGATAGGCTCTACGTTCAAATACAACGGGTGCAAAACAGTTGCACACGCAGAATACTCAGGTTATACTTGACGAGCCAAGCATATACAGATATGGCCTCGGAACACGGAGACCGAAAGGTCGAGCGTGAATCATATAGTAGATATGATCAACATAGTGATGTTCACCAATGAAACTACTCCATCTCACGTGATGATCGGACATGGTTTAGTTGATTTGGATCACGTGATCACTTAGAGGATTAGAGGGATGTCTATCTAAGTGGGAGTTCTTAAGTAATGTGATTAATTGAACTTAAATTTATCATGAACTTAGTCCCTGATAGTATCTTGCTTATTTATGTTGATTGTAGATAGATGGCTCGTGCTGTTGTTCCGTTGAATTTTAATGTGTTCCTTGAGAAAGCAAAGTTGAAAGATGATGGTAGTAATTACACGGACTGGGTCCGTAACTGAGGATTATCCTCATTGCTGCACAGAAGAATTACATCCTGGAAGCACCGCTGGGTGCCAAACCTGCTGCGGGAGCAACACCAGATGTTATGAATGTCTGGCAGAGCAAAGCTGATGAATACTCGATAGTTCAGTGTGCCATGCTTTACGGCTTAGAACCGGGACTTCAACGACGTTTTGAACGTCATGGAGCATATGAGTGTTCCAGGAGTTGAAGTTAATATTTTCAAGGCAAAATGCCCCGGATGAGAGATATGAAGTCTCCAATAAGTTCTATAGCTGCAAGATGGAGGAGAAGTTTCTGTCAGTGAGCATATACTCCAAAATGTCTGGGTTAATACACTTGATTCAATGGAGTTAATCTTCCGGATGATTAGCGTCATTGACAGAATGCTCTAATCACTGTCACCAAGCTACAAAGCTTCGTGATGAACTTATATAGCAAGGGATGAACAAGACTATTCCCGAGCTCTTCGCAATGCTGAAAGCTGCGGAGGTAGAAATCAAGAAGGAGCATCAAGTGTTGATGGTCAATAAGACCACTAGTTTCAAGAAAAAGGGCAAAGGGAAGAAGAAGGGGAACTTCAAGAAGAACGGCAAGCAAGTTGCTGCTCAAGAGAAGAAACCCAAGTCTGGACCTAAGCCTGAAACTGAGTGCTTCTACTGCAAGCAGACTGGTCACTGGAAGCGGAACTGCCCCAAGTATTTGGCAGATAAGAAGGATGGCAAGGTGAACAAAGGTATATGTGATATACATGTTATTGATGTGTACCTTACCAATGCTCGCAGTAGCACCTGGGTATTTGATACTGGTTCTGTTGCTAATATTTGCAACTCGAAACAGGTACTACGGATTAAGCGAAGATTGGCTAAGGACGAGGTGACGATGCGCGTGGGAAATGGTTCCAAAGTCGATGTGATCGCGGTCGGCACGCTACCTCTCCATCTACCTTCGGGATTAGTATTAGACCTAAATAATTGTTATTTGGTGCCAGCGTTGAGCATGAACATTATATCTGGATCTTGTTTAATGCGAGACGGTTATTCATTTAAATCAGAGAATAATGGTTGTTCTATTTATATGAGTAATATCTTTTATGGTCATGCACCCTTGAAGAGTGGTCTATTCTTATTGAATCTCGATAGTAGTAATACACATATTCATAATGTTGAAGCCAAAAGATGCAGAGTTGATAATGAAAGTGCAACTTATTTGTGGCACTGTCGTTTAGGTCATATCGGTATAAAGCGCATGAAGAAACTCCATACTGATGGACTTTTGGAACCACTTGATTATGAATCACTTGGTACTTGCGAACCGTGCCTCATGGGCAAGATGACTAAAACACCGTTCTCCGGTACTATGGAGAGAGCAACAGATTTGTTGGAAATCATACATACCGATGTATGTGGTCCGATGAATATTGAGGCTCGTGGCGGATATCGTTATTTTCTCACCTTCACAGATGACTTAAGCAGATATGGGTATATCTACTTAATGAAACATAAGTCTGAAACATTTGAAAAGTTCAAAGAATTTCAGAGTGAAGTTGAAAATCATCGTAACAAGAAAATAAAGTTTCTACGATCTGATCGTGGAGGAGAATATTTGAGTTACGAGTTTGGTGTACATTTGAAAAATTGTGGAATAGTTTCGCAACTCACGCCACCCGGAACACCACAGCGTAATGGTGTGTCCGAACGTCGTAATCGTACTTTACTAGATATGGTGCGATCTATGATGTCTCTTACTGATTTACCGCTATCGTTTTGGGGATACGCTCTAGAGACGGCCGCATTCACGTTAAATAGGGCACCATCAAAATCCGTTGAGACGACGCCTTATGAACTGTGGTTTGGCAAGAAACCAAAGTTGTCATTTCTGAAAGTTTGGGGCTGCGATGCTTATGTGAAAAAGCTTCAACCTGATAAGCTCGAACCCAAATCGTAGAAATGTGTCTTCATAGGGTATCCAAAGGAAACTATTGGATACACCTTCTATCACAGATCCGAAGGCAAGACTTTTGTTGCTAAATTCGGAAACTTTCTAGAGAAGGAGTTTCTCTCGAAAGAAGTGAGTGGGAGAAAAGTAGAACTTGATGAGGTAACTGTACCTGCTCCCTTACTGGAAAGTAGTACATCACAGAAAAATGTTTCAGTGACACCTACACCAGTTAGTGAGGAAGCTATTGATAATGATCATGAAACTTCAGATCAAGATACTAATGAACCTCGTAGATCAACCAGAGTGAGATCCGCGCCAGAGTGGTACGGTAATCCTGTTCTGGAAGTCATGCTACTAGATCATGATGAACCTACGAACTATGAAGAAGCGATGGTGAGCCCAGATTCCGCAAAATGGCTTGAAGCCATGAAATCTGAGATGGGATCCATGTATGAGAACAAAGTATGGACTTTGATTGACTTGCCCGATGATCGGCAAGCGATTGAGAATAAATGGATCTTCAAGAAGAAGACTGACGCTGACGGTAATGTTACTGTCTACAAAGCTCGACTTGTCGCAAAAGGTTTTCGACAAGTTCAAGGGGTTGACTACGATGAGACCTTCTCACCCGTAGCGATGCTTAAGTCTGTCCGAATCATGTTAGCAATTGCCGCATTTTATGATTATGAAATTTGGCAAATGGATGTCAAAACTGCATTCCTGAATGGATTTCTGGAAGAAGAGTTGCATGTGATGCAACCAGAAGGTTTTGTCGATCCAAAGGGAGCTAACAAAGTGTGCAAGCTCCAGCGATCCATTTATGGACTGGTGCAAGCCTCTCGGAGTTGGAATAAACGCTTTGATAGTGTGATCAAAGCATTTGGTTTTATACAGACTTTCGGAGAAGCCTGTATTTACAAGAAAGTGAGTGGGAGCTCTGTAGCATTTCTGATATTATATGTGGATGACATATTACTAATTGGAAATGATATAGAATTTCTGGATATCATAAAGGGATACTTGAATAAAAGTTTTTCAATGAAGTACCTCGGTGAAGCTGCTTACATATTGGGCATTAAGATCTATAGAGATAGATCAAGACGCTTAATTGGACTTTCACAAAGCACATACCTTGACAAAGTTTTGAAGAAATTTAAAATGGATCACGCAAAGAAAGGATTCTTGCCTGTGTTACAAGGTGTGAAGTTGAGTAAGACTCAATGCCCGACCACTGTAGAAGATAGAGAGAAAATGAAAGATGTTCCCTATGCTTCAGCCATAGGCTCTATCATGTATGCAATGCTGTGTGCCAGACCTGATGTGTGCCTTGCTATAAGTTTAGCAGGGAGGTACCAAAGTAATCCAGGAGTGGATCACTGGACAGCGGTCAAGAACATCCTGAAATACCTGAAAAGGACTAAGGGTATGTTTCTCGTATATGGAGGTGACAAAGAGCTCATCGTAAATGGTTACGTAGATGCAAGCTTTGACACTGATCCGGACGATTCTAAATCGCAAACCGGATACGTGTTTACATTAAACAAGCGTCGTGGAGGGATCTACATGTGAAGCGGAGTACATAGCTGCTTCAGAAGCAGCAAACGAAGGAGTCTAGATGAAGGAGTTCATATCCGATCTAGGTGTCATACCTAGTGCATCGGGTCCAATGAAAATCTTTTGTGACAATACTGGTGCAATTGCCTTGGCAAAGGAATCCAGATTTCACAAGAGAACCAAGCACATCAAGAGACGCTTCAATTCCATCCGGGATCTAGTCCAGGTGGGAGACATAGAGATTTGCAAGATACATACGGATCTGAATGTTGCAGACCCATTGACTAAGCCTCTTCATGAGCAAAACATGATCAGCACCAAGGCTCCATGGGTGTTAGAATCATTACAGTGTAATCTAGATTATTGACTCTAGTGCAAGTGGGAGACTGAAGGAAATATGCCCTAGAGGCAATAATAAAGTTATTATTTATTTCCTTATAATCATGATAAATGTTTATTATTCATGCTAGAATTGTATTAACCGGAAACATAATACATGTGTGAATACATAGACAAACAAAGTGTCACTAGTATGCCTCTACTTGACTAGCTCGTTAATCAAAGATGGTTATGTTTCCTGACCATGAACAATGAGTTGTTATTTGATTAACGAGGTCACATCATTAGTTGAATGATCTGATTGACATGACCCATTCCATTAGCTTAGCACCCGATCGTTTAGTATGTTGCTATTGCTTTCTTCATGACTTATACATGTTCCTATGACTATGAGATTATGCAACTCCCGTTTGCCGGAGGAACACTTTGGGTGCTACCAAACGTCACAACGTAACTGGGTGATTATAAAGGAGCATTACAGGTGTCTCCAAAGGTAGATGTTGGGTTGGCGTATTTCGAGATTAGGATTTGTCACTCCGATTGTCGGAGAGGTATCTCTGGGCCCTCTCGGTAATACACATCACATAAGCCTTGCAAGCATTACAACTAATATGTTAGTTGTGAGATGATGTATTACGGAACGAGTAAAGAGACTTGCCGGTAACGAGATTGAACTAGGTATTGGATACCGACGATCGAATCTCGGGCAAGTAACATACCGATGACAAAGGGAACAACGTATGTTGTTATGCGGTCTGACCGATAAAGATCTTCGTAGAATATAGTAGGAGCCAATATGGGCATCCAGGTCCCGCTATTGGTTATTGACCGGAGACGTGTCTCGGTCATGTCTACATTGTTCTCGAACCCGTAGGGTCCGCACGCTTAAGGTTACGATGACAGTTATATTATGAGTTTATGCATTTTGATGTACCGAAGGTTGTTCGGAGTCCCGGATGTGATCACGGACATGACGAGGAGTCTCGAAATGGTCGAGACATAAAGATTGATATATTGGAAGCCTATGTTTTGACATCGGAAGTGTTCCGGGTGAAATCGGGATTTTACCGGAGTACCGGGAGGTTACCGGAACCCCCCGGGAATCATATGGGCCTTAGTGGGCCTTAGTGGAAAGGTGAAAGGGATGCCCACAAGGGCTGCGCGCCTCCCCCCCTCCCCTAGTCCTATTAGGACTAGGAGAGGTGGCCGGCCCCCTCCTCTCTTTTCCCCCTCCGCGAATCCTATTCCAACTAGGATTGGGGGGGGATCCTACTCCCAGAGGGAGTAGGACTCTCCTGGCGCACCATTGGCCGGCCAGCCTCCCCCCTCTACTTTATATACGGGAGGCAGGGGCACCTCTAGACACACAAGTTGATCCACGTGATCTATTCCTTAGCCGTGTGCGGTGCCCCCTGCCACCATATTCCTCGATAATACTGTAGCGGAGTTTAGGCGAAGCCCTGCTGCTGTAGTTCATCAAGATCGTCACCACGCCGTCGTGCTGACGGAACTCTTCCCCGACACTTTGCTGGATCGGAGTCCGGGGATCGTCATCGAGCTGAACGTGTGCTCGAACTCGGAGGTGCCGTAGTTTCGGTGCTTGATCGGTTGGATCGTGAAGACGTACGACTACTTCCTCTACGTCGTGTCATCGCTTCCGCAGTCGGTCTGCGTTGGGTACGTAGACAATACTCTCCCCCTCGTTGCTATGCATCACATGATCTTGCGTGTGCGTAGGAAATTTTTTGAAATTACTACGAAACCCAACAGTAGAAGCATGGTGGCAGGTGTAGGCACCCGGCACGCGGCTTGTATGAGGTCCCGGTGCGATGCTCCGGTGGCATTGCTACCCCCCTAGGGCCCCCGTCCCGCCTAACCCTGTAGTGTTTGACCACGGGATCTACCCCTTTGACTTTGCACGGACGGGCTTTGACCAGTGGACGTATTCACTCGGTTGTGTTAGGTCAGCCCATAGGAACACTTTGGAGCAACATTCGGGCCAGACCCACGGCAAGATCCCCTCCGTGTAGACCCGACGTGTCCATTCCCCCCCCCCTCCAGGTGCCAGCGGCGGCGCCGTCCGTGAGGGGGGGGCTCACCCTGGAGACGTGTGCCGCCTCTTCAGACATGCCACCACACCACCCCTCATGTATGAGGGCCCGGTGCGACGCTCTGGTGGCATTGCTACCCCCCACCAGGGCCCCCGTCCCTCCGTGTAGACCTCACGGTCGTGGCTGCCGCCGTGTCCCGAAGGGGGAAAACGGCCACGTCGGGCCGACACGGAGGGTATCTTTGGGTGGGTTGGGCCGGGATGGTGTTGGGGGGTGCAGCTATGGGCTGGGCTATGAAAATCAGGTGAAAAGGTCCATCGGTCAGACCTAGTCCGGCGCAAGTCAAAGAGCTAGATCCGGCGGTCGTCTATGTCAGGGTTAGACGGGACGGGGTACCGGAAGGGGTAGCAATGCCGCCAGGTGTTCCGGTGGGCCCTACTACGTTTGTGGAAGCATGGTGGCACGCTCAGGCACCTGACACGCGACTCCGGGGTGTGCCCCCCTCACGGGCGTCGCTGCCGCCATGTCTCGGAGGTGGAAAACGGCATCCATCATGGAAAGTGGACTATCACGGTGAAACCTTCAGACTATTTTTGGGCGAGGTGAGACTACTTTTTACATTGTGCTGAGAGTCACACATATGTCATAATAAAAAAAATAAAAAAACGCAAAGTATCTATGCCGACGGCTTAGCCGTCGGCATAGCAGCGCGCACGGCCACGGATCGATGACGTGGCAAAGGGCCAGGCCTATGCCGACGGCCAAGCCGTCGGCATAGGTTGACCTTATCCGCTGCGGTTCGCCCCCGACCACCCATTCCCCATCTCCCCCTTCCTCCCGATCCACACCCGCGCCGCCGCCGGATCCTCTGCTCCGCCCGCCGTTGCCCTTCCTCTCCAGTCGCTGCCGCCGCCCTTCCCTCGCCCTGCTCTGCCGCCGCCCCACCCGCGCTCTGGGCCGTCGCCGCCCTTCCATCGCCACTCGCCGCAGCCGCCCCACCCGTGTTCCGCCCCGGCCTCGTCGTCTCGGCTCGCGCCGCCGCCGCCCTTCCCTTGCCGCGGTGGGGCGCGTGGAATCCTCCCCGGCCACCCCTCACCCGCGCCCTCGTCGAGCTCGGTTCGGCCGGACCTCCCCGAGCCCACTCCTCCCTCAACGCCGCCCGACCGTCGCTCCGGCCGGCGGCTAGGCTGCACCGGCCCTCCTCTGCCGCTGCTCCGGTCGGCCTAGCCCGAGCCCGAGCTCCCCTCCGCCTCCCCCCCCGTGCCCGCCCCCCCCGAGCCGGCCCCCCCCCCCGGTGAGCCCCCTCCCCCCCCCTTTGAAGCAATTTTTTTTAATTTAGTTAGATGATAGATGGATGGATGCATTATGTATGATGATAGATGGTTATATGGATGAATGCATGCATTATGTATGATGATAGTTAGATGATAGATGATTTGATGATAGTTAGAAATGTGAGAAACGCAAGAAATGCAAAAAAATAGATGATAGATGATGATGTTGATGATGATAGATTATGATGTTAATGATGATAGATGATGATGTTGATGATAATGCTTTTTTTATGCCTTGATAATTTTTAGATGATGATGATGACAGATTTCCATTTTTTGCAAAAGAGATGATAAATGATGATGATTGTTGGATCATGATAAATGATGATGATGATTATTTTTTTTATGCTTCGATGATTGTTACATGATGATAGATGATGACGGCAATGTTCTTAAATTTTGTCACGGTGCAGGTTCTGTGGTGTTCCATCTCGGTGGAGTGATCGTCGTAGGAGCTGTTGGACCCCGATTGTCCCTCCACTATTCAACTACTTCCTCTACAGCCGAGGGTGAGCTACGAATAATGTCACTAGATTTCATTCTCAAGTCAAGTGGCGTAACCTAGGCGTCTCCCGTCCGAAAGGGTTGCATCGATAAATATGCATTCAATTGCATATTTATCACCGCAGCTCTTTCGGATTCTCCATCGTTTTCCATGGACAGCCCGAGGATGTGTAGATTGGGTATGTTCTCCATGTTCTACCCCGTTCTGAGACAGGATTTCGGCAGCGCCTCCCCATTGTTCTCCGAAGCACATTCTCTCGGCTATTTGCCGAGACGTGTATCTGGAGAACAGCGGGGAGGTGCTGCCAAAATTTTGTCTCAGAACGGGGTAGAATGGAGAACGTACTCAATCTACACATCCTCGGGTGGGATTAGGACCCATCTTTACCTATTAGAGATGTAGGTGGATTAAACACGGTAGAAACTGAAAATTTGATGTGATTAATTTAAGTGAATCCTTAATTATGTTGTGTGGCTTCCAAAAAAGCAGAGGATGGCAGATAATCAGTGGATGTACAGTGGTTTTATCCGTCGGAATCGAGTAACATCAGAGTGGATCGCGAAAACCGATGTGTATTTGAAGGAGATATTCCATCGTCCAATGAGAATTATCCCACAATGCCCCTGTGAGAGATGTGCCAGACGTCACCGTAGAAATCAGACGGACATGAGTGAGCACCTTCGCACGCACGTATATATGCCAAACTTTGACATGCCGCCGATAAACATAGCCGAGCAGGACCGTGGTAGAGAGGAGGTGATGCGACAACGCATCGATGGATATGAGGACGACGGGGTCAGGGACATGCTAGATGATGTCATTGTTGCAGAAACGGCAAATGCCACACCTTCAGAGAATGAACCGGAGGAGCCGGAGGCAACCGCAAAGGCCTTCTTGGAGGTCTTGGCCTCGTCGAAGAAACCTCTTTATGCGGGTGCGAAAATATCTCAGCTGGATGCCATCTCGCAACTGATTGCAGTCAAGGCTGAGTACGGCTGTAGCCAGAAA
Organism: Triticum urartu; assembly: GCF_003073215.2. Classification (NCBI taxonomy): domain Eukaryota; kingdom Viridiplantae; phylum Streptophyta; class Magnoliopsida; order Poales; family Poaceae; genus Triticum; species Triticum urartu. The sequence continues at coordinate 47,971,984 of NC_053028.1, read as the reverse complement.
TGCTTCAAAGCATTCCTGGGAGTATGGGCTAACAGCCTCCCTGAGGGTCATGAACTGCCGAAAAGCATGTACGATACAAAGAAAATCATGAAGGCACTCTCTATGGATTATGAGAAAATAGATGTTTGCCCGAAGAATTGCCTTTTGTTTAGGCACGAGTATGCGGATGACAAGTACTGTAGGAAGTGCGGTTCGTCTCGGTAGATTGAGGTGGTCGGTGAGGATGGTGAGAAAAAGCAGCTAACCATCCCCGTTAAGGTTCTTTGGTATCTTGATTTTATAAAAAGACTGCAGCGCCTTTTCATCACGAAGGAGTCTGCCAAAATGATGAAGTGGCACAAGGAAGGTATAAGGTACAATCCAAAAAAAATCGTACATCCATCAGGAGGGGAAGGATGGAAGTCTTTCGATGAAGAATACCCCGAGGAAGCAGCCGAGGCTGGGAATGTTAGAATAGCCATATCAGGTGATGGGTTGAATCCATATGGTATGTCGTCCAATGCATACAGCTGCTGGCCTGTGTTTGTAATTCCGCTCAATCTTCCTCCCGGTGCCCAAATGCAACGGAAGACCATGTTCTTGTCGCTCATCATTCCGGGGCCTGAATACCCGGGGAAGCAATTGGGTGTGTTTATGCAGCCGCTTGTGGATGCTTTGCACCATTCTTGGTACTTTCCGAGGTTGACATACGACCGGGATCTGCAGAGAAATTTCTTGATGAAAGTTTGGTTGCACTATTGCATGCATGACTTTCCCGGCTATGCTCTATTCTGCGGATGGTGTACAAGTGGGAAGATGCCATGCCCAGTGTGCATGCAGGCTCTGCGAATGATTTGGCTGAGTAAGGGTGGAAAGTATGTAGCCTTTGACCTGCATCGACAGTTCCTCCCTCCAGACCATCCGGACAGGGAAGACAAGAAGAACTTCACGAAAGGCCGGGTTGTTCATGAAGTAACCGAGATTCCAACATTTTCGGGGGCAGATGTTCTTGCTCAGCTAAAAGCTCTCAAGCCTAAAGTCAAAGGCAAAGGCAAAGCCAAAGCCAAAGGCTTCGAGGGATATGGTGAGATGCACAACTGGACTCAAATTACCCCCTTCTCGCAGCTTCCCTATTTCAAGGACCTCAAACTTCCTTACAATATTGATGTGATGCACACCAAAAAGAATGTGGCAGAGTCCCTTTTCCACACAATCCTCAACATTCCTGATAAGACGAAGGATAACGTAAAAGCTAGAGCCGATCAACAGAGAATTTGTGATAGACCACGCCTGAACATGAAGCCTCCCACAGGCGGTCGAAAAAACTGGTTCAAGCCAGATGCTGACTTTGTCCTTAAACCGCCATAAAAAAAAGAAGTACTTATCTGGCTGAAACAAATTTTGAAGTTCACCGATGGTTATGCATCGAATATAAGTAAGGGAGTCAATCTTTCAACGGGCAAAGTGACCGGCCTGAAGAGTCATGACTACCATGTATGGATTGGGCGGATAATGCCGGCGATGGTTCGAGGCTATGTCCCCGAGCATGTCTGGCGAGTGCTTGCCGAGCTTAGCCATTTCTTCCGCATGCTCTGTGCTAAAGAAGTAAGTAAAGAGGTGATTGAAAAATTGCATAAGAAGGCACCGGAGTTGATAGTCAAGCTAGAGAAGATCTTTCTGCCAGGCTTCTTTACTCTGATGACACATCTCATTCTGCACCTCGCGAACGAGGTATTGTTGGGGGGCCCTGTGCAAAATCGCTGGCAGTACGGCCCTGAGAGGCAGAACAAGCATCTCCGACGGAAATGTGGAAACAAAGCTAAGATTGAAGCTTCCATAGCTGAGGCAGTTATCCTAGAGGAAGTGTCAGACCTCAGGACATCATACTATCCAGACCACGTTCCCCATCTGCATAACAAGGTGCCTCGATACAATATAGAAGAGCCCAAGTATCAACCCAGGCTTGATCTATTCAACACGCAAGGTGGGAGGGCTGGGGCCTCGAAATCTTATAACATGCCACGACAAGAGTGGGAGGACCTCATGTTCTATATCTTGCACAACATCAAGGAAGTTGAGGAAGTGTGGATGAGGTAATACCACTACACCATTCCTTTATGTCTTCCATGTCATCATGTTTCATGTTCACTTAGTCCCGGTCTAACACCGCTTATCTTTTTTAGTGATTTCTTTCAAGAGGAATGGACGGGAGTGAATCCTCCTACTGAGGCGGAGGCACTTACTCTTCTCCGTCATGGAAACCCTGGATGTAAAAATTTTGTTGCTCGGTTCATGGAGAAAGTAATTTCCCACACTCCCCTATTAAATACCCACTTCAACATTTATTAGTTAACCGAACTAATGCACGCAACAATTTCCATTATACTTGTAGGGAAAAGATCCGAACATATCTATGGATGATGTATTGAGATGGGTTTCCATGGGTTTTGACCCTGCCGTCATGACATGTAAAAAGTATGATGTGAATGGGTATCGCTTCCATACAGAGGAGCACCAAAACAGCCGCCCCGATCCCAAAACTATAAATACTAGAGTGTACACCCCCGGTCAAAATTTAGTAGACTACTACGGAAGAGTACAAAATATATACGAGGTTAAATTCCGCCAGGGGCGTGAGACCCTAAGTCTGCCTGTGTTCAAATGCCGATGGTTCGATCCGTGGGAGGGGGTAAAACATACGCCTTCCATTGGTTTGGTCGAAGTTAAACCATCAACCGTCTATGCCGGAGCCGATCTCTTCATTGCGGATACCCAAGCTACACAAGTATATTATCTGCCTTACCCATGCCAGAAAGTGTATCTAAAAGGTTGGGAGGTTGTGTTCAAGGTGTCGCCACATGGTAAGCTACCAGACCCGAATGAAGACGATTACTACAACATTAACCCCATGACATACGAGGGAGTGTTCTATCAAGAGCAACCTGATGATGATGTGGTTAGAAACGATGACGCTAGACCATTCGGTGATGATGATGTGGACCCAAACGTCGACGATGCACGGAATGATGGTGAGACCATTGTCAATGAAAATGACATACTTATGCTAGAAAAGTTAAATGAAGACGCTGACGATGAGGAAGAGCCTCCACCTCCGTCGGACAACGAAGATGATATGATTGATAGTGATGATGAGACGGACCGAGAAAGAGGTTACAACAGTGATGATTCATATGGGTTCTAGCAGATGTACGTTTCAAGTATTTTTTTTCTATAGTTTAGGAATATGCCTTTTTATGCATTTTTATTAATGTGTTTATTATCATGCCTTTTCCTTCATTTCATTAATTTACTAATTGCTTTTTCTCTTTTCAATGCAGGTTCGTGGAACATGGGCAAGGGGAAGGCCGACGGCGTGGGTTTCCTACGCAAGGTCGTCGGCCTGCCTAGTCGGAGTGGTCGAGCACGTAATCCTCCCCCTCGGCTACTTGACGATGACTCCTCACAAGGAGGTCGAGGGAGAGGTGCCCCTAGAGGAGGAGGGGGCGGGGGGAGAGCCTCTAGAGGACGAGGTGCTGGGGGGAGAGCCACAACAGGGGGTCGCGGCCAGAAAGAGCGCGCCCTCACCGACTTACGGGTGTTGTCTTCAAGGCCCTCCTCTAGTGAGGTACACTCTAGGGAGGAGGAGGAGGAGGAGGAGGAGGTGGAGGAGGAGGCAGGCGAGGAGGAGGAGGAGGTTGGGGAGGAGGTTGGGAAGGGGGAGGCAGGCGAGGAGGAGGATGGTGGCGGGGATGATGGTGGTGACGGGAAGGGGGTTGACAACAAGGGGTGGCTGCGTGGCAACGCAAAGCTACCAAAGCAGGTTCCTGCTACTGAGGAGCAGAAGTGGCTCATTGAGCCCACGGGAAAAGAGTAAGTGGTTCATTATTTTGCTTGTCACATGCTTATTCCGGTTGTTATTTATTTTGCTTGTCACATGCTAATGGTTCATTCTTTTGCAGCAATTGGATATATTCTAAAGGGGTCCGTATTCCCAACGGCCTCATCGTCGTCTTGCTGAAGTTATATTGGCCGGGGTTGTACTGTCCGGATCCAGTCAGGCAGCCGGACCGTCGGGTTTTGGCCACGAGCTGGGACCACTGGGAAGCGGCCCGCCACGCGGACCATGAGACCCATGCCATGGCCGCGATCACTACTTTCTGGGTGAGTTCTCTTCAGAAGCACAAGTCCATTCTAGTTTCATGAATGATTTAACTCATGGCTTCTTCCATTCTTGTTTCATGCATGATTGTATAAATTCTATCGAGTTCTTCCGGAGCACAGGGCTAGAGCGGACCAGATCGTGCTGCGCCAATGCAAGAAGAAGGCCCGCCAGATGCAGTACGAGGTGCGCTATGTGGCCATCTCCACATACTACCACGACGTTCTTGGTGTGAAGATGACCAAGGAAGAAGCGCGGAGGATGGGCATTACCTTGGAGAGGCCCGAGTTCTTGGCGGTAAGTATAAAAGATTTTTCATTATGCTTTCATATATTATGCTTTCATTACCTTGTGGTACATTATGCTTTATGCTTTATGCTTCCATAACACCAATTTGGACACACCTACATGCCATTATGCTTTTATTATGTAGGTGTGTCCAAATTGGTGTTATGGAAAAGACGAGTCCTGGGCGGCATTGGTGGATCTTTGGTGTGATGAGGATGGAGCCTGGGCGGCTATGAGAACCAAAAATAAGGTTAACCGGGGGACGGAGGGAGTACATGCTCAGGGAAACCGAAACCACTATCTCCACAAGGCAGTTAATGTATGACTAACCCCATTAAACATTCTTCTTCTTCTATTTACCATCACTTTCTTATGTATGACTAACCTCTGTTTGGTGGTGCAGGAGGAGAAACTGAAGCGGCCACTCTCACACATGCAGGCGTGGGAGATCGCCCATACGCGGAAGGACCCCAAGCCTGGCGAGCCCAAGTACTACGACAAGAAGACCGCGGGGAGGAAGAAGGCCTACTCTGAAGCGTATTGAAGTTACATCCTGACACACCTGACCCCATTGCGGCGCCTCTGGACGACAGGGCGGTGGTGAGGATGGGGCCCAAGGAGCACGGTCGGGAGGCGGTTCTCGATGCTGTGATCACTCCTAGTATCTCCTACACACAGCTTCGGATCGACCCGAGCCTGAGCCAGCGCACGAGCCAGCCAGTGACCAGTGCACAGTCCCTCTTTCAGGAGCAACAATCTGTAAGTATTTTCCCTCTTATCTTCATTGCTCATTTTATTTTCCGCATTTAGTAGTTTTATGAGTTCCATCATGTTATACCGTAGGCCTACCTGGAGTACACACGCCAGGAGACCATGGCGTGGCATCAGAGGCTTTATGAACACCAAGTGCAGAGGGATAACCAGATGCAGCAGGCTTTTCAGGAAATGGCGGCCGGCAGGTGTCCTCAGTTCCTTCCAGCACAATGCCCTCCAGCACAACCAGTGCTGCTGAGCTTTGAGGAGTTTGTGGCACAGAACACTGGCCCCTCGCCGGTTAGTTCATCCCCAATCTATTCACCCAAAGCATGTCATGCCTTTCAACACAGTCATATATGCCGTGCATATGTCTTTTCAACATCCAGGGAACAGGTGGATCTACCGTTGGCGGTGGTCTTCGCAGCACTCCGGAGACACGGAGCCCTACCACTCCGATCCACGGAGGCGGAGGGGGAGGTGGAGGCGGAGGCGGTCTTGGCGGTAGCGCTGCCGCTAGCAGTGACGACCTGGGCTTCGGCGGTCTTGGCGGTGACAACCTCCGCGGTGCTCGATGATCCTTGTGTGTGGTGATGATGCTTGAGATGACTTGTGTGTGGTGATGATCATTTAGATGACTTGTGTGCTTCTCTATATGCTTATGCTTATGTTGGTTGTGATGATGATCATTTAGAGACTTGTGTTGATGATGCTTATGCATATATTGTTGTGATGGTGCCGGATGATATCTCGTTGTGTTTTATATGTCTATTTCATCATATATATCTGCTGATATGTGCTGTTATTTGAATTGAATTGAATTGAAAACAAACAGAAAAAAAAGCAAAAGCAAACTATGCCGACGGCTAGGCCGTCGGCATAGGGCTGGCGTGAGCTCCCAGTAGCTGACACGTGGCACCTATGCCGACGGCGTAGCCGTCGGCTTAGTTTAAAAATTGTGCCGACGGCTAGGCCGTCGGCATAGGCGCCTACCTGTCAGCTACTGGGAGCTCTGTATGAAGGAATATGCCGACGGCTTGGCCGTCGGCTTAGTTTCAAACTATGCCGACGGCTTGGCCGTCGGCTTAGTTTCAAACTATGCCGACGGCCCAGCCGTCGGCATATCCCTGGTCCACGAGCAGCGACTGGTCGCCACGTGGCACACCTATGCCGACGGTCTAGTCGTCGGCATAGTTTTTGACTAAGCCGACGGCTAGGCCATTGGCATAGGGGTGCCACGTGGCGACCAGTCGTTGGGCAAACTTGACGGCGGCCGCCGTTAGGCGTGATTGTTGCCGACGGCAAGGGCCGTCGGCATAGATGTACGGCTCCCGTCGGGAAAGCATCTATGCCGACGGCTTTTCTATGCCGACGGCCTTCCTGGCTATGCCGATGTATATGTTGCCGACGGCCCTATGCCGTCGGCATAGGTCTGTCCCGACGGGACTCAGGGCCGTCGGCATAGGAGGCGATTCTGGTAGTGCCACCTGTCTCCTTCTCTTCTCTTGCGAGGAGGAGGAGGAGGAGTAAATTGCGCAGCTGAATTTTATACGTACACGGCAGCAGTAAATGTCGTCGTTGCACGCATCCTGTGATTAGTTAACATGTCGCGAACTTTCCGTCTGAGAGCGCGATAGACTGATCCATCTTTGAGAGATAAATCGGACAAGACTTTGAGTCACCGGCCCCCTCCTGGCCGCACACCTGCATTCTGATTAGTACACCATTTCGAACCAATGGAAAAATACATCGGAGGAGACTTGACTCTACATTTTTACCCCTGGCCCTGGCTGTACGTATATATCTATATATACACAGCTAATTACTGGTACGTACACTACGCTACACGGATCATCCATCCCGGCCAAGCTCATCCATCACGCGCTCCGCCGCCCGCCTACATGGATCGCTCACTGCATGCAGGTACGGATTAATTTCTTAATTACCGGCTTAGCTTAGCTTAGCTTAGCTTGCCCCCAAACAGCCGGCCGTGCATACAAAGACCGCACTTGCGTCGCATCGTTTTTACCTGCTCCGTATCAGTTCTCTGCCAGGTTTCTAGTGTCCACTGGTCAGCTTTTCCCTATGTTACTTGAAGATGTAAGCTTGATCACAAGGTCATACTCGTAGACTCGGTGTTTTTATCGCAAATTTGTAGATCCGTGTTTTGTACAAAACACACCCTCGACATGATGGTTTCGTGCAATTAACTCTACAATCATAATATCTAATCTAATTAGAGCTATGTATTACCCACAAAAGAGAAAAAAATCAAATCTATGTATCACCCACAAAAGAGAAAAAAATTAAAGCTATGTATGATGCTTTCTGAGTTGAGAGAGAGAGAGAGAGAGAGTAGCTTTCCTTAAGTACATCCATTTATAGAATAGGACAGAGGGAGTAGCATCGGCAAAGTAGATTTACTATTTTTGGAACAGGAGTTTAAAATTCAGAGGTAATCTTGCACAATCTATACTAAATCAATGCCAAGTATTTCCGAACGAAGGGAATACTATGCAATTACAGAATATAGCTTTAATTTAATCATTCCATAGTTGTAAGAGCATACAAATGTTAACTTTTAGAGATAATATTAAGCGATAATCCATTGCAGCTAGCTCTCGTCCAAACAAGAATTAACTATGTCTCGTCTAAAAAAGTATATCAATCAAACCAAGAAAGGAAAACACACACACGCGTGCAAAATTTCATGTAAAATCAATAGGCGTAGGAGTTAGACCAGAATTAGCAACTCCGTTGAAATAATTTTTCGGGTATGTCTAAGGCACATCTAGATGTGCTCTAGTTATTGCATGTCTAAGCCAGTGAATCAAGCATAAAGAGAAAACGAAAAAAAAAATATCCACATGAATCTCAATGTATGATCAATGACATAGGATTTAGATGTGCAATACTTAATTATGGCACACATCTAGATGTGCTTTAGCAAAACTGTAATCTTAGCTCTCATATGTACTTATTTCTCATCTTGAAAAATAAAATAGCTTGAAATCCTTGCAAAAATAATTATATCGCGAAATGCGTGAGAAAACGATCCCTTTATACACCCCGCAACACAACTAAAAAAAAAGACCCAGCCCGTACTCATCTCTCAGTCCCCGACCTGCCTCCTGCCGGAGCAAATCCCCGCCTCCGGGCACGCCATGGCCGCCGAGATGCCTGACGCAGATGGACAGGCCCGTCCCCCATTCCGCGCCACCATCGGCGCGGCACCTTTCGGTCCTCGCCCGCCGGCGGCGAGTTCTCGCGGTCGGCGGTCCTGGTTCCTCAAGCCGGCACCGCCGCCACGTGGGATTCGAGCGCCCAACGCTGCCCGCGCCCGCCGTCCTCCTCCGTGGGCGTATTCGCTCTGCTATGCTGGGGGCTATCTGGCCCTGTAAGGTATGGGGAACCCTAGCCGTACGACACAATCTGTTGCCTGTCTCGTCTATGTGGTGCCCGCGGTGAAATTAGGAGTAGAAGCAAGATTTTCTGAATCTTTGTGCCCTACTCTCTGAACCACATATCTCCTTCTGGTCGAAATTGGCTGATGCTCTTTCCTGGAGCAGATGGCAAGAAAACAAAAATTAAAATCAATCTGCAGCGCAGAGTTAATTATCAGTTCACTACTTTGCCTATGAAATCAGTGGCACAGCGATTCTTTCTTTCGCGCACTTGATGGTTGCGATCAATTTCACTGAGTACTGGCATGGGAGAAATAATGCGGTGTTCGGTGGCAAATAGGGATTGGAGTGTTATTCAGTTAAGCAGGAGGTTATCTGCCAGAATTCTGTGCTTCAAGCTGTAAAACAGAACAAAAACATGAAAGGTGGTGCTCGAACAGCAGAACAAAAGCACCGAGTATGAATCACTAAAAACTGTGTGCCGTGATGTGTACTTGAGCTGCATATAAGAACCCCAAAGGAAACAAGCTAGTAAATCTTGTTCCGGATTAGAGGTTGTACTTTCGTAACAATCTCTAGAATGGTAACAGAAAGAAATATGGAGCCTGGTTTTGTTTCTTCATAGCTAGATCAAATTTGATCTTCAATTCCTGTCTGGTGAAGAAAGACGTGAAATCAGAGAATAACCAAGAGACACATTCAGAATTCATGTTTACTCTCAAAGATGGGAAATACATTTATTTTCTGCATCCGATTCTTAGATTGTTGGGTTGAAATGCTTTTAGGAGTTGGATCAAACTCTTAACGAACTACCGATCGATTCCACATGATTGGAGTTTTATGGATTTCCCCTAAACAACGTTTGGATTGAAGGAATGGTGTTGACATATTTTGAAAGAAAGCAATATTTGTTATCTACTAGTATACTGTATCAGCCATTTATTTATTTATTTTAGGGAGGGGGGAGACAAATGACCCATATCAGTTATTATAACATGCATCCACCCCATATACAGATTGATATGTACATAATACATGTCTTGGTTGTTGCCAACAGGTCAGAAGCTCGTACTACTTGTTGCCGCCACCGCCACCCTAGCCCTACGACATAGTACTATAGCTTATGGGTCTGGGACCTCTAAGAGCATCAGCATGTCACTGCCTGGCTGCCTAGACAAATGTGGCAACGTCAGCATTCCGTACCCATTCGGCACTAGAGAAGGCTGCTTCCGAGAACCCTTTAATGTCACATGCAATGAGAGTGGAGCATATCTGGGCTCAAATGGACTTAGGGTACTGGACATCACTCTTACCTTGGGTGAGGTTCGTGTTCAGAACCCACAAATATCATCACAATGTAACTACAGCAATGGCAGCAATAGCACTAGTGATTTGGACGTCTTATATCTTGATCCTTTTCATACGGTTTCCAACACCAAGAACAAGTTGGCATCAATCGGCTGTGGTGTACTTGCAGTGCTTGTGGGACAAGCCAAGGGCAAGAACCAGCTTGAGTACTATACCGCTGACTCATGCATTTCATCTTGCTTTGACACAAGCAGCATCTATAATGGAACAGAGTGCTCTGGCGTGGGTTGTTGCCAGGCCCCTGTTTCAGGAAACATCAGCGCCTTCCTCGCCGGATCCCAGCCACTACCACCTATATACAACTCTACCATCCAGTCTTTCAGTCCTTGCAGCTACTCATTCGTTGCTGAGAAGGACTGGTTCAAGTTTGATCATTCCTATGGTAACTCTACAAATTTCGCAAGTAAGCATACAGATGGGGTTCCTTTGGTACTCGATTGGGTTGTTGGTAATGAAAGTTGTTTGGAAGCTACCAAGATGGGATCACAGTCTGCCTGCCAAGCCATGAACAGCGAATGTGTTGATGTGCCCAATGGCCCCGGTTACCGCTGCAGCTGTTCTCAAGGTTATGAGGGCAATCCATACCTACAAGGAGGGTGCCAAGGTATGTATATGCATCTAGCAGAATCAACCTATACTATCTCCTTTCTGTCAGCTTATTGTTTATGGAATGCAATATTCTGTTGATCCATGTTGACATTCTCTTCACTTCCTTGAAATGGCAGACATTAATGAGTGCAACCAATCCTTGAATCCATGCAAAGGTAAATGCAGAAACACTGTGGGAAGCTACACCTGTTTTTGCTCATCAGGATTCAGGAGTGACGATCCAAAGAGCATACCCTGCGTTCGATCTGACCCAAAGAGAGCTCTGAAAATTGTGTTAGGTAATGGGATTGTTAACAGTCAAAATATTTTGCACACCGCTTGTGCACACACTACTTAATTACACTTTTTAGGCCAGTTATATAAGTCCAAGTTCAGTTTGGACATGGTCATATAGAAAAACAATGGCATGACTGCACTATATACGGCACTAAGTTTTAGACAAATGTGAGCAGCGTTGCTAGCTGAACTGATGGTAATTAACTGTCATGATTTCCAGGCATATCCATCAGTGTTGTCTTCCTCATGGTTTGCATCTTCGCTCTACGGGCCGAGTATCAGAAAAGGAGGCTGGAGAAAGAGAAGGAAGGATTCTTTGATCAGAATGGTGGTCAGATATTATATCACCAAATTATGTCAAAACAAGTTGATACATTGAGAATATTTACGCAAGAAGATCTGAAGAAGGCTACAAATGATTTTGACAAGAGCAGAGAACTGGGCAGGGGTGGTCATGGCACTGTCTACAAGGGCATTCTCAAGGACAGCAGGGTAGTAGCTGTGAAACGCTCCAAGATCATGAACGTGGCCGAAACTGACGAATTCGTGCAGGAGATTATTATACTTTCACAGACCAACCACCGGAATGTGGTCAAGCTTCTAGGGTGCTGTCTAGAGGTGGAAGTTCCAATGCTGGTATATGAATTCATCCCTAATGGCACTCTCTTTGCGTTCATCCATCGTAACTACACAAGTCCACCTCCTTCTCTGGACACCCGTCTCAGGGTCGCTCAAGAATCAGCAGAAGCACTGGCGTATCTGCATCTGTCCATGAACCGGCCTATAGTACATGGGGATGTTAAGTCTATGAACATTCTCTTGGACGAGAACTACATGGCGAAAGTGACCGACTTTGGGGCGTCAAGGATGCTCCCCAAGGACGAGGTTCAGTTTATGACAGTGGTGCAGGGCACCATGGGTTACCTCGACCCTGAGTACCTACAGGAGCGGCAGCTAACAGAGAAGAGCGACGTTTACAGCTTTGGTGTTGTGTTGCTGGAGCTGATCACGGGCAAGACGGCCATCTACCACGATGGACCCAAGGAAGGCAAGAGCCTTGCATCGTCCTTCCTGCTCGCGATGAAGGATGGTAGCCTTGATGGCATACTGGACACAAGCATGGTGGGTGACGGCATGGAGATGCTTCTGGGAGAAGTCGCTGAGCTGGCAAGGATATGCTTGAGCACCAGGGGGGAAGAGAGACCATCCATAGACCGAGGTGGCTGACAAGCTGAAGGCTATGCGAAGCACCTGGAGGGAGAAACTGGTGCTCGAGCATGGCAAAACAGAACGTCTGGTTGTGTGCTCCTCACCTGCAGCTTCGGCTCTTCGCGATCCTCCATCATCGAACACGTTTTCAACTGGGCCCCACATGTCTGGAATAGGTATAGAGACACCCAGGTGATGGTTTCAGTTATTATTACACCATGCGAGTAGTATTGCCAAGAGTGTGTGTGTACGTGTTAGAGGCCTGGAGCTTCAAGTGTATTTTCAGTATTTGTCCTGTATTTGTAGTACAAAGTATTATGTAGAAGCTGGAATTGCTTATTACAACATTTATGTCCTAGTTTTGGTTATGTTGGTTACGGAATATTTGGCCTTCTTGTGTTGCTTGCTGTTTCTTATTCATGCCTTTTGGCAGTTGATTGTAATGATTTTTGCAATAATCTGGAGCGTAAAATGTATCCACACTGGTCAAATCAGTTTACTGAGAAGTATCAGATCTTTTACAGTTAATGCTTGAGTGAACCTGCTGTATATGCAGGCCATTAGTTAATCGTATTGATGTGACAAAGGTAAGATTCTTGTGTTGTCTGAATGGGAAGAAAGAATAAAATCCTAAGAAATGCAGCCTCAGTTCTGTTGTCTCTGAACTCTTATCTCTGTTAGATTACTGAAAGTAGGTCCTGCTGTGACTTAGATATTTTATTCTCAGGTCAGGCGAACAAAAAGTAACTTTACTCTAACTCTGACAGTGACAGGTATTGGTGGTTTCTCTTATTCTCCTCATGATGGTAACGCATAAGGAGAGCTACATATTTTGGCTTGTGCGACCACCAGAGTTGGAAATTAAAAATTCAGAGTTTGATACAAGGATAAATCGCAGGTGACATTTGCTCCACTTACTCCTGCTTACGGTTTCTGTTCATTACTAACATATAGAATTTCATACTGAATTTGATTGATGGAGTTTTTGGTTCATCCGATGTCATCTTGTTCATTACTAACCTCTGGCAGCCCGCTCCGGGGATCCCGCCGTTGGAGGCTGCATGCGCGATGTTGGGTATGCTCTGCCAGTGCCACAATTCAAACGATAATCACAAACAAGAAAATGTAAGATGGGTGATGACAGGTGAACTGAGTTGTACAGATGCAGGTTATTATTAATTCAAGATTACTGGCTGGATACATCATCAGACAAGTGCTTGCACGCAGAGCGGCAGAGAAGCGCAGTGCTACACCACTCACTGTCTGCGAACTTGGCCTGATATCAGATAAGTGCTGGACATTATACTATCTTTCAGGCCGTCGCTGCGCATTACTAATGGATCAATTATAGGCTAACTAGTGGAAGGAGGTGTTCTTGAGGTGCTCCGGCGCGTCCTGGAAGGAGTGCTTCCTGGCCATGGAGAGGATGGTCTTGTCGGCGACGATGAAGTAGGCCATCCCGGCGACGGTGGAGATGATGAGGGCCTGCCCGGTGGGGTTCAGGTTCGCCTTGGCCCATGGCAGCATCCTCACGCTAGCCAGCTGCAGAGAAAGGCACGGAAGAAGAAGACGGTGAGATGCATGATTGTTGGATCTTGGGGATGCTTGCAAGAAACGTGTACTCACGGTGGGGACTGCGGCGGCGACGGTGGCGACGGCCGCGGCCTTGGCTCCCGCCATGGCTGCCTCTGCAGTTACGAAGGCATGTTACTCACTACCAAGTTTCCGCACAGACAGTACACAAAGCTGCAATGTGCCTGAACCGTCCTGGAGGACCGGCGGGACACCATATCTATTCTTGGTTACCTCTGGAGCAGCGTTTGGCGGCGGCGAGCCTCTGGTCGAGGTGGGCGCGGGTCACCGTAGACATCTTCGCCGGCGAGAGACTGGTGGCACGAGATCCGAGGGAAGGGAACTGGCAGTAGCAGTGAAGTATCAGCAGCAGTGTGGCTGTGTCAGTGCGAGTGAGTGAGATGGGTCGGAGATGTGCTCCCGCCGGATTTATATAGGCTGCAGGAAACCGGCAACCGGCGTGCGCGCAAGAAAGACGATACGGTGGAAAGGGAAGCGAGACCATGGTTTTGGGCGGTGGTTCAGGCAGGCGAGCTGGCTATACCGGCGGGCGGGCGGGCGGGCAGGGTGGGTCGGCGCTGCGGCAGAGCACAGGTGGCGCCGCCCGTGCCTCGTTGTCGTTGGTCGTATAATGTAAAACCATCTCACGTGCACTCAGCTCCACTGCAACTGGATAAGAGGGGGCATCGATCCATCGGGGTTGGCAGAGCAGGGAGCGTGCACACTAGGAGGAGCATGTGCACGAGTGGAGTGCGGTGTGCCCTCCGTTTTGGCGCCCCCAGTTTTCCGCCAACCCGGCCGCGTCGGTCCGGCAAACTCCGGGAGCGGCTCGGTACTTTAGCTGCCGTCGTTCCCTGCCGGGAAACTACTAGTGGGGATAAAGCGACTAAGAGGGGGAAAGCGGGGATAAAGCGACTAAGAGGGGGAAAGCGGGGATAAAGCGAGTAAATAGCAAAAATAAAATAAAAATACCACATTAAAGCATCTAATGCCGGGTGTCTCAAACCCATCTTAGGTGCTAAGCATGCCACCTAAGCAAAAAATGACATGACACAGTAATTAAGGAGGAGAGAGAACATTTTGGTGACCTCAGGAAGAACCAATGCCAAACACGTGAACCTAGGCAAACCACTTGAATAAAAAAATATGACGAATGCATAAAAGATTTTAGGTGCTAAATCATTAAATAAAGTGAGTTTAGCAACAACAAGTCAAGCGTCTATGCATTGGGGAGTTGAATTGCTAAGCTATTTAATGCACTTAGCACATTCTCTAAGCACCTTTGCATTGGAAAAGGTCTTATACGTCCAAGTGGGCCGCTCGGTGTTCGGTCGCAAACTTTTGACCCGGACGGGCGTCTCAAACGTCCGGACTGACCGGCACCCCTTATATCCAGCCCAAATATGGGACGGATATGAGAGGCCTGTGCACGACAGCGGGCGGACTCCTTTTGCCGGGAATCCATTGCGTCCGCCCAAATGACGCATGGATCCGGCGCTAGGGCAGTCGTCGCTGCCTCGCGGACACGGTGCGGTCCGTCTGGCGTCCGAACGCGGTGGCGGACCCGCAACCCTTCCGTTGGCGCGCCAAGACCATGGACGCACCGTGGCGTTGTCCGATGCAAACATGGCGCGGCTGCGGGCACGGGACATGGCGGCAACGCTCACGGCGGTGGACGTTGGCGAGGCGGAGTCGCATTCTCCGGCACCTCGTACGGTGCACCGGTCCGGAGGCCGCAACCACGTCATGATGAATGTAGCTGGCTCCTCCCAAGACGGGCCTATCCTCGATCTGACGTCCATCGGCACCGTTCGGGTTCTGAGCTCCGACGAGGAAGAGTAGGGGATGGGAGACGACAGTGCCTTGAGTCCCATGAGCCAGCCCGTGTCCCATGCCCTATTGTACCCTGCCGGCGACCGGACCAACACTCCGATGGACGCAGCCGGCCGCCAGACATGGCCACGGCGGAGGCGGACGAGCAGAGCGGAACCGGACGAAGCTTTGCTCAAAGATTGCTGATTTGCATGTAATAATATGGATTTGAGGTATCCGGATGTGGAATGCATAATGCATCTTTTGAGGCATGATCGGTCACTGTCCGCGGATGCGTCCACGGGCGTTTGAAGAGTCGGATTTGTCAAGTCCGGCTGTAGATGCTCTTATGGGCTAGGGTTAAAAAAACTATTTGTTTTCTTAATTTTTTTTAAAAAGCTACCACAATTTTGGTTTGCTGTTTTGAAGAACCCAAATGACCACGTTGTTTAAAATTGATCCGGATTATGACAGGTCGGGCCTGCTCCTAACTACACCATCTGTTGACTATTTATTTAACCGTCAACTGACATGCGGGACCTACATGTCAGCTCTTTCTTCTTCTTTCTCCTCCTCCTCCTCCTTATTCTTTATCTTCTCTCCATATCTTCTCTTCCTAGCCATGCCCATGGGTCCCTTGGTCGACTCCGGCGACAAGCTCATCTGCGGGGACTCGTTGCTTTTTATACTTTTTTCATGGGGACCTGATTGCTTTAATAAAAATCCGGGGACTTGATTGCTTTTTTGTATGGGCCTGATTGCATTTTAAAAATATGTGAGGCCCACCTGTCATAACCGATTAATGGTCAAAGCTAACAGAGTCAACCTAACGAGTGAATCCGAGCTGTCATAATTCCGCTTAAAACTTAATGGATCAGTTGTTTGGGTTCTTTTTAAAGGTGACGCTAGGCGCCGGCGCACGGGCGAAACGGTTGGGCCGGTCGAGCCCTGTCCGCCTGATACGCGCGATTAAAATCGCTAGATCTGACCCCAGCTTCATCCTCCTCGCAGTCGTCCTCGCCCCCTCCCACCCCCCTGCGATAAAAATTGCAGCGCCACCGCCGAACTTGAAGCACCACCGCGGCGTCCTCGTCGCCGGTCACCGCCCTTGTTCCTGGCTCCACTCATGCAATAGCTACACCCTCTGGTTGCAGCTCCGCGTGGTGATGGATGTAGCTTGGTGGCGATGCAGCACCGCCCATGCCGTCGACTGCCATGCCGGATTGAAGCTCTCCTTTCCATGGCCATTGAAGCTTTTTCCAAGATTGAAGCTTTTCACAAACGGTTGAAACTTTTCCAGCAAAATCAGATTATGGATCCAGCAAAATTAGATTATGGTTCCAGCAAAAAAAATTGTGTGTTTCTAGCAAAAAATGAGATGGTTTCAGCAAAAACATTGATATACTTGTCACAAAAAAATTACATGAATCCAGCAAAATCAGATCATGGTTCCAGCAAAAAAACACAATGAACCTCTCCTTTCCATGGCCATTGAAGCTTTTTCCAAGGTTGAAGCTTTTCACAGACGGTTGAAGCTTTTCCAGCAGAAATCAGATTGTGGATCCAGCAAAATTAGATTATGATTCCAGCAAAAAAATTGTGTGTTTCCAGCGAAAAATGAGATGGTTTCAGCAAAAACATTAATATGCTTGTCACAAAAAAATTACATGGATCCAGCAAAATCAGTTTATGGTTCCAGCAAAAAAACACAAATGCAACAAAAATCACCGTGGTCGTAGATTTTTTGGTGGGTGGGTGGTAGCAAAAACATGGTCTGGTTCTAATAAAATTAAAGCATGGTTGTAGCAAAAATCGATTGGAAAAATAGACAATGTCATGGAGATGGATGTAGCAAAAATCCAAAAAACACTGGTAATAACAAAAACCAAAACCGGATGTAGCAAAATGGTTCACCGATTCCAGCAAAAATCACCATGGTAGTAGATTTTGGGGGGTGGGTGGTAGCAAAATGGTTCGCCCATGCCAGCTCTTCCGCTGCACAGTTGCAGCAAAATCCCATGCCCTATCGTGCACGAGGTCGTGCTCACCGTCTTGCTGTATGTAGCATGGACTTCGCCGGTCCAGCTAGGCGTCGACCGCTAGCAGCGGAGTCCGTCGCCGTTTCCACCACTTGCCTTTGCTGCTTGCAGCTCCACCAAATCTGGTTGCAGCCCACCTTGTACAGCACGTCAAACTGCTCATACTCCGGCGAGCAGTTGCAGCGGTGCCACGGCAGCGAACGCCGGCGGTGGCAGCGGGGGCTTGCGGGAGGGGAAGGAAAGGTTGAGGAGAGAATGAGAGCAGCAGTGCGGGGGGAGTGGGGAGGAGAAGAACGAAGATAGGGAGGTCTCGTACTCTGGTGAGCAGTTACAGGCACAGCGGTGCCACGGCAGCGAAACGCCGGCGGTGGTAGCGGGGGCTTGCGGGAGGGGAAGGAGGGGTTGCAGAGAGGACGAAAGCGGCAGCGCAGAGCGACTGGGGAGATGAAGAACGGCGACCGGGAGGTAGGGGATGAAAAAGGTAGAGAAGATAAGATATACACGCGGGGGCACGGTTTGGTGGACGCACAACGCCAGCGTGGCACGAGACCAGCCGAAAATTCAACCGGTGCACCGCACACAAATAGTTACCTTTTTTTAATAGCGAACCAAATTTGTGGTAGCTTTATGCATACATTGGTACATACTCTCTCCGTAGTGAACTGCTAAAACGACATACGTCATGGTGCAGAGGAAGTACATACTTCCGCGGAAAAAACACATGTAGACGTAGGCGTCCGTTTCCAACTTAATTCTAAAAAAAGGAAAGACAGGTGATGATAGAGGCGCCCCTTCGGCTAACTCTGGTGCTTGTAGTTGTCGTTAGGTGATCTATGGTCTTGATGTATTTTTTATTATTTTTAATGTTCATTGTACTATCATGATTAAAGATAAATAGACTCGAAGTTTTTTCAAAAAAAAAAATAAAAGAAAAAAGAAAGACGGACAACTGACTGAACAAAACAGTGAAGGGGTTGCCCGGCCTCAGGGCATCTCCAGCCGTTAGCCCCCAGGACGCATAAAAATCGTCCCCTGAGGGCGAGCCGGCGATACAATCGGCGCTGGGGGCGGTTTTGCGCCCAGCCGTCGCCCCCAGCTCGCCCCAGGCGCAGAAATTGGCCCACTTTGCAACCCAATTTCGGCGAATAAAGGGCCCATATGGGCGAGAATAGGCCCATATTCGGCATGGTTTCGCCATGTCTTGGCGTTCAATTATCAACACAATTATTTCTTATCACATATTTCATCACAGAAAAATCAAATACTTCAACAAAATAGTACAACAACAAATAGTTCAATACAAATTATATAGTTCAACAAATAAAAACTCGTATTTCATCACACGGCGTCCCCTTGAGCCTCCATAGGTGCTCAATCAGATCTTTCTGCAGTTGATGATGCACCTGTGGGTCTCGGATCTTCTGACGCATACTGAGATAGGCAGTCCAAGTTGCCGGTAGATGGTGATCAACTTCGGTTAGAGGACCCTGCCTGTAGTATGGTTCAGTGTCAAACACTGGGTCTTCTTGCTCGCTCTCGATGATCATGTTGTGCAAGATGACACAGCAAATCATAATCTCTCACATTTGATCTTTGGACCAGGTCTGAGCGGGGTACCGACCAACAGCGAATCGAGATTGGAGCACACCAAATGCCCGCTCGACATTCTTCCTGTAAGCCTCTTGAACTTTCGCAAACCAGGCGTTCTTGCCTCCTGCCGCAGGGTTTGAGATCGTCTTCACAAATATCGACCATCTCGGATAGATGCCATCTGCTAGGTAGTACCCCTTGTTGTATTGGTGCCCATTGATCTCGAAGTTCACCTGAGGAGAATGGCCCTCAACGAGCTTGGCAAAAACAGGAGAGCACTGCAGCACGTTGATGTCATTGTGAGTTCCTGGCATACCAAAGAAGAAGTGCCAAATCCAGAGGTCCTGTGTGGCTACCGCCTCAAGCACCACACTGCAACCGCCTTTGGCGCCTTTGTACATCCCCTGCCAACCAAATGGGCAATTCTTTCATTTCCAATGCATGCAGTCGATGCTTCCAAGCATCCCAGGAAATCCTCTTGCTGCATTCTGGGCTAGGATCCGAGCAGTGTCTTCCGCATTGGGTGTTCTCAAGTATTGTGGCTCAAACACTGCCACCACTGCCCGACAGAACTTGTAGAAACACTCTATGCTGGTGGACTCGGCCATGCGCCCATAGTCGTCGAGTGAATCACTGGGAGCTCCATATGCAAGCATCCTCATCGTTGTCGTGCACTTCTGGATGGAGGTGAATCCAAGAGCGCCAGTGCAATCCATCTTGCACTTGAAGTAGTTGTCGAACTTCCGGATGAAATTCACAATCCCGAGGAAGAGCTTTCGGCTCATCCGATAACGGCGCCGAAATGTTTTCTCTCCATAAAGTGGAGCATCGGCGAAGTAGTCGGAGTAGAGCATGCAGTAGCCTTCGAGACGATGCCGGTTCTTTGCTTTCACCCGCCCCGGCGCCGAGCCACCTCGCTGCGGCTTTTCATTGCTCGCCAGCAGCTGGGCGAGGGCGGCGAGCACCATGAGATGCTCTTCTTCCTGGACGTCGGCCGCGGCTTCCTCCTCCAGCAGCGCGGCGAGCTCTTCCTCGTCATCCGAGTCCATCGCCGAGTCAGGCAAAACGCCGAACACCTTGCGCTCGGTGGGCGTGTACCCGCCGCTAAACCGCGCCTCCGCGGCCGGAAACGGAGGCCGGAAACGCCCAGCTGCTGTGGGAAGGGCTGCCGCGACGAAGCGCTGCTATTTTCCGGCGGGGAATGGCTATCTAGCGGAGTAGGGCGGCGGCCGTCGCCGGGATATAGCTAGTGGTGGCTGAGGGCGCGGGGGGTGCGAGGCGAGTCGGGGGAAGAAAACCTTGACTTTTCCCCTGTCGGTGTTGGCCAGGCATGCTTTTCCCTAGCGCCGGAGCCCCCAACTGTTCCCCAACGCGCCGGGTTTGGCCTGTGACCGCTGGGTGGAAAAAAGGTTTGAACCGACGATTTTCGGCGTTCTGTGGACGCGATTGGACCTTTTTTTAACGCCGGCGCTGAAAAAATGGCCTGGGGGCCTGTTGAGGGCGCGGCTGGAGATGCCCTCAGCCGCAGCGATCGATCCATGCATGTAACCTGTGTGGCGTCTGTACATCCTGGCCCCCTGGTCTCCCACCTGCCTTGCGATCGAGCAGGAGTAAATTTCGCAGCAGAATTTTCTACAGCCCGGGTAGTTTCTACATCGTCGTCGTCAGCAGAGAGAGATGATTTCTCCAGTCTTTTGGTCCAGCCACACGTTGCATGCTTGCTTGTGCTGCTTAGTTAAGGTGACGCGAAATTTCAGTCTGAAAATATGAGCGACAAGCAAGTGGCGGTCTTTGGTGTGATCTGATCCGGTCGAGAGGAGATAGCTGAATGGTCTTGAGATCAATCTGACAGACGGAGATGAGAGATCGATGGCTGGAGACGACTTGCTTCCAACCACAGCCACACACCTACACTCTGACAAGTACTCCAGTTCCCACCCATGGAAATATACATACATACATACATCGGAGGAGACTTGACTTTACATTGCGAAAGTGCTGTTCTACGTTGGTTAGACTAGCCACAATGGATAGTAACAAAGTAGTAACATGCCCATATTACTACTCTATGTTACTACCTCTATAATGGGGAGTAATATATGTGGTAACATGCAACATTTTATTTATTAGGCTGTAAACTCATCTTGTCTTGATATGTATGATGTTACTCATACTATTAGTAACTAGCTATGTTATCACATGCCTTTCTTTCTTCATTTATTGCTTATTACATTATCTATTTTATCTAGATATGTATGGTGTTATTACCTATGTTATTCTGTGGATAGTCTTATCCACGTGTGTATATATACCGCCACTAAGTCGCTAACTTGTACACAGATCATCAAATCTGAAAGGGGGGGAAATCGCACCAATATCCATGTAAAATCAATTGACTTAAGAGTTAGACGAGACTTTATTAGTTCTCATCTCATCTAAATAAGAATTAGGGTGTCGGAGTAATGGGCCATGGGTAGGTCAACCTGAGCCCCACGACCTTTCAAGACATCGGGGCAGGCTGCGCCCCTCAAGACCATAGGGTGAAGCGCCGCCTCTTGGGAAGTCTAGGGCAAGGCGGCCGACTGCCCGCTCACGGGCGAGTCCCAGGGACGACTTCCAGAGAAGCCGGCTTTGGGGAGTCAGCCGGCGACTCCAACAAACCGTGACCTCATCGAGGGGGACGGGGCAGGGGCGTGGCTACAATGAAGCCCACTCCCCGTCCCTTACCAAGGGCAGGCATGGCTACAGCGCGCCGTACTTGGGAAGATCTCCCCGTGGCGTGGCACTGTTGCCCAGCCGGCCCTGACATCAGCACCACTGTACCTGGTTCTGCGCCCACGACGGCTTGTCTGTACGGCCTGGAGGCAGCAGGGCCCACCAGCCAGCGAGACCTCGGGAGACGGCGGGAGCACCGCCAGTCGGACCCAACGGGAGTCGGCCCGGGGGAGTCGGCCGATCCCTCCCCCGGGCCCACGCGCCATTAATCAAGAAGAGATGGGGAGTGGCCACAGTGATCGCCCGCCAGGCGGCGGGGCTGTTGCCACGACCCCATGGCCAAGCTTGCATCATCAGGAGCACGGCTACAGTAATCAGCAGCCGGCAAGACCCGCCCGCGGCGGACGCGGCCTGTCGGCTCCGTACCAGACCAGTCGGCGGGGCCCACCAGTCGGCGGGCCCCACCAGTCGGCGGAGAAGTCGGAGGTCGGAGACACTGACGGCTGGGCCCGCGCCCAGTCACATTACCATTGTACCCCTGGGGGGTAGGCCTATATAAACCCCCCAGGGCACCCATGCAAAGGGTTGGATCCCAGTAGTTATATACCTCACCAGATAGTGGGGAAGAGCTAGCCTTGTCCTCTCCTACCACCATACACAGCTCAAGGAGCAACCGTGTAAACACTTGACCATAGTGATCATGCGGAGACCCCGCAGAGCAGCAGTAGGGGTATTATCTCCCCGGAGAGCCCCGAAGCTGGGTAAGATTCGCCGGCGTGCATGTCTTCGCCTCATCCCGTTTCCAGGCACCGGCGACGTTCTACTCGCCCCCACCATGATAAGCCATCCGTTGGCATATGTCGCACCAAACCCCCGACATTTGGCACCCACCTTGGGGCATGGTGCACCGCCGTCCGGAGATCTATTCTGGACGGGAACCCTTTTCCTCCCTGGCAAGCGCAGCCAGCCAGGCACGCCAGACGAAGTTTACGTCGACGCGCTGCGCGGCGTGGAGATCGCCTGCGCAGCCAGCTCCTTGGCCGAACTTGTCGGTGAGGTCCGCCTCTCCGATGAACCTGCGTCCGACGCAGGCGTAGGCGGCCCCGAAAACCTCCTCGCGGGCCTCCTCGATCAACTCCACGTTTCCGGCGAGCCTGCCGTAGACTTGGAGTCCGTAGGCTCCACCGACCCGATGCTGGTCGACTCCGACACCGCGTCGGTCGACGCTTTCCCCTCCAACGTGGTGGTCTACGATGAACCTCCCCCCACGCAGAGAGCGATGGGAGCACCGCCACTGAGGTGCTGGTCATTAGTCATGACAAGTTCCCTGGTGGAAGGGCGCCCGACTCACTCGACGCGGCGTTGCAAGACCTAGCTGCGCCCATTCCGGAAGATGCTGACGCGGAGACGTTAGAAGCGCGTCGCCTTCAGCTTGTTGAAGGCGCGAAAAAGCTAGCCAGCGTGAGACGCTTGTCAGAAGCTTACCAGCAGGAGATGGATCACGCTGTTGGCGGCTCGCCGGCTCCGGCAGGGCCCAGCCGCCTTGGCGCGATTCAGCAGCGCGGCGTAGCCATCGCCAGCCTGTTTGGGGCTAGCCGCCCCATGTATGCCACGCCAGCGGAGAACATCCGAGCCGCCCAGGCAGCGGCGGATGAGCTGGACAATTTCGAGGGCGAAGAGCGCCGCCTCATGATGGAGCGAGTCCAACGGCTCCTCGATGCGGCCGCCGCGCAGAACGAGGCCGGCTGCCGCACGGAGGCGCCGCATCGGCCAAACGACGCCCCGCACCGAGATCAAGGTGCGACGTCTCGGACGCCGACTGGCAGTGCCCGAGGAAGAAAGGACAAGGAGCCGGCTGTCAGCCACAGTCGGACTCGGATTACCATAGAGCGCGACCGAGACGGCCGCCCAAGAGCAGTGGAACGACGGGACGACTGTCCGCCTCCCCCTCCCCGCAAGGAGAGGCGAGTCTCCCCGCCGCCTGTTGACCATCCAACTCTCGGTGACCGCCTTGGCCGCCGAGAGGGGGTCGGAGAGAATGACGCCCGCCACCGGATCGACCGACTTCACCAGTCCCTGGCGCTGGAAGAAGAAGACGAGCTGGGTCCGCCTTGTTTCAAGCCCCGCATTCGGGACGAGCCCTTTCCCAGAGGGTTCACGCTCCCAAGAGACACGCCCAAGTATACCGACTCCGTGAAGCCGGAAGACTGGCTAGTCGACTACTCCACGGCTGTCAGCATAGCAAACGGCAACAAGCGTGTCGCCGTAAAGTACGTTCCGCTCATGCTCCAGGGCACGGCCCGGACGTGGCTGAACAGCCTAAAGCCCCGCAGCATCAACAGTTGGGTCGGCTTCACCGAAGCATTCGTTTGCAACTTCACTAGCACGTAGAAGCGTCCTCCCAAGCCTCGCCAGCTCTCCCTATGCGTGCAAGGTCCTGATGAGTCGACTCGCGACTACCTCACGCGTTGGGCTGAGCTTCGGAACTCCTGCGAGGGCGTGCACGAGGTGCAGGCCATCGAGTACTTCACAGCCGGGTGCCGAGAAGGCACCCTCCTCAAGCACAAGCTCCTCTGCGACGAGCCAGAAGCCCTCGACGAGCTGCTGATCATAGCGGACAAGTACGCTACGGCCGACTCCTCCCTGAAGACGGAAATTCAAATCAGCATGACTGGCAAAGTAGCTCCTCAGGCTCCAAGAACTCCAGCAGCAGACGCCGGCCGACGACAATAGCAGGGCGACCACAAGCGCAAGGCCCCGCAGCCGGCAGGTCGCGACCGTCGAAGCCCAGCAGCCAGAAGAGCAGCCTCCGCCCAAGCGACAGAAAGGCGGCAAGCCGAACTGGTTGCCGGCCTTCTCCTACGAGCAGACCTTGGATGGACCTTACAAGTTCCACAGCGGTGCGAAGCCATCGAATCACGCCACTCGGAAGTGCCACTAGCTCACCAGGATCGCCAAGGGAGACGGCCTCCTGTCACCCCCGCCTGCTGGGCAGCCGCCTCCGCCTGCGCCCCAGCAGCCGGCAGTCAGGCCAGTCGGCGTAGTACAAGATGAGTACCCTGAAGAGCACGGAGCCTACGTGGTGTTCACCAGTGTGGCTGACGATCGACGCAGCAGGCGGGTGCAGCAACAAGAGGTGAACATGGTAGCCTCAGAGACGCCAGAGTTCATGCACTGGTCAGAAAGGCCCATCAGCTGGAGCAGGGCTGACCACCCAGAAGTGATGCCGAGTCCGGGCTCCTACGCCTTGGTCCTGGACGCCACCTTTGCCATGGACAAACGGGCCACGCGTTTCTCGCGAGTTCTGATAGATGGGGGCAGCAGCATCAACATCCTGTACAAGGACACCATGGAGAAGTTAGGAATCAAGCAGAGACAGCTTCAGAACAGCCGGACTGTGTTCCACGGCATTGTTCCTGGGCTTTCCTGTTCACCAATCGGCAAGATCCTGATTGACGTCCTCTTTGGGGACAAAGATCACTCCCGAAGAGAGTCTGTTTGGTTTGAGGTGGTGGACCTTGAGAGCCCATACCATGCGCTACTTGGCCGGCCCGCCTTGGCCAAGTTCATGGCGGTCCCCCACTACGCCTACCTCAAGATGAAGATGCCCAGTTCCAGGGGAATTCTGACTGTGGCCGACGACTACCGGAAGTCGTCCGCTTGCGCGGTCGAGAGCAGTCGGCTGGCCGAGTCCCTGGTGATTGCGGCCGAGAAGCGACTCCTTGAGCGAGCTGTGGCGATGGCCGACTAGCAGCCGGAGATATCGCCCGACCCGAAGGAGTCGAAAGCCGAAGGTTCGTTCAAGCCGGCCAAAGAGACAAAGAAGATACCCTTGGATACGGAACACCCAGAGAGGTACGCCGTCGTAGGTGCAAACCTCGACAGCAAATAGGAAGGCGAACTCGTCGATTTCCTCCGTGAGAATCGGGACATCTTCGCATGGTCTCCCAAAGACATGCCAGGTGTGCCGACGGAATTCGCCGAGCACAAGTTACACGTCCGATCTGATGCAAAGCCGGTCAGGCAGCCCCTGCGCCGCTTATTAGAAGAGAAGAGAAGAGTTGTCGGAGAAGAGATAGCCCGACTCCTAGCAGCCGGCTTCATTATGGAAGTTTTCTTCCCGGAGTGGCTGGCAAATCTGGTCCTGGTGCTAAAGAAGAACAAGCAATGGCAAATGTGTATTGACTACACGAGCCTCAACAAGGCCTGCCCCAAGGACCCGTTTGCTCTGCCGAGAATTGATCAGGTGATAGACTCCACAGCCGGATGCGATCTGTTGAGTTTCTTGGATGCGTACTCAGGATATCACCAGATCAAGCTGAACCCGGCTGATAGATTGAAGACCGCCTTCATCACGCTGTTTGGAGCATTCTGCTACCTCACCATGACGTTCGGCTTGAGGAATGCCGGCGCCACCTTTCAGCGTTGCATGCAGAAGTGCCTCCTCAAGAAGCTCTGTAGGAACGCCCACGTTTACGTGGACGGCGTGGTGGTGAAGACGGAAAAGCGAGGAACGTTGCTGGAAGACCTCAAGGAGACCTTTGAGAACCTGCGCCGGTTCCAGATCAAGCTCAACCCCGAGAAGTGTGTCTTCGGAGTACCAGCCGGCCAGCTGCTAGGTTTCCTAGTCTCTGAACGCAGCATAGAATGCAACCCAGTAAAAATCAAGGCCATCGAGAGAATGGAGGTACCTAGCCGACTGCTGGATGTGCAGAAGTTCAACGGCTGCTTGGCGTCCATCAGCCGATTCATTAGTCGGCTGGGCGAGAAAGCTCTTCCCTTATACCAACTCATGAAGAAGATCACTTTTTTCGAGTGAAACCATAAGGCAGACGAAGCTTTTCACCGGTTGAAGAAGATGCTGACTACTCCACCCGTCCTGGCGGCCCCGACTCCCAAGGAACCTATGCTCCTGTACATCGCCGCCACCAGCCGAGTAGTCAGCATAGTCATTGTAGTAGAGCGCAAGGAGGAAGGCAAGGCGCTACCTGTCCAGAGACCAGTATATTACCTGAGCGAGGTACTGTCGACCTCCAAGCAGAACTACCCCCACTACCAGAAGATGTGCTATGGCGTGCACTTTGCTGCCAAGAAATTGAAGCCTTACTTTCAAGAACATCCAATCACGGTGGTCTGCACGGCTCCACTTTCCGAGATCATCGGCAGCCGTGATGCCGCTGGTCAAGTGGCCAAGTGGGCCATAGAGCTGGCTCCTTACACCATCTACTACCAGCCCCGCACCACTATCAAATCACAAGCACTGGCCGACTTCCTCGTCGACTGGGCCGAGACCCAGTACCTGCCTCCAGCACCTGACTCCACCCATTGGCAGATGCACTTCGATGGCTCCAAGATGCGCACCGGCTTGGGAGCCGGCGTCGTCCTCACCTCTTCCAAAGGTGACAAGCTCAAATATGCACTGCAAATCCATTTTGCCGCCTCCAACAACGTGGCCGAGTACGAGGCGCTCATTCACGGGCTCCGGCTTGCCAAAGAACTTGGCATCCGCCGGATCTTGTGTTATGGCGACTCGGACTTAGTGTTCCAGCAGTCGTCTGGCGACTGGGACGCCAAAGACGCAAACATGGCGAGCTACCGTTTCCTCGTGCAGCAACTCAGCGGGTATTTTGAAGGGTGCGAGTTCCTCCATGTGCCAAGAAACGACAACGACCAAGCAGACGCCTTGGCACGAATCGGCTCTACCCGCCAAGCAATACCATTTGGCGTCGCCCTTCAACGCCTCCTCAAGCCGTCTGTCAAACCTTCACCAGAATCAGACTCCATCTTTGTGCCGGCTCCTCCCGAAGACGGTGGACCCGACTCCAGAGTTCCGGCAGTCAGAACGGGGACTTTGGCGGGCGACTCCAAAGCTGCCACAGTCGAGCCCGGCCCGGGGACTGCGGTGACGGACTTGAAGATTCCAGAACTCGGCCCAAGGACCGAGCCAGTCGGCCTGGGGACTTCATCGGCCCAACAAGCGGTTGTTGACTCCAGCCCGCCGCCTCCCAGCCCAAACGCCTCGTCCAAGTCGCAGTTCTGATAGTCGACGAAATAGCAGCACCCTCATGGGCCCAGCCCATCCTCAAATTTCTGGTGAACAAAGAGCTACCAACTGATGAGACCTCAGCTCGGTAAGTACAACGCCGGGCAGCAGCCTATACCATAATCAACAGAGAGCTGGTCAGGCGCAGCGTCACTGGTGTCTACCAGCGCTGCGTAGAGCCAGAGCAAGGCCAGGCAATCCTCAAAGACATCCATCAAGGCGAATGTGGCCACCATGCGGCTTCAAGAGCACTCGTCGCCAAAGCCTTTCGGCACGGTTTCTTTTGGCCGAC
Source organism: Triticum urartu (assembly GCF_003073215.2). Taxonomy (NCBI): domain Eukaryota; kingdom Viridiplantae; phylum Streptophyta; class Magnoliopsida; order Poales; family Poaceae; genus Triticum; species Triticum urartu. Next base: position 47,943,876 of record NC_053028.1, on the reverse strand, counting down.
TGCCTTGGAAGAGGCCAAAGAGTTGGTCCAAAAATGCAAAGGGTGCCAGAAGTTCAGCTCCAAGCCGCACCAGCCGGCTTCCGCGCTCAAGACCATCCCCATTGCTTGGCCTTTCGCAGTTTGGGGTCTAGACATGGTGGGACCATTCAAAACAGCACAGGGTGGTCTGACTCACCTACTTGTCACAGTGGACAAGTTCACCAAGTGGGTGGAAGTAAAGCCAATTAAGAAACTGAACGGTCCGACTGCCGTGACCTTCATCACCGATATCACAATTCGGTACGGCATACCACACAGCATCATCACCGACAACGGCACAAATTTTGCCAAAGGCGCCTTGGCCCGTTTCTGCGCAACACAGGGCATCCGACTGGACCTAGCGTCCGTCGCCCACCCGCAGTCAAACGGCCAAGTGGAGCGAGCAAACGGCCTCATCCTGTCCGGCATCAAGCCTCGGTTGATCGAGCCTCTGGAGCGCTCGGCTGGCTGCTGGCTCGACGAGCTGCCAGCCGTCCTCTGGAGTCTGCGCACGACTCCAAACAAGTCAACCGACTTCATGCCCTTCTTCCTCGTCTACGGTGCCGAAGCCGTCATCCCAACGGACATAGAGTTCGACTCCCCACGAGTCACCATGTACACCGAGGAGGAAGCAGAAGAAGCACGACAAGACGACGTCGATCTGTTGGAAGAGGGCCGGCTGTTGGCACTCAGCCGGTCCAGCATCTACCAGCAGAGCCTGCGCCGATACCACAACAGGAAGGTCAGGCCAAGATCTTTCCAAGAAGGCGACCTTGTACTCTGGCTGATCCAGCGAACAGCCGGCCAGCACAAGCTATCGCCGCCTTGGGAAGGCCCTTTCATCATCAGCAAAGTACTAGGCAACGACTCCTACTACCTGATCGACGCTCAGAAGCCCCGAGCATGCAAGACGGACGACTCCGGCAAGGAGACAGAGCGGCCATGGAACACAAATCTTCTTCGAAGATTTTACAGTTAATGCAGTATGTACCACGCTACCCTTTGTATTAAAATACCAGGACTTCGGGCCCCCCGAGACGAGCTCGGAGACTGCCCTCTTTTGTCTGTATGATAAAAATTATGCCTACAAGTATGTTACTCTTTGTCATGCCACTTGGCAGCGGGCTCGACAAGTCGGCCCGGGGACTTGCCGCCTTGCACTATGAAATGCTTCCTGCAGCCGGACAAGTAGTGTGTAACATCTAAGCCATCTTCTATCAGAAGCTGCAGCTCGCAGAGCGACTGTACGGTGGGCAGAGGTAAGGTAGAATGGGTGATCGCACGAAAAATGGCTAGGGACTCAAAGCGTAAAACATAGCTCAAGACGGCTTCCAAGCCCTTCTCGCAAACTGACTCTCGGACAGTCGGATTGTCGTTTTCTATCCAACTTGCTCAAACAATCCTGAAATCGGCTAAGTACTTGCTTTCCCAAAGTAGCCTAGCACTTGATCCAGCAACAGTCTGCAGAGCGGCTGTCCGATTGGCAAGGCAGGCAACTAGGAGAAAGCGGCAAAGGAAAACAGCCAAAAGAACAATGAGCAAGAAAAGATATATATATATATATAACACAGGCCCTTGGCCGAATTGTCAAGCAGAGGTTCAGAATACACCCCGCGGGTGGAATTGTGCGAATTAACAAGTTCTTCAAAAGACTACTGAAGCAGATAAAACAAAAGACACAGCGGCAGCTTAGGAGGTGGCAGACGGAGTTGGGGGCTCGGAGGAGGCGCCAGCGTCAGTCGTCGGGGCGGTCGGCCGGCTAGTCTCGGCTTGATCGCCTCCGGCAGCAGTCGGATCGGTCGCACGCGGCTCGTTGCTGGAGGCACGGTCGGGCTGAGGCTGGCCGTCTGCTCCGTCTTCTGGTGCCTCTGCCTCGCCTTCATCCTCCGCCTCGTCCTCCTCCTCGATGCTGGAGCCGATCACCTCCGCTGAGTCTTCGCCGTAGTCTGGGTTCATCCCAAACCACTCCGGCGGGACCTCCTCGCCGTCTTCAGACAACTCGGGGACGAAGATGCTCATGTTGGTGTACTCGGTGATCGCCGCAACACGCTTGACGAGGGCGTCTTCCGCAGCCGCCAGCTCCGGCTGGGCCTCCGACCGAAGCGTGGCCAACCGGTCTAGATGCAGCCCGGGTACCATGCCTTGACGAACTCCAAGGCCCGGCGCGCTCCAGCCCGGGCCGAAGAGCCCTTCCAGGCCTCGAGGCGACCAGCCGCGACCTCCAACCAGTTGGCCGTCAGGCTGGGGGTGCGCGGAGCCTGCATATCCGGCCAAAGGGCGGAAATCACCTGGGCGCCGACGCACTGAAGCCGGCGCAGCATCTGGTGAGCCGGCCGGAGGCGAGCCTCAATACTCAAGATGTGTTCATCAAGAGTTCGGGGGGCATCGGCGGCGATCTCTGCGCCCTCCACCCTCCGACTTGCACGATCGGCCTCGATGGCTTGGATAGCGGCCTGAGACTGCCCAGGAAAGAAGTCTGCAAAAGATACGAAGAAACAAAAAAGCGAGTCAAAAACCAGGAGTCGGCACGACCTAGGTCGGCGGCTCAAAGAAAGAAAACAAAGAGACTCACCATCAACGATGTCTTCGATCTCGTGGAAGCCGGAGGACAGCATCGCCTCCTTGTCAGACCAGGAAGAGCGCTCGCTCGCGAACTCGGCCAGGAGGGCGGCCTCCGTCTCCTCCGCCTCCCTCTGCGAATTCGCGAGCAGCCCCTTCTGCTCTGCCAACTAAGTGGTCAGCAGATCGCGCTCCGCGGCGAGCTTGCTGCACTCCTCCCCTTTGGCGAGCAGGGCGGAGTTGGCTTCGCTTAGCTGCTGTTGAAGAGCAGCGTTGGCCCCTGAAGGAAAGAAAGAAAGAAAGACAGCAGTCGTCAATAAAGTAGGTTGCCAGGGAGATCCGGCCCGACTGCTCAGCAGTCGGCCCGAATCTCGGTGACTAAAGCCCGCGGGTGTGCTAGCGCACCCCCGCAGAGAAGAGAAAAAGGAGAAGGACTTACTCCGGCTCTCCGCCAAGTCGGCGGTCCGCTTGCCCAACTCTTTAACATTACGGTTGAAGGCAGTGACGCAGAGGTTTTGGTAGTCCTGCAACAAGCATTTCAGACAAAGTTAGTACCCAGAAGTTCATCAAATTGGAGTTCCGGATCGCCTGCTTAGCAGCCGGCCCGAAACTCGGGGACTACACCCAGTGGGTGCGCTGGCGCGCCCCCACAGAGAGGAACAAGAAAAATAAAGACCCAAAGAAAAGACATACCTGGACGGCCGCCCGCGACGCCAGGAACGCCTTGGTGCAGCTCTGGACGGTGTCGCCCTCAGCGCGGAGCTTCGCCTGGACGTCCAGGAGCACCCGGTTCAGCGGCCCTGTGCCGCCTCCCCGCATCCACCCAACAGGTGCGGTGCTTGTCGCCTCGGCGTCTGGAGCCGCGGAGCTGGTGGTGCCGGCCTCCAGGGGGCGGGGTGCCGAAGTCGCCTTCTCCAGACGACGGCGCGCTGGCGAGCCGACCTGGAGGAGCAGCCTCGCCACGCCTCTTCTTCGGTCGGCGGCACCGGAGGGTCCGCTGGCTGCTTGCCTCGCACGCCTTCAGACGGTGGCGGCGGCGGCGGCGGAACGTTCGCGCCCAGAGTAGAGGGCTCGCCGCCTTCCCTCTCCTCGACGAGGTTCTCCCCGCCGGCTCCCCCAGTCTGCCCCGGGAACTCCGGCGGCGGCGGCGCAAAGTTCAGCAGGGTAACAAGCAAGGCCGCCTGGCGGCGTGCGGCTTCCTCAGCCTGCTGCTTCGCCGCGGCGGCGGCTTCGGCCTCCGCTAGTTTTTTCTTGGCGGAGGCCTCCGCCCTGTCAGCCTCCTCCTTCTCCAGGCGGAGGGCTTCTTCTTCATTGCGCTTCTCCTGCGCATTCCGCTCCGTCGCCTCCCGGAGGTCGGCAGCGGGGTCTATCCGCCGAGTGGTGGCGGGCGTCTCCGCTGACCCCATGACGGACGCGGCGGCGACCCGCTCAAGAGAGAGGAGAGCCCTGAAGAAAGAAGGGCGAGCAGAGACTCAGACAAAACACGAAGAAAGAATAAACTTTGAAGTCAGAATACTTACGCGGAGACCAACGACGGCTTCTTCACTTCCTTACGGAAGCGGATGGCCTTCGCGGCTGCCTCGTCTCGCCGGGTCGCCGCAGCCGAGCCCTTGGGCTTCTTCGGCCGGCTGCCAAACAAAGTTGGCGCAGCCCGGCGCTTCTTCCCGCCGCCTGGAGCGCCCGACGCGGCAGAAGAGCCCGCGCCCGGCTGGCTGGCTCCTGGCCGATGGTGAGGGGCGAATCCTCCCTCGGCGTCGTCTTCAGGCCAGTCGGCAAAGGTAGCAGAGGGCCTGAAGTCGCCTGTCATTCCTCCTCCTCCCTCGGCGTCGTCTTTCAGAGCCGCCGCCCCCAGATCGGGGTCGTTGACGTCGCTCTCCGCCCGATCGGCGGCGAACTCACGGGCCGGCTCCGAGGTTCCGGCTGGTGGGTGAAGAAGAGGATTCTAACAAAAAAGTAGACTGATTAAAACAAGACTCGGCAAGAAGAGGACAATCTAAAGAAAAGAAATGCGACTCACCACGGGCGGGGGGTTGGCGCAGGAGTATTGCTCGTTGCCGAATCGCCAGTCCTCCGGGAGCCTGCTATCCGAGAGGTAGTTCACCATCAGGGCCACCTCTTCGTGAGGCATGTCCTTGGTGCACATCCGACTCGGGTCGCGGCCCTCGCTCATCCGGCATATCAGGTGAGGGCGGCCTTGGAGTGGGAGAACTCGGCGCGAGACGAAGGCGGCCAGCAGGTCCGGGCCAGTCAGACCCTCCGACTGCGTCAGCACTCGGAGTCGCGTGATGGCGCCGGCTCCTGCAGAAGTCAGCGACCTGGCCCGGTACGACCAGTTGGGCAGTCTGCCAGCCGGCGGGCCGGCTTCGAAAGCCGGCAGATTAACCCAGTCGCCCCTCGTGGCGACGTTCCTGATGTAGAAGTAGGACCGCTGCTGTTGGGTTTCGTAGTAATTTCAAAAAATTTCCTACGCACACGCAAGATCATGTGATGCATAGCAATGAGGGGGAGAGTGTTGTCTACGTACCCAACGCAGACCGACTGCGGAAGCGATGACACGACGTAGAGGAAGTAGTCGTACGTCTTCACGATCCAACCGATCAAGCACCGAAACTACGGCACCTCCGAGTTCGAGCACACGTTCAGCTCGATGACGATCCCCGGACTCCGATCCAGCAAAGTGTCGGGGAAGAGTTCTGTCAGCACGACGGCGTGGTGACGATCTTGATGAACTACAGCAGCAGGGCTTCACCTAAACTCCGCTACAGTATTATCGAGGAATATGGTGGCAAGGGGCACCGCACACGGCTAAGGAACAGATCACGTGGATCAACTTGTGTGTCTAGAGGTGCCCCCTGCCTCCGTATATAAAGGAGTAGAGGGGGGAGGCTGGCCGGCCAAGCTTGGTGCGCCAGGAGAGTCCTACTCCCTCTTGGAGTAGGATTCCCCCCCCCCCCCAACCTAGTTGGAATAGGATTCGCGGAGGGGGAAAAGAGGAGGAGGGGGCCGGCCACCTCTCCTAGTCCTAATAGGACTAGGGGAAGGGGGGAGGCGCGCAGCCCAGCAAGGGCAGCCCCTTCTCTTTTCCACTAAGGCCCACTATGGCCCATATAGCTCCCGGGGGGTTCCGGTAACCCTCCCGGTACTCCGGTAAAATCCCGATTTCACCCGGAACACTTCCGATATCCAAATATAGGCTTCCAATATATCAATCTTTACGTCTCGACCATTTCGAGACTCCTCGTCATGTCCGTGATCACATCCGGGACTCCGAACAACCTTCGGTACATCAAAATGCATAAACTCATAATATAACTGTCATCGTAACCTTAAGCGTGCGGACCCTACGGGTTCGAGAACAATGTAGACATGACCGAGACACGTCTCCGGTCAATAAACAATAGCGGGACCTGGATGCCCATATTGGCTCCTACATATTCTACGAAGATCTTTATCGGTCAGACCGCATAACAACATACGTTGTTCCCTTTGTCATCGGTATGTCACTTGCCCGAGATTCGATCGTCGGTATTCAATACCTAGTTCAATCTCGTTACCGGCAAGTCTCTTTACTCGTTCCGTAATACATCATCTCACAACTAACATATTAGTTGTAATGCTTGCAAGGCTTATGTGATGTGTATTACCGAGAGGGCCCAGAGATACCTCTCCGACAATCGGAGTGACAAATCCTAATCTCGAAATACGCCAACCCGACATCTACCTTTGGAGACACCTGTAATGCTCCTTTATAATCACCCAGTTACGTTGTGACGTTTGGTAGCACCCAAAGTGTTCCTCCGGCAAACGAGAGTTGCATAATCTCATAGTCATAGGAACATGTATAAGTCATGAAGAAATCAATAGCAACATACTAAACGATCGGGTGCTAAGCTAATGGAATGGGTCATGTCAATCAGATCATTCAACTAATGATGTGACCTCGTTAATCAAATAACAACTCATTGTTCATGGTCAGGAAACATAACCATCTTTGATTAACGAGCTAGTCAAGTAGAGGCATACTAGTGACACTTTGTTTGTCTATGTATTCACACATGTATTATGTTTCCGGTTAATACAATTCTAGCATGAATAATAACATTTATCATGAAATAAGGAAATAAACAATAACTTTATTATTTCCTCTAGGGCATATTTCCTTCAGTCTCTCACTTGCACTAGAGTCAATAATCTAGATTACATCACCATGTGATTAACATCGATAGTTCACATCATCATGTGATTAACACCCATAGTTCACATCGCCATGTGACCAACACCCAAAGGATTTACTAGATTCAGTAATCTAGTTCACATCGCTATGTGATTAACACCCAAGGAGTACTAAGGTGTGATCATGTTTTGCTTGTGAGAGAATCTTAGTCAACGGGTCTGCCACATTCAGATCCGCATGTATTTTTGCAAATTTCTATGTCAACAATGCTCTGCATGGAGCTACTCTAGCTAATTGCTCCCACTTTCAATATGTATCTAGACCGAGACTTAGAGTCATCTAGATTAGTGTCAAACTTGCATCGGCGTAACCCTTTACGACGAACCTTTTTTCACTTCCATAATCGAGAAACATATCCTAATTCCACTAAGGACAATTTTGACCGCTGTCCAGTGATCTACTCCTAGATCACTATTGTACTCCCTTGCCAAACTCAGCGGTAGGGCATACAATAGATCTGGTATACAGCATGGCATACTTTATAGAACCTATGACTGAGGCATAGGGAATGACTTTCATTCTCTTTCTATTTTCTGCCGTGGTCGGGCTTTGAGTCTTACTCAACTTCACACCTTGTAACACAGGCAAGAACTCTTTCTTTGACTGTTCCATTTTGAACTACTTCAAAATCTTGTCAAGGTATGTACTCATTGAAAAAACTTATCAAGCGTCTTGATCTATCTCTATAGATCTTGAAGCTCAATATGTAAGCAGCTTCACCGAAGTCTTTCTTTGAAAAACTCCTTTCAAACACTCCTTTTATGCTTTACAGAATAATTCTACATTATTTCCGATCAACAATATGTCATTCACATATACTTATCAGAAATACTGTAGTGCTCCCACTCACTTTCTTGTAGATACATGCTTCACCACAAGTCTGTATAAAACTACATGCTTTGATCATACTATCAAAGCGTTTATTCCAACTCTGAGAGGCTTGCACCATTCCATAAATGGATCGCTGGAGCTTGCACACTTTGTTAGCTCCCTTTGGATCGACAAAACCTTCTGGTTGCATCATATACAACTCTTCTTCCAGAAATCCATTCAGGAATGCAGTTTTGTTTATCCATTTGCCAGATTTCATAAAATGCGGCAATTTGCTAACATGATTCGGACAGAATTAAGCATAGATACGAGAGAGAAACTCTCATCGTAGTCAACACCTTGAACTTGTCGAAAAACCTTTTTGCGACAATTCTAGCTTTGTAGATAGTAACACTACTATCAGCGTCCGTCTTCCTCTTGAAGATCCATTTATTTTCTATGGCTTGCCGATCATTGGGCAAATCCATCAAAGTCCATACTTTGTTCTCATACATGGATCATATCTCAGATTTCATGGCCTCAAACCATTTCGCGGAATCTGGGCTCATCATCGCTTCCTCATAGTTCGCAAGTTTGTCATGGTCTAGTAACATGACTTCCAGAATAGGATTACCGTACCACTCTGGTGCGGATTTCACTCTGGTTTACCTACGAGATTCAGTAGTAACTTGATCTGAAGTTACATGATCATCATCATTAGCTTCCTCACTAATTGGTGTAGTAGTCACAAGAACAGATTTCTGTGATGAACTACTTTCCAATAAGGGAGAAGGTACAATTACCTTATCAAGTTTTCTACTTTCCTCCCACTCACTTCTTTCGAGAGAAACTCCTTCTCCAGAAAGTTTCCGAATTTAGCAACAAAAGTCTTGCCTTCGGTCTTGTGATAGAAGGTGTATCCAATAGTTTCTTTTGGATATCCTATGAAGACACATTTCTTCGATTTGGGTTTGAGCTTATCAGGTTGAAACTTTTTCACATAAGCATTGCAACCTCAAACTTTAAGAAACGACAGCTTAGGTTTCTTGCCAAACCATAGTTCATACGGTGTCATCTCAACTGATTTAGATGGTGCCCTATTTAACGTGAATGCAGCTGTCTCTAATGCATAAACCCAAAACGATAGTGGTAGATCGGTAAGAGACATCATAGATCGCACCATATCTAATAAAGTACGGTTATGACCTTCGGACACACCATTACATTGTGGTGTTCCAGGTGGCATGAGTAGTGAAACTATTTCACATTGTTTTTAACTGAAGGCCAAACTCGTAACTCAAATACTCTTCTCTACGATCAGATCGTAGAAACTTTATTTTCTTGTTACGATGATTTTTCACTTCACTCTGAAATTCTTTGAACTTTTCAAATGTTTCAGACTTGTGTTTCATCAAGTAGATATACTCATATCTGCTCAAATCATCTGTGAAGATCAGAAAATAATGATACCTGTCGCGAGCTTCAATATTCATCGGACCACATACATCAGTATGTATGATTTCCAACACATCTGTTGTTCGCTCCATTGTTCCGAAGAACAGAGTCTTAGTCATCTTGCCTATGAGGCATGGTTCGCAAGCATCAACTGATTCATAATCAAGTGATTCCAAAAGCCCATCAGCATGGAGTTTCTTCATGCGCTTTATACCAATATGAACTAAATAGCAGTGCTACAAATAAGTTGCACTATCATTATTAACTTTGCATCTTTTGGTTTCAATATTATGATTATGTGTATCACTACGATCGAGATCCAACGAACTATTTTCATTGGGTGTGTAACTATATAAGGTTTTATTCATGTAAACAGAACAACAATTTATTCTCTTACTTAAATGAATAACCGTATCACAATAAACATGATCAAATCATATTCATGCTTAACGCAAACACCGAATAACACTTATTCAGGTTCAACACTAATCCCGAAAGTATAGGGAGTGTGCGATGATGATCATATCAATCTTGGAACCACTTCCAACACACATCGTCACTTTACCCTTAACTAGTCTCTGTTTATTCTGCAACTCCCGTTTCGAGTTACTAATCTTAGCAACTGAACTAGTATCAAATACTGAGGGGTCGCTATAAACACTAGTAAAGTACACATCAATAACATGTATATCAAATATACTTATGTTCACTTTGCCATCCTTCTTATCTGCCAATCACTTGGGGTAGTTCCGCTTCCAGTGACCAGTCCCTTTGCAGTAGAAACACTTAGTCTCAGGCTTAGGACCAGACTTGGGCTTCTTCACTTGAGCAGCAACTTGCTTGCTGTTCTTCTTGAAGTTCCCCTTCTTCCCTCTGCCCTTTTCTTGAAACTAGTGATCTTGTCAACCATCAACACTTGATGTTTTTCTTGATTTCTACCTTCGTTGATTTCAGCATCACGAAGAGCTTGGAAGTTGTTTCCGTTATCCCTTGCATATTATAGTTCATCACGAAGTTCTACTAACTTGGTGATGGTGACTAGAGAATTCTGTCAATCACTATCTTATCTGGAAGATTAACTCCCACTTGATTCAAGCGATTGTAGTACCCAGACAATCTGAGCACATGCTCACTAGTTGAGCGATTCTCCTCCATCTTTTAGCTATAGAACTTGTTGGAGATTTCATATCTCTCAACTCGGGTATTTGCTTGAAATATTAACTTCAACTCCTGGAACATCTCATATGGTCCATGACGTTCAAAACGTCTTTGAAGTCCCGATTCTAAGCCGTTAAGCATGGTGCACTTAAACTATCAAGTAGTCATCATATTGAGCTAGCCAAACGTTCATAACGTCCGCATCTGCTCCTGCAATAGGTCTGTCACCTAGCGGTGCATCAAGGACATAATTCTTCTGTGCAGCAATGAGGATAAACCTCAGATCACGGATCCAATCCGCATCATTGCTACTAACATCTTTCAACACAATTTTCTCTAGGAACATATCAAAATAAGCATATGAAAGCAACAACGCGAGCTATTGATCTACAACATAGATATGCTAATACTACCAGGACTAAGTTCATGATAAATTAAAGTTCAATTAATCATATTACTTAAGAACTCCCACTTAGATAGACATCCCTCTAATCCTCTAAGTGATCACGTGATCCAAATCAACTAAACCATGTCCGATCATCACGTGAGATGGAGCAGTTTCATTGGTGAACATCACTATGTTGATCATATCTACTATATGATTCACGCTCGACCTTTCGGTCTCCGTGTTCCGAGGCCATATCTGCATATGCTTGGCTCGTCAAGTATAACCTGAGTATTCCGCGTGTGCAACTGTTTTGCACCCGTTGTATTTGAACGTAGAGCCTATCACACCCGATCATCACGTGGTGTCTCAGCACGAAGAACTTTCGCAACGGTGCATACTCAGGGAGAACACTTCTTGATAATTTAGTGAGAGATCATCTTATAATGCTACCGTCAATCAAAGCAAGATAAGATGCATAATAAGATAAACATCACATGCAATCAATATAAGTGATATGATATGGCCATCATCATCTTGTGCCTGTGATCTCCATCTCCGAAGCACCGTCATGATCACCATCGTCACCGGCGCGACACCTTGATCTCCATCGTAGCATCGTTGTCGTCTCGCCAATCTTATGCTTCCACGACTATCGCTACCGCTTAGTGATAAAGTAAAGCATTACACGCGATTGCATTGCATACAATAAAGCGACAACCATATGGCTCCTGCCAGTTGCCGATAACTCGGTTACAAAACATGATCATCTCATACAATAAAATTCAGCATCATGCCTTGACCATATCACATCACAACATGCCCTGCAAAAACAAGTTAGACGTCCTCTACTTTGTTGTTGCAAGTTTTACGTGGCTGCTACGGGCTTAAGTAAGAACCAATCTCACCTACGCATCAAAACCACAACGATAGTTTGTCAAATAGACTCCGTTTTAACCTTCGCAAGGACCGGGCGTAGCCATACTTGGTTCAACTAAAGTTGGAGAGACAGTCGCCCGCAAGCCATCTCTGTGCAAAGCACGTCGAGGGAACCGGTCTCGCGTAAGCGTACGCGTAAGGTTGGTCCGGGTCGTCTCGTCCAACAATACCGCCGAACCAAAGTATGACATGCTGGTAGGCAGTATGACTTGTATCGTCCACAACTCACTTGTGTTCTACTCGTGCATATAACATCAACATAAATAACCTAGGCTCTGATACCACTGTTGGGTTTCGTAGTAATTTCAAAAAATTTCCTACGCACACGCAAGATCATGTGATGCATAGCAACGAGGGGGAGAGTGTTGTCTACGTACCCAACGCAGACCGACTGCGGAAGCGATGACACGACGTAGAGGAAGTAGTCGTACGTCTTCACGATCCAACCGATCAAGCACCGAAACTACGGCACCTCCGAGTTCGAGCACACGTTCAGCTCGATGACGATCCCCGGACTCCGATCCAGCAAAGTGTCGGGGAAGAGTTCCGTCAGCACGACGGCGTGGTGACGATCTTGATGAACTACAGCAGCAGGGCTTCGCCTAAACTCCGCTACAGTATTATCGAGGAATATGGTGGCAGGGGGCACCGCACACGGCTAAGGAATAGATCACGTGGATCAACTTGTGTGTCTAGAGGTGTCCCCTGCCTCCGTATATAAAGGAGTAGAGGGGGGAGGCTGGCCGGCCAAGGGGCGCAGGAGAGTCCTACTCCCTCTGGGAGTAGGATTCCCCCCCCCCAATCCTAGTTGGAATAGGATTCGCGGAGGGGGAAAAGAGGAGGAGGGGGCCGGCCACCTCTCCTAGTCCTAATAGGACTAGGGGAGGGGAGGCGCGCAGGCCCATCTAGGGCGCCCCTTCTCTTTTCCACTAAGGCCCACTATGGCCCATATAGCTCCCGGGGGGTTCCGGTAACCCTCCGGTACTCCGGTAAAATCCCGATTTCACCCGGAACACTTCCGATATCCAATATAGGTCCAATATATCAATCTTTATGTCTCGACCATTTCGAGACTCCTCGTCATGTCCGTGATCACATCCGGGACTCCGAACAACCTTCGGTACATCAAAATGCATAAACTCATAATATAACTGTCATCGTAACCTTAAGCGTGCGGACCCTACGGGTTCGAGAACAATGTAGACATGACCGAGACACGTCTCCGGTCAATAACCAATAGCGGGACCTGGATGCCCATATTGGCTCCTACATATTCTACGAAGATCTTTATCGGTCAGACCGCATAACAACATACGTTGTTCCCTTTGTCATCGGTATGTTACTTGCCCGAGATTTGATCGTCGGTATCCAATACCTAGTTCAATCTCGTTACCGGCAAGTCTCTTTACTCGTTCCGTAATACATCATCTCACAATACCATATTAGTTGTAATGCTTGCAAGGCTTATGTGATGTGTATTACCGAGAGGGCCCAGAGATACCTCTCCGACAATCAGAGTGACAAATCCTAATCTCGAAATACGCCAACCCAACATCTACCTTTGGAGACACCTGTAATGCTCCTTTATAATCACTCAGTTACGTTGTGACGTTTGGTAGCACCCAAAGTGTTCCTCTGGCAAACGGGAGTTGCATAATCTCATAGTCATAGGAACATGTATAAGTCATGAAGAAAGCAGTAGCAACATACTAAACGATCTGGTGCTAAGCTAATGGAATGGATCATGTCAATCAGATCATTCAACTAATGATGTGACCTCGTTAATCAAATAACAACTCATTGTTCATGGTTAGGAAACATAACCATCTTTGATTGACGAGCTAGTCAAGTAGAGGCATACTAGTGACAATTTGTTTGTCTATGTATTCACACATGTATTATGTTTCCGGTTAATACAATTCTAGCATGAATAATAAACATTTATCATGATTATAAGGAAATAAATAATAACTTTATTATTGCTCTAGGGCATATTTCCTTCAGTCTCCCACTTGCACTAGAGTCAATAATCTAGATACATACCATGTGATTAACATCGATAGTTCACATCATCATGTGATTAACACCCATAGTTCACATCGCCATGTGACCAACACCCAAAGGGTTTACTAGATTCAGTAATCTAGTTCACATCGCTATGTGATTAACACCCAAAGAGTACTAAGGTGTGATCATGTTTTGCTTGTGAGAGAATCTTAGTCAACGGGTCTGCCACATTCAGATCCGCATGTATTTTGCAAATTTCTATGTCAACAATGCTCTGCATTGGAGCTACTCTAGCTAATTGCTCCCACTTTCAATATGTATCTAGACCGAGACTTAGAGTCATCTAGATCAGTGTCAAAACTTGCATCGACGTAACCCTTTACGACGAACCTTTTGTCACTCATAATCGAGAAACATATCCTTATTCCACTAAGGATAATTTTGAACCGCTGTCCAGTGATCTACTCCTAGATCACTATTGTACTCCCTTGCCAAACTCAGCGTGCAGGGTATACAATAGGTCTGGTACAACAGCATGGCATACTTTATAGAACCTATGACTGAGGCATAGGGAATGACTTTCATTCTCTTTCTATTTTCTGCCGTGGTCGGGCTTTGAGTCTTACTCAACTTCACACCTTGTAACACAGGCAAGAACTCTTTCTTTGACTGTTCCATTTTGAACTACTTCAAAATCTTGTCAAGGTATGTACTCATTGAAGAAACTTATCAAGCGTCTTGATCTATCTCTATAGATCTTGAAGCTCAATATGTAAGCAGCTTCACCGAAGTCTTTCTTTGAAAAACTCCTTTCAAACACTCCTTCTAGTCAGCCCGGCGAAAGTCAATCAAGACCATGTATTGCGCCCGGAAAGAGAAACTGCTGAGGCTTCTCGGCCGATCGTCCGCGGCGCCTCACCAGCTTCGGGGACTACTGTCGGAGTAATGGGCCATGGGTAGGCCAATCTGAGCCCCACGACCTTTCAAGACATCGGGGCAGGCTGCGCCCCTCAAGACCACAGGGCGAAGAGCCGCCTCCTGGGGAGTCTAGGGCAAGGCGACCGACTGCCTGCTCACGGCCGAGTCCCAGGGACGACTTCCAGAGAAGCCGGCTTTGAGGAGTCGGCCGGCGACTCCAACAAACCGTGACCTCATCGAGGGGGATGGGGCAGGGCGTGGCTACAATGAAGCCCACTTCCCGCCCCTTACCAAGGGCAGGCATGGCTACAGCGCGCCGTACTTGGGAAGATCTCCCCGCGGCGTGGCACTGTTGTCCAGCCAGCCCTGACATCAACACCACTGTACCTGGTCCTACGCCCACGACGACTTGTTTGTATGGCCTGGAGGCAGCAGGGCCCACCAGCCAGCGAGACCTCGGGAGACGGCGGGAGCACCGCCAGTCGGACCCAACGGGAGTCGGCCCGAGGGAGTCGGCCGAGCCCTCCCCCGGGCCCATGCGCCATTAATCAAGAAGAGATGGGGAGTGGCCACAGTGATCGCCCGCCAGGCGATGGGCTGTTGCCATGACCCCATGACCAAGCTTGTATCATCAGGAGCACGGCTACAGTAATCACCAGCCGGCAAGACCCACCCGCGGCGGACGCGGCCTGTCGGCTCCGTACCAGACCAGTCGGCGGGCCCCAGCAGTCGGCGGAGAAGTCGGAGGTCGGAGACACTGACGGCTGGGCCCGCGCCCAGTCACATTACCATTGTACCCCTGGGGGTAGGCCTATATAAACCCCCCAGGACACCCATGCAAAGAGTTGGATCCCAGTAGTTATATACCTCACCAGATAGAGGGAAAGAGCCAGCCTTGCCCTCTCCTACCACCATACACAGCTCAAGGAGCAACCGTGTAAACACTTGACCATAGTGATCATGCGAAGACCCCACAGAGCAGCAGTAGGGGTATTATCTCCCTGGAGAGCCCCGAAGCTGGATAAGATTCGCCGGCGTGCATGTCTTCGCCCCATCCCGTTTTCAGGCACCGGCGACGTTCTACTCGCCCCCACCATAATAAGCCATCCGTTGGCATATGTCGCACCAAACCCCCGACATAGGGCAAGCGCATTCGCTCTAAAAAAAGAGAATTACTCCCTTCGTTTCATAATATAAAAGCGTTTTTAACACTACAAATACGTAGAGATAATCTAACTCTGTAGCACATATTCTCCATCTTCAATAAAAATAGTAGAAATGCATGAGAAAATGATCCCTTTATCAGCCAGCTCTTCCGATTTCTGAAATTACAATACAGCCCCGCACCCGCAGCCAAGTCCCCCACCTATCGATTCCGACCTGCCTTCTCCTGCCGGAGCAAATCCCCGCCTCCCGGCACGCCATGGCCGGCGAGATGCCTGTCGCCGATGGAAAGGCCGGTTCCACCTGCAACACCACCAACCATCGCGGCACCTTTTGGTCCTCGTCCGCCTGCGGCGGGTTCTCGCGGCCGGCGCCGCCACCACGTGGGATTCGACTGCCCAACACCACCCGCGGCCGCCGACCTCCTCCGTGGTGGCTACCTGCCCCTGTAAGGTATGCGGAACCCTAGCCGTACGACGCAGTTCGCTGCCTGTCTCGTTGATGTGGTGCCAGCGGTGAAATTATACTCCAGTAGAAGAAGACTTTTTTGTGTCTATTATCTGGACGGTATATCTCCTTCTATTCGAAATTGTCTACTCTTTTCTGGAGCAGATGGCAAAGTACATACTGAAGCGCAGAGTTAATTTTGAATCCACCCCTTTAGACGTGAATTCAGGGGCAAAAACGGTTTTTTTTGTGCGCCTAATGGTTGGGTTGTGGCATGATGTGTGACATCAATTTCACCAAGTGGTGGCATGGAAGAAATAAGGCTGTTGTGTTCGGATCGGTGGCGAATGAGGATTGGAGCGTTCCTCAGTTATGTAGGAGGTTTATTTCCAATATTATTTGCTTCAGGATGTAAACACTAAACAGAACAAAAACATGAAAGGTGGTGCTGTAACAACAGACAGCAAAGGCATCCAGTATAAATCACTGAAAACTGCGTGTCGCAGTGTGTACTTGAGCTGCACATTACAACCCCAAAGGAAACAAGCTATAGCAAATCTTGCTTTGGATTAGACGTTGTACCTTCCTAACAATCTCTAGAATGATAACAGAGAGAAAACATGGAGCCTGGAGTGAATACCGAGTCGCGACTTCGTTTTGTTTCTACCCCAGCGTGATGTTTATTTTGGCATGGTTTTTCGACCTATCTTCATTTCTTGTATGGTGAAAAGGACTTGAAATCAGAGAATAACCAAGAGAGACATTCAGAATTCATGTTTACTATCAAAGACAGGCAATACATTTATTTTCTTCATACGATTCTTAGAACATGTATCCAGCTCTTATATAGATTGATATGTACATGATACATGTCTTGGTTGTTGCCTACAGGTCAGAAGCTCTTGCTACTTGTCGCCGCCACCCTAGCCCTACAACATAGTACTAACGCTTATGGGTCTGGGACCTCCGGGAGTGTCAGCATGGCACGACCTGGCTGCCCAAAAAAGTGTGGCAATGTCAGCATTCCGTACCCATTCGGCACAGGAAAAGGCTGCTTCCAAGAACCCTTTAGTGCCACATGCAATGAGACCGGGGCATATCTGGCCTCAACCGAAGTTAGGGTACTGGAGATCAGTCTTACTCTTGGTGAGGTTCGTGTTCAGAACCCACACATATCATCGCAATGCAACTATACCAACGGCACCAATAGCACTGGTTTCGACGCCTTAATGCTTGATCCTTTTCATAAGCTTTCCAACACCAAGAACAAGTTGACATCAATTGGGTGTGCTATGCTTGCAATGGTTGTCGGACTCACTAAGAGCAAGAAGCAGATTGAGTACCCCACCGCCGACACATGCTTTTCATTCTGCATTGATGCAAGTAGTATCGAAGATGGTTCAGAGTGCTCTGGCTTGGGTTGCTGCCAGGCCCCTGTTTCAGGAAATGTCAGCTCATTAGTCACCTTATCCTTACCAGTACCAGAGTTTTACAACTCTACCATCCAGTCTTTCAGTTCCTGCAGCTACTCATTCGTTTCTGAGAAGGACTGGTTCAAGTTTGATCGTTCCTATGTTAACTCTACAAGGTTCGCAAGTACACATACAGATGGGGTTCCTTTGGTACTCGATTGGGTTGTTGGTAATGCAAGCTGTTCAGAAGCCACCAAGATGGGATCACAGTATGCCTGTCAAGCCATGAATAGTGAATGTATTGATGTGTCCAATGGCCCTGGTTACCGCTGCAACTGCTCTCAAGGCCTATGAGGGCAATCCCTACCTACAAGGAGGGTGCCAAGGTACGTATATGTATCTCGCAGAATCAACCTGCACTCTCCTTTTATTTCAGCTTTATTGTTTATGGAATGCAATATTCTGTTGATTCATCACGACATTCTCCTCACTTCCTTGAAATGACAGACATCAATGAGTGTGTACCTCCAAACCAGTCATTGTATCCTTGCAAAGGTAATTGCATGAACACCGTGGGGAGCTACAACTGTTTGTGCCCATCAGGATTCAGAAGTGATGATCCAAAGAGCATACCCTGCGTTCGAGCTGACCCAAACAAAACCCTGAAGATAATCTTAGGTAAAGGATTATTAGCAATCAAATTATTTTGCACACTAGCTGCGCACGTGCTGCTTCAATGTAAACAGAAAGCATTTTTGCACTTTTTACGCGGTCATACAAGTCCAATACAATCTGTATGCATGTCATCTAGCGAAGCAAATGGGGTGTATGGGACAACATGTTGCAATTGTTTTAGTCAATTGTGGGCAATTCCACTAGTTGAACTGATGGTAATTATCCATCATTATTTTCAGGCATATCTGCTAGCATCATCTTCCTCATGGTTTGTATCTTTGCTCTATGGGCCGAGTATCAGAAAAAGAAGCTGGCAAAAGAGAAGGAAAGATTCTTCCATCAGAATGGTGGTCAGATATTGTACCATCAAATTATGTCAAAACAAGTCGATACGTTGAAGATATTCACACAGGAGGATCTCAAGAAGGCTACAAATGATTTTGACGAGAGCAGAGAAGTGGGCAAGGGGGGTCACGGCACTGTCTACAAGGGCATTCTTAAGGATAACAGGGAAGTAGCCGTGAAATGCTCAAAGATCATGAACATGGCCGAAACTGACGAATTTGTGCAGGAGATTATTATACTTTCACAGACCAACCACCGGAATGTGGTCAGGCTTCTAGGGTGCTGCTTAGAGGTGGAAGTCCCCATACTGGTCTATGAATTCATCCCGAATGGCACTCTCTTTCAGTTCATCCATCGGAACTATGGGAGTCCACCTCCCTCTCTGGATACCCGTCTCAGGGTCGCTCAAGAATCCGCTGAAGCACTGTCATATTTGCATCTGTCCATGAACCGCCCCATAGTACACGGAGATGTCAAGTCGATGAACATTCTCCTGGATGACAACTACATGGCCAAAGTGACCGACTTTGGGGCGTCAAGGATGCTCCCCAAGGATGAGGTTCAGTTCATGACATTGGTGCAGGGCACCATGGGTTACCTGGACCCTGAGTACCTTCTGGAGAGGCAACTCACGGAGAAGAGCGATGTTTACAGCTTTGGCGTTGTGCTGCTGGAGCTGATCACGGGCAAGAAGGCGATCTACCACGGTGGCCCCAAGGAAGGCAAGAGCCTTGCATCGTCCTTCCTGCTCGCGATGAAGGATGGTAGCCTTGAAGGCATCCTGGATGTGAGCATAGTTGGTGTCGGCTTGGAGATGCTGCTGGGAGAAATCGCCGAACTGACGAGGATGTGCTTGAGCACCATGGGGGAAGAGAGACCTTCCATGACCCAGGTGGCTGACAAGCTAAAGGCTCTGCGAAGCGCATGGAGGGAGAAACTGGTGCTTGACCATGGCAAAGCAGAGTGTCTGGTCAAGTTCTCCTCACCTGCAGTGCTTCTTGATCCTCCATCATCGAGCACGTTCTCAACAGGGCCCCACATGTCTGGAATAGGTATAGAGACACCCAGGTGATAGTTTCAGTTATTATTTATTACACTACGCGAGTAGTATTGCAAAGAAGAGTGTGTGTGTGTGTGTGTGTGTGTGTGTACGTGTTAGAGGCCTGGAGCTTCCAGTGTATTACCAGTATTTGTCATGTATTTGCGGTACCAAATATTAAGTAGAAGAAGTTGGAATTGGTTATTAGAACATTTATGTCCTAGTTTTGGTTATTTTGGTTACGTAATATTTGACCTTCATCATTTTTTGTGTTGCTTGCTGCTTTTTATTCATGCCTTTTGGCAGTTGCATTGTAATGATTTGTAATAATTTTGAGAGTAAAATGTATCTGCAGTCATCAGATTAGTGTACAGAGCAGTATCCGATCACTTACAGTTAATGCTTCAGTGAACCTGCTGTCAGTTCTGTTGTTTCTGTGAACTCTTATCTCTGTTAGATTATTGAAAGTAGGTCCTGCTGTGCTCATATTCTTTACTAAGATATTTGCCTCTCAAGTCAGGCGAACAATAAATAACTTTACTCTAACTCGGACAGGTAATAAGGTGATTTGTGCTGCCACCACAGTTTGAAATTAAAATTTCATAGTTTGTTACAAGGATCAATCTCAGGTGACATTGCTCCACTTCCTCCTGCTTACAGTTTTTGTTCATTACTATCATATAGAATTTCATACTGAATTCGATTGATGGAGTTCAGTAAATTTTGATTCATCTGATGTCATGTTCTGTACTGTTGCGCATATCTATATAGAACCGCCACTTATTAGCAATTAACTATTCCAGTCTATATATAATTATCAATAAGTAGAACTATTCCAGCAGTGAAGTGCCGGCCTGCTACTAGAATCAAGTGTTTATTGATTGCTAATCTGTTACACAAGTCTTCGGTCATAGCCTCGTAGGGCGTTCATTCAGCACAGTTTAGCTGCAAATCAACACAGTAACCTGTTGGCTGTTGCCGTCATGACTTCAGACAGTGACACATTTTTCTCTATCTGATAGGTGCCTTCGTTGACTCGTTTGCCAGCTTGCGGCCAATTCTCTTCTGATAACAGATTATATCAGGGCCAGAGCTTTATATTGTTAAACAGTACCAAAGTTGACTTGGTAAAACAAAAATAATGGTGGGTTTTGCAGCTCAGATGTCATATATATAGAACCGTCACTTGTTAGCATTTAACTATTCCAGTCTATATATAGTTATCCCATCACAGTTCAGGGAAAGTAGTACTCCCTCTGTTTAAACTTTGACCAAGTTTCTGTTCAGACTTTGCCAACTTTGACCGAGTTTATGGAGAAAACTATTTCTATCTACAATACCAAATATATAAAATATGAAACTATGTCTTATGATGAATCTAATGATATATGTTTGTCACTCTAGATGTAAATGTTTTTCTCCACAAACTTGGTCAAAATTTGTAAGGTTTGACTTTTCAAAAAATCTATGTGCACTATATTATGGAACGGAGGGACTATAACTTTATAGAATTGTCACTTATTAGCATTTAACTATTCCAACAGAGAAGTGCTGGCTTGTTACTAGAATCAAGTGTTTTTTGATTGGTAATCTGTCACACTAGTCTTCGGTTGTTGCCTCGTGGGGCCTTCATTCAGCACAATCTAGCTGCAAGTCAACACAAGCAACCTGTTTGCTGTTGCCATCGTTACAGTGGCACGTTTTTCTCTCTCTGATAGGTGCCTTCTTGACTCCTTTGTCAGCTTGCGGCCGATTTTCTTCTGATAACAGACTATACCAAGGCCAGAGCTTCAGATTGCTATACGTCCTCAGAGTACCAAAATTGGCTTAGTAAAACAAAAATAATGGCGACTTTCACAGCTCCGGTATCCTCCATGGATGCAGCTGCAGCCCTTTGCCTTGTGCTTATTCTATCCACCACGACTACCTCTCTTGTCTATGCACAAGAAACCAACAACGGTGGGTGCATCACAGATGAGAGGGATGCACTGCTGTCTTTCAGAGCTGGCATCAGAAGCGATCCACAGAACCTATTTTCCTCTTGGAATGGCCAAGATTGCTGCCGGTGGAGTGGTGTCAGGTGCAGCAACAGGACAGGCCATGTCGTCAAGCTTGACGTCCGCAACGATCTCTTCTTTGACGATATCTATCGTAACTGGTACAGTGAAAATTCTCATGGGATGCGTGGGAACATAAGTTCTTCCTTAGTTGCTTTGCATCATTTGGAGTATCTAGACCTGAGTGGAAACTATCTCGGTGGAGTGGATGTGCCCATACCCAGATTCTTGGGCTCCCTCCAAAGCTTGAGATATCTCAACCTCTCCTGCATGGATTTTCATGGTAAAGTGCCTCCTCAACTTGGTAACTTGTCCAGATTGCTATATCTTGACCTCAACAACAACTGGAATCTTAATTCTTATGGCATGATGTTGCACATCGAGGATATCTCATGGTTGTTGCGTCTCTCTTTGCTAAGGTTTCTCGACATGACCAGTGTGAATCTTAGTGCCATTGGCAATTGGGTTCAAGTGGTTAACATGCTATATAATCTAAGAGTCCTTCGGCTCCGTCGTTGTGGACTTGTTTTTCCACAGACACCTATGGTGCGTTCTAACCTCACATCACTTAAGATGCTTGATCTAAGTGATACTGGGTTTCACACCATCAATCCAACCTACTGGTTCTGGGATGTTGGCACCATCAGGCATCTTGACCTTACAAATAATGAAATTGCTGAAGCATTTCCAGATGCGATGGGAAATATGACTTCGCTTGAGGTACTTCGTCTTGGAGGCAATCATCTCACCAGTATAAAGCCCGAAGTACTGGGAAACCTGTGCAATTTGAGAGTGCTAACACTGTGGTCAAATCTGATCAATCAAGACATTTCACAATTTTTGGAGGGGTTGCCTCACTGTGCATGGAGTAAGATGGAGTTGTTAGATATGTCTTGCACGAATGTCACCGGGGAAATTCCAAGGTGGATAAATCAGTGGACTGATTTGAGCACTCTTCAACTCTCCTCCAATAGGCTTGAAGGATCAGTACCTTCAGAAATTGGCATGCTCGTCAATCTCAAACTTTTGTATCTAGACGGCAACTATTTCAACGGTTCTATATCAGAGGAACATCTTGACTCTTTAGTGAATTTGGAGGAATTGGACTTGTCTTACAACTCCCTACACCTGAAGATCAGCTCAAATTGGATTCCCCCTTTTAAATTGCGCCGGGCATATTTCCCACGCTGCAAAATGGGACCTCATTTTCCTCTGTGGCTAAAAGGGCAGAAGGGTGTTGTTTATCTTGACATTTCAGATGCAGGCATAGTTGATAACCTTCCGGATTGGTTTTGGAGTGTGGTTTCAAATGTTCAATATTTGAACATCTCTTTTAACCAAATCAGTGGCAGGTTGCCAAGGACTCTTGAGTTTATGTCTTCAGCAGTGATAGTTGATATGAACTCCAACAACCTCACTGGTATTCTACCACTGTTGCCAAGGCAATTGGCAGAATTGGACATTTCCAGAAACTCTTTATCAGGGCCACTGCCACGAAACTTTGGAGCTCCGTTTGTTGAAGAGTTGTTGCTTTCTGAGAACAGTATCAATGGCACGATTCCAACATATATTTGTCAGCTGCAGTCATTATTGGTACTGGATTTAGCAAAGAACCTCCTAGCAGGACACCTCCCTGTCTGTTCAGAAGAAACAAAAGAACTGAATAGATCCATTAGAGCTCTAGTCCTGTATGAAAACAACTTGTCTGGTGAATTTCCTTCATTTTTGGAGAGCTGTTCAAAGTTGGTTCTTCTTGATCTTGCGCACAACAACTTTGCCGGAGAGTTGCCGACATGGTTAGCAAATAAATTGCCAGATTTGTCCTACCTCCGGTTGCGGCAGAATAAATTCTCTGGCTCTATTCCAGGTCAGCTCACACAGCTTGAACACCTACAGTATGTGGACCTTGCAGATAACCGAATATCAGGATCCATACCTCATGCGTTGGTCAACTTAAAAGCAATGATACAGGAGGACCAAACACTTTGGAACCCCTTAGTGTGGAGTTATGAAAGGCCAGCAAACCCTGACACGAATGATTCACCAAAATATGATGACAGCTTAGCAGTGGTAATGAAAGGCCAAGACCTTGATTACACCAGCAACATCGTTTATATAGTTGGCCTGGACTTGTCCTGCAACAGTTTGGTCGGGGAGATTCCAGATGAATTGACTTCCCTGGTTAGAATGAATAACCTGAACATCTCCCATAATCAGTTGTCCGGCAGGATCCCAGAGAAGATAGGTTCGCTCCAGTCATTGGAATCTCTTGACCTGTCATTCAATGAACTATCTGGCGACATCCCTTCCGGTCTCTCGGACATCACGATGTTAAGCAAGTTGAACCTGTCATATAATAACCTTTCAGGAAGAATACCCTCGGGGAATCAGCTGCAGTCACTCATCGACCCAGCATTGTCGTATATCGGCAACAACCATCTCTGTGGACCTCCTCTTTCCAGGAACTGCTGGGAGCCTGATGTAACTAGAGGTGATATTGAGGAGCATCAAGACGAGGCGAAGTATTTCTATCTTGGGCTGGCTGCAGGATTTATCTTTGGTCTCTGGCTGGTGTTCATTATCTTCTTATTTTGTTCATGTGGTGGGTTTGCAATATGCGGAGCCATGCCATTGCGCTGGACACGACTGCCCGAAGGATTGACGCTGCAACAGTGAAGATCATGCAGCTCAACTTAGCATTGCTGGTGCTGGAACTAGTCTTGGTACTATAATACTGCATGATGTCGTGATTTGGACAGTTTAAAAAATAAGGGCAACTAAAAAGATTGTAAGCCACACCTTTTCAAAGATGAAGATTGTACTGTTTGTATTGATTATTTCAAAGTTGTCTATATTGTTTTAGATGGTGGTGTTGTCTAAATTGTTTTATTCTTGATTCTGTGCTACTGCATATGTTGCTTAAACTGTTTTTTCCGGGTGTGCTTAAACAACTAGGAGTTTTTTCCGGGTATGCTTAAACGACTAGGACATGATGTTGCTTAAACTGTTCTAGACGGTGTTGTTGTCTAAATTGTTTCTTTTGAAGTTTTCAAATTTGTTTAGACTTGAGTACTGCTTTATTGATTATTTCGAAAAGTTATCTATTTTTCCGATGGTGTTCTCAAGTACGAAGAAACCGTTTTTTCTTTTCTTTTGCGATTTTGGATCTCTACGTGTTGCATTGAACAAACACCTTCATTTTTGGAAACTTTATATATCCTAGAGACCGGATCCAGCTAAATAATTTGGGAAGCAAAGACGCCATTTTCTAGTTTTTGTCCTAGTTGTGCGATGAAGAAACTTAGTACCTGTCCTAGCTAGCCACATGGTGAAGACACCTACTTTTGGTTCATCCAGCAAGGTTGAACCACTCCATGCACTATATATGTTTGATGCATATGTTTCATCCCGAGATGGGCAACGGCTCTTGAACTAGTAGTACATTTAATGGCGATGAAATATTTTGACTCCAGTGCAGTTTTCAGATGAACATACGTGTCCGGGGAACAGCTCGCGGTCTTCGTTCTAGGAAGGAGATAAACTAAACTAGACGTTTGAGAGTTGAGATCAGAGATCAGATGGGGATCGAACAACGGTTGACTGCTTGCTTGCTGCCACCTCCTCCCGCTGTCCAAATTAAACAACAAGCCACGTTTACGGTTTGATTAGTACTCCGTTTCACACCCCCTATGATCCAGGAGGCTTGAGTACAAGTTCATCTTTCCTTGTGTGTGTATATAGCTCGTATGTAAGTATGCACACGAATAACCCTCGCCCAACTCCAATACAGTCGCATAATACGCGGTTGCGAAACAAATCCGGGGGCTACACCCTACATACACACACACACACACATACATGGGTTGGCCACTGTCTTCAGGTAAGAATTTCCTCCTGGCCTAGCTTAGCTACCTTGTTCATGTTCAACAGTTCCTTTTGTAAAGAACACACCCCAACCGTCTTCTCTAGAGAGTTGCCTCCTTGCAGTTGCATGTAGTTTTCTTCCCCCCCCCCCCCCCCCCCCCCCCCCCCCCCCCCCCCCCCCCGCCTTTTGCTTGTTCTTCTCTAAGTAAACACACTCCATGAGTTTATTTTGTGGAGTAGCAGCTTCCGTTTAGTATATGGATCTAGAAGATGTAAAACATTCTTCATGTGTTGATGTTATTTATGGGAAGATGTTGCTGCATGGTGAAAGGTTGTTATTGCCATATGAAGGCTCTTTACGCAACCAAGACTTCAGGATGCACAATTTTTCAAGTTTACATGAAACTTTCACCTATTTCTCCGCACCATCATACTATAAAGCTTCATGGTAGCTTTGTCGCAAAACCCCACCTCTCCTCACGTGAAGTAGAAACATTTGCATTTTTTTTACATATCCTCGAGGGATAATACCCAGCATGATTTTCAACACACGTGTACAGGTTCTTTTAGATCACGTAACACACATACCGACCGCTCAAAAAAAAAGTAACACACATACCGAAAAAAGCTTTCGCCCCGCTTTATATATAGGGAGTACTTAGAACTCATCTAGATGAGATATAATTTGGTCTCGTTCACTTGGAAAACAAGAACATATAACATCCATGTCAGCACACACGCATCTTATAGCATCACATTCAATGGCTATAAAAAATGAATGAGACCAAATTATATCTCATCTAGATGAGTTCTAGCAAAACTGTTATATATAAAGCAAAGATCAACCACAACCCAAGTACCAACGCACCCCATGACAACACACGCACACACCCAAGGCGGGATACATAGGCGCTGAGCGCAGCAACACCACCACTAACACTACAAGAGCAATCGGGGACCTCCTCCGTGAACACGCCATCGCGAAGAGATGAAGCCGCATATGACGAACCGTGAGCTCCAAGGCGGCGCCTCCAAGAAGGTTACGACGCCAACGCGCCCCCACCGCCTGACCCGAGGGTCAGAGTTTTCCCTGGAGCGACACGATGAACAGTGAGAGCCGCGATGACGCCTTCAAGAAGGTAACGTGCTACGCCGCCGCCGGTCTGTCTGAAGATAGAACAGGTTTTCACCCCAGCAAACACTCACTACCACCGAACGCCACACCCCTGCCACCATGCCGCCCACACGGCCATGGTCACCGGGCAGCACCAAGCCACAGGCTCTGCCCATGAACACCGCGCTACCACCACCAGGGCCGCCGCCCCAACATTCAAGACCTTGACACCACCTCAACCGAGACCTGTCGCTACCCCAACCAAAGAGACGAGTGGAAAGGCCGCTCCTTTTTCACACCCCTGGGCGCCCCCTCCCCCGCGCCGAGACCCAAAAGGCCGGCCAAAATTGGCCTCCATCACCCGTCCTGCTGCACCGGGTGCAAGACAAGCTCGGTCCTGCTGCTGGGCGCGAGACGAGCTCGGTCCTGCTGCGGGGCGTGAGACAAGCTCTGTCTTGCGGCCACGGGCGCGAGACGAGCAACAAACTGCAATTGGGAGCGGTCCAAGCCTATGACGAGGGTAGAGCCCGGACGACGAGGGGAGGAATCGAAGGTCGAAACAGGCCACTCACCGACGGGCGACGCCAGAGACCAGCTGCCGTCGTGAAACGATCCAGACCACCACCATGAGGAGCAGCCCCGAGCCACTTTGCAGCAGCTGCGACATGCCGCCGAAGAAGCAGCCCGCCTCCCCAGCCATGGACGCCCGACGCCCCTCCACCCCGAAAGGAGTAGCCTGACCGCCGGCCGCCCCACCACCAGCTTAGCCAGGTCACCGCCGCCACCACCCGGATCTGGGCAGGAGCACCCAGATCCGCCGCCAGCAAGGCCCCCACCCTTGGAGCCCTAAGAGCCGGCGCATGAAGGGGAAGGGGGGGGGGGGAGGCAGGACCCCGGGACGCGGACGCAGCACGCTGGGGGGGGGGGGGAGGGAGCAGAGCCCGTGGATGGGCCGCCGACGCAGAAGGCCGCGGCCCGCGACGCACGCCTCCAGCGCGCGGGAAGAAGATCTTGCCTTGATCACGCGTGGTTGGGGCACCAACATGAGTTTTCCATTGTTGTCTATCTCTTGAATTACTCGTATTGAGAAAACTTTCTTTATCTTGTATATGCAGATATATGCCACGAGGCGAGTTTTTATTGAATTGTGTTACTTTGATCTGATGACTAGTTTTAAAATTAAATACCACGCGGCATATATACGAGAGCAATCCTGATATTGACAAATTTTAATAATTTGCATTCATCATTATGAATATTCTTTCTATGCCACGGTTTGACTTCTGAATATTTTTTTCTTTCTAAAATGGCTTTCATGCATGCCAGCCTTTTCGAAATGACAAATATACCCCGCAGATAAGTCTTCCCTCCATCATCTGTCGCCCCGCGTCCCAATTTCCAATTATTTTCATACGTCGAAACTCTATTATGTTGTGTCACTTTAATTTGAGGACAAGTTTTCAGTTTTCATACCACGTCGCAAACATACGTGGCGAGCAATCCTACTCTTGATAACTTTTAATAATCTGCTTCCATCATCGCAAATATTCTATCCATGCCACGGTTTTTGGCTTGGGACTAAGAAATTCGAAAATGGCTTTCATACATGCCCGCTTTGCCGAAATGACCAATATGCCCCGCAGACAAGTCTCCCTCTTCTTCTCTCTCCCGCGTTCCCATTCCGCTGACCTGAGGAGCACAGCAAACCCTCGCCCCGCCGCCCAGCACGGCCGTGGCCGGCGAGATGCCTGACGCCGATGGACCTCCTCCACATGGCGCACCACCAGCCAGTGCGGCGCCTCCGGGTGCTCGTCCCCCTCTGCCCGTTCCCCACGGCCGGCGGTCTGGTTCCTCCGGTTGCCGCCGTCGCCGCCACGTGGGGTCCGAGTATCCGGCACTGCCGGCGGGCACCGCCTACTCCGGATTCGTATCCGCGGCCATATTACGCCGCCCCGCCGTTATGCGCGCAGGGCTACCAGCCCCCGTAAGGTACGGCCGGGGAACCTGGTGAATCTGTCTTGTCTCTTGTGTCGCTGATGTGTTGCATACTCCAGGCCTTTGGGGATACTAGGAGTGGGAGAAGAACAGTAGAAATCGTCGCAGCGTAGAGTGATATTTTGTTTACTTTACTACCTTACATTAGTTCGTGCAAAGCAGGCGAAAACTTTTTGTATGCACTTATAATGGTTGGGCTGAGATGCAGGTTCCGGAGTAATGTCAAGTGAGGAATCAACCACGCCGTAGCGTCATGTAGAAATGCGCTGTTTTTGGTGGCAAGTAGGGGTCAGAGATTAATCAGATTGTTATTCAGTTATGCAGAAGGTTATTTATCAAAAATCTTTGTTTCTAAATGTATTGTAGAACGGAAACATGCTCGGACAACAGGAAGAACGTCCAGTATAAATCAGTCAAAATGATATGTCAGTCGTAGTGGGCAAGAGAATGTTTGCCATTTTAGCTTTACATACAGAGCAACAAAGGATGTTACTAATGTTTTTGTTTTCAAAATATATCTTTTCCTTATTGATAGTGTACTTAAGTTTTAAACATCACTGCCAATAAGCAATCAATAGAGGTATTTCATTGGAAAATTGAATATAAAAACCCGAAATGACAAGTATATGCAAACTGAAACACGCTACTTAATGTTATTCTGGATTGGAGGTAGTGCTTTTCCTACAATTTATGAAATGAGAACAGAAAGAAATATGGAGTCTGGAGTATACAATTACTAGTGACTATTTTCTTGTATACTCCGCAACATAGATGCATAATTCATATTTTTCTTCTTCTTTTTATCTAAATCAGATTTGAACCTAAATTCTTGTCTGATGGCAAGAGACTTGAAATCCGAGAATAACTAAGCGACACATACAGAATTTATGTTCTATTTTATAAGACGGGCATTAATCTCTGTTTCATCATCTGATTCGGATATTGTTGGATCAAAATGTTTGTGGTAGTGGGATCAAACTCTTAACTACCAATATATTCCCTATGTGATGGTAATTTTAGGGGACTACCAATATATTCCCTATGTGATGGCAATTTTAGGGGATTTTTCCTAAATGGTGTTCGCATTGGTTTGTCATCTACTAATATGTCGTATTTGGCATTTTGTATTTCGTGAAGACAAATGACCGATATCAATGATAGATTGGTATGTACATGATACATGTCTCAGTCGTTTCCTAATATAACATTTTTTTGCTAAACACAAAAACTACCGTAACATACATATGGCCCAGATAGATTGGTATGTACATGATACATGTTTCCGTCTTTTCCTCCAGGTCAGAAGCTCTTACTACTTGTTGCTGTCACGCTAATCCTGCAGCATAGTACCACCGTTTATGGGTCTGGGTCTTCTGAGAGCATCAACACGGCACGGCCTGGCTGCCCAGACAAGTGTGGTAACGTCAGCATCCCGTACCCGTTCGGCACTGGAAAGGGCTGCTTCCAAGAACCCTTTAATGTTACATGCCATGAGAACAGGGCATATCTGGCCTCAACCGGAGTTAGGGTACTAGACATCAATCTTAACTTTGGTGAGGTTCGTGTTCAGAACCCAAAGATAGCATCACAATGCAATTACACCAACGGCACTAATAGCACCAGTTTTGTTGGCTTAAGTCTTGATCCTTTTCATAAGGTTTCCAACACCAAGAACCAGTTGATATCGATCGGGTGTAGTATGCTTGGAATGATCCTAGGAGTGACCAAGGGCAAGAACCAGCTTGAGTTGCCCATTGTCAACTCATGCTTTTCATTCTGCACTGACGCAAGTAACGTCGATGATAGCACAGAGTGCGCTGGCATGGGTTGCTGCCAGACCCCCTTTCCAGGAAACATCAGCTCCTTCAACACCTCATGTACACCAATACCACCTATATACAATGCTAGCATCCAGTCTTTTAGCCCATGCAGCTACTCATTCATCGCTGAGGTGAACTCGTTCAAGTTTGATCGTTCATATGTCAGCTCTACAAATTTCAGAAGTAAATATACTGAGGGGTTTCCTTTGGTACTTGATTGGGTTGTTGGCAATGGAAGTTGTTCGGAAGCCACCAAGATCGGGTCACAGTATGCCTGTCAAGCCATGAACAGCCAATGCATTAATGTGTCCAATGGCCCTGGTTACCGCTGCAACTGCTCTCAAGGTTATGTGGGCAGTCCTTACCTACAAGGAGGGTGCCGAGGTATGCACATGCATCTCGCAAAATCAACCTATAATTTCTTCTTTATGTCCATTCTTTATGCGGGGAATTTCTCCTCTATCAACTTTATTGCTCTTGGAATGTGATCTGCATGTTGACTTTCTCCTCACTTCCTTGAAATGACAGACATCAATGAGTGTGAACCTCCAAACCAGTCTTTGTATCCTTGCAAAGGTAATTGTAGAAACACCGATGGGAGCTACACCTGTTCATGCCCATCAGGATTCAGGAGTGATGATCCACAGAGCATACCCTGCGTAAGAGCTGACCCAAATAAAGCTCTGAAGGTGGCCTTAGGTATGGGTTATAAGAAATCAAAATATTTTACACACCAATTGTTCACACATTGCTTGATAAAAAACAGAAAGCTTTTGTGTACTTCTTTATGCCAATCATATAAGTCCGAGTAGAGTACAGTTTGTATAAATGTCATGTAGTAAAGCAATGGTGAGATGACACAATACGTGGAACTATTTTTTAGCCAAATGTGGGCAATGTCTCTAGTTGAACTGATGTAACCGTCATGATTTCAGGCACATCCGCTGGTGTCGTCTTCCTCATGGTTTGCATGTTTGCTCTACGGGCAGAATATCAGAAAAGGAAGCTGGCAAAAGAGAAGGAAAGATTCTTCGATCAGAATGGTGGTCAGATACTGTACCATCAAATTATGTCAAAACAAGTCGATACATTGAAGATATTCACGCAGGATGATCTGAAGAAGGCTACAAACGATTTTGACAAGAGCAGAGAAGTGGGCAAGGGGGGTCACGGCACTGTCTACAAGGGCATTCTTAAGGATAACAAGGAAGTAGCCGTGAAACGCTCAAAGATCATGAACGTGGCCGAAACTGACGAGTTTGTGCAGGAGATTATTATACTTTCACAAACCAACCACCGAAATGTGGTCAGGCTTTTAGGGTGCTGCTTAGAGGTGGAAGTTCCGATGCTGGTCTATGAATTCATCCGGAATGGCACTCTCTTTCATTTTATCCATCGTAACTACGGAAGTCGACCTCCCTCACTGGACACCCGTCTTAGGGTCGCTCAAGAATCTGCTGAAGCACTGGCGTATCTGCATCTGTCCACGAACCGCCCTATAGTACACGGAGATGTTAAGTCTATGAACATTCTCTTGGACGAGAACTACATGGCGAAAGTGACCGACTTTGGGGCGTCAAGGATGCTCCCCAAGGATGAGGTTCAGTTCATGACATTGGTGCAGGGCACCATGGGTTACCTGGACCCTGAGTACCTGCAGGAGCGGAAGCTAACAGAGAAGAGCGACGTTTACAGCTTTGGCGTTGTGCTGCTGGAACTGATCACGGGGAAAACAGCCATCTACCACGACGGCTCCATGGAAGCCAAGAACCTCGCGTCGTCCTTCCTGCTCGCAATGAAGGATGGGAGCCTTGATGGCATCCTGGATGCGAGCATAGTAAGCACAGGGATGGAGATGCTGCTGGTAGAAGTTGCCGAGATGGCAAGTATGTGCTTGAGCACCAGGGGGAAAGAGAGACCTTCCATGACCCAGGTGGCTGACAAGCTAAAGGCTCTGCGAAGCACCTGGAGGGAGAAGCTGGTGCTCGAGCATGGCAAATCAGAGTGTCTGATCATTGGCTCCTCGCCCACACCTTTAATGCTTCGTGTTCCTCCGCAGTCGAGCATGTTCTCGACTGGGGCCCAGATATCTGAAGTAGGTATAGAGACACCTAGATGATAGTTTCAATTGATTATTACACCATGCGAGTAGTATTGTGAAGAGTGTTTGAGGCCTGGCGCTTCTAGTATACTATCTGTTTATCTATTTTTTTAGAAGTATACTATCTGTATTTGTCGTCTATTTGTGACGTTAATGTAGAAGTTGGAATTGGTTGTCACAACATTTATAGAATGGTTTTGTTTATGTTGGTTATGGGATATTTGACCCTTTTTTTTTGCGGGGGATGGGATATTTGACCTTGTTCGTTTATTATTGTGTTGCTTGCTGCCTTTCATTTACCCCTTTTGGCAGTTGCTCTGTACTGAATTTATTTCGTTTGATCTTAATTCAATTAGATCATTTGTACTCTGGAAACATGTCAGGCTCTTTCAAGTTGGCTGGCCTATATATATGTAGTCCTCTGTTGAGTGAAAGGGGTTATTGCGTCATTGAAGTTGTCAAAGGGGTTAATGTCAAAGGGGTTACAGACTTAAAATACGGTCATTAGTTCATTAACTGTGTGTTCGAAATTTTAAGTCGGTGTTCGGCTCATCTATGCCCGGTGAACATTAAAAGGAAGAAAATAGCAGAAACATTAAAAGAAAATGTGTGGTGCAAGATGCTCAAATGGTGATGTTCATGCAAAATTTTGGGATGTTTGGACATTCTAGGAGCTTTGCAAAAACAGACAAAATCAGGTGTGAACAGTATTGTTTTCAAAAGTTTTCCAGACATCCGAAATTTGTCTTTTTTGACATGAGCTCCTCAAATGTCCAAACTTAACCAAATTTTGCACGGACATCATGCATATGAGCATCTTGCACCATAAAAAAATTTGGATTTGTTAAATGCTATTTATGCATATAAGCCCATGTTTGGATAAAAAAGGACACGTTGAGCTGGGTAAAAGGATAGACTCAAGAGTAAGATGGATAAAAAATATGATCATTTTTTCTTTTGCAAAAATCTTCCAATCTTTATTCATTTTCAATCATGGTAGTACAACGAACGCATGAAATCTTTCTCTAATAATAAAGCATGGATTGACTCTGTGGGTTCACCGTCACAATACGCTTATTCCCGTGATTTTACGCTTTCAGTTTGAATTTAAAACATATTCAAGGCGGTACTAAATTTTTGCTCAATCTGTTTCGCTGTGTCTGATTTTTTCCCCGTACGTGGCTGATTTGCTAAACTGGGCCTCGGCTAGGGTCTGCATCCATGCTCAATTGTGTCCGTCGTAGGCTGCATATACAATTGAATATATAGCAATACACTGAATAATCCCACCTTGCTCCTGTGAATCGAATCTCACCGATTCAAACATGTCTAGGTTATCCCTAGCATCAACCAGCCTCCTCAAGAATCAACAAAAGCGCATGAGAAAAGCACAGGCAAAGGCGGGACAAGATCAGCGGGAGGCAAGGGATCTACGGAGGTGGGTCAGTGGAGGGCAAAAAGGGACTCAAAGTTGTGGCCTACAGGAGGCGAAGCCAGCACTAGGGGCGGCCGGGCGGCCGACGCAGCTGCTATAGGAGGCGAGGACGGCGCTCGGGACGGCCGGCCAGGCCGCGGGAGGTGCAGGGGGGGTGAAGAGCCCTCTGGTCGATGCCGCGGCAGCAGGAGGCGAAGCCGGCACTCAGGCCGGCCGACCAGGGGAGCCGCACAAGCGGGGGCGAAGAGCTCGCCAGCCGACGCGGTTCCTACAGGAGGCACTTTTCCATGTTAGCATAGAGACGCTCTTTTCGAAGAGTTTGCAAAACAGTTCGAACATGGGTGACATGATCTGTGAGAGATTTGCTATAAACAAGGATATCATCGAAGTAGACCACAACAAACCCACCAATGTAAGGGCGAAACACATAATTCATAAGACGCATGAAAGTACCCGGTGCTTCCGATAAACCCATAGGCATGACTAACCACTCATACAAGCCAAACTTTGTTTTGAAAGTGGTTTTCCATTCATCACCCTCTTGTATGTGGATTTGATAGTAACCACTTTTAAGATCAATTTTTGAAAAGATAGTGGCACCACTAAGTTCATCAAGCATATCATCAAGGCGTGGAATGGGATACCTATAGAGAACGGTGATAGCATTGATAGGTCTACAATCCGAACACATGCGAAAGCTACCGTCTCTTTTTGGCACAAGAATGACTGGAACGGCACAAGGACTCGAACTTTCATGCACATGTCCATGGTCTATGAGATGTTTTACTTGCCTTTGTATTTCTTTGGTTTACTCGGGGTTGACGCGGTAGGGAGCTTTGTTCGGAAGTGGTGCTCCGGGGATGAGGTCGATGCGGTGCTCGATGCCTCGTAGTGGAGGTAGTCCCGGAGGTAGCTCGTTAGGGAAAACATCTTGGAATTCCTGCAAAAGAGAAGACAACACTAAAGGTAGAGTGTGAGAGGTGTTAGCTTCTGGGGCGTTGTCCTTGCACAAAAGGACATAGTGCATGAAACTAGATGGGTTCTCACACACTTCTCTTATCTCACTTTTGGTGGCAAATAGAACTAAGTTCTTCTTTTCGCTCATCGTGGAGGCACTCAATTTGGGCTTGTGGCGCTCACTCTCTTTTTGGTGGTTTGCTCTCCCACTATTCTCTCCACGATGGGTTGCTTGCTTGTCAGCGATCACTTGGCTTGGAGACATAGGGCGAAGTACGACTCCTTTCCTTTCATCTTGAAGATGTAGTGGTTCGTTCGGCCGTTGTGGATGACACCTCTATCAAATTGCCATGGTCGACCAAGAAGAAGGTGGCAAACGGTCATTGGAATGACATCACACTCCAAAGTGTCTTCGTAAGCTCCGATTTTGAAGGAGACTTGCACTCTATGCTTGACTTGAATAGTGCCGGAATCTCTTAGCCATTGAACTTTGTATGGATGTGGGTGCTTCGTCTGGAGCAATTGGAGTTTGGAGCAAAGTTCTTCACTTGCTAAGTTATGACAACTCCCTCCATCGATGATTACCTTGACGGACCTTCCATTGATGCCGGCCTTGGTATGAAAGATGTGGCATCTTTGGTCTTCTTCTTGGTGATGTTGAAGGGTCAAGACCTTGGACACAACAAGAGCGGGACTTGAATCTTCATCACAAAAGACTTGTTCCTCTTCATCGCTCACTTGCCGGTGCATGGCGACTTGCTCAAGTGCTTCCATTTCTCCTTCACTCATGGAGTTGTATGTACCATAGTCGTTGAGGATCATGGTCCGCTTGTTGGTACACTCAAAGGACTTGTGGCCTCGGCCTCCGCATGTGAAGCATTTGAAGGAACTTGTATTGACGGTCTCATCGGTTGGGGTAGATGATGAAGCTCTCGGCTTGAAGTTGCTCATTGTAGGAGGATGACTTGAGGTTGTCAAAGCTTTCTTGTAACTTGACTTGTCGATGTTGCTTGTAGAAGGCTTGGTTGATGTAGAAGGTGTTGGAGTCGTTGAAGCTTGGGTGTTGGAGAAACCATAGGACTTGGATGAGAACTTGGCATACTTGAAGTCATCTTGCACTTGACGTTCCACTTTGGTAGCTTGATGCACTAGCTCGATGAGGTTCGAGTATGGTTGGAAGTCGGCGATCTTCTTGATAGGGTGATTGAGTCTATTCAAGAAACGTGACATAGTTTTGTCATCATCTTCCGTGACATTGGCTCGTATCATTGCAATCTCCATTTCCTTGTAGTACTCTTCAACGCTCTTGGTTCCTTGCTTGAGGAGCTAGAGTTTCATGAAAAGGTCGCGGTTGTAGTAGGTAGGCACGAAGCGTGCTCTCATGACATCCTTCATTTGCGCCCAAGTAGTGATGGGTGGTTCACCTTTTGCCTCTCGGCGCTCAATGACTTGTTCCCACCAAATGAGGACATAATCTTGGAACTCAAGGGATGCCATCGCGATCTTCTTCTCTTCTTCATAGTTGTGCAAGCGGAAGATTTTGTCGACTTTCAATGCCCATGAAAGGTACTCTTCGGGATCATTGCTTCTATTGAACTTGGGCATGGTGAACTTTAGCTTGCCTAGCGTTGCTCTTCATTGTGTTCGGGTCGGGGATGATGACGTCCTTGACGAGGAGGATCATCTCTCATAACTTCCTCTTGCCGTGGAGGATTTCCATTGTCTTCTTACTCTTGTTGAACTTGATGTTCTTGGCGAGCTTGTGGAGTAACTTGTCGAGATTGACGTTGCACGCGAGCTTGATATATTCGTTCGTGAACTTCTTCGCGAAGTGCTTCTTCATGTTCATGAGCTTGTCGGCCTCAGTTGGCTACGGATCGACTTGGTTCTCGGAGGGCACGTTGCGCCTCAAGTGCTTGAGCTTCAAATGTTTCTCTTGACGTTGTGCCTCGGCATCTTGTGCTTCTTCGTGTAGATGCGCTCGCTCTTCCTCTTCGTGTTGGCATTATCGTTGCCGTTCTCATGCTTGCGCAAAGGTAGCTTGGTTTTGATGATGTCGTTGTTCTTGAGAGTTGTTGTCATGTAGAGGGTTGTGGTTGGCTTGACGATCTTGACGCACGGCACGACGAAGATTGTACAATGTCGGTGTATTTGAGCCGAAGATGGTGGGAGTGTTGACTTGAGAGGCTCCGTCTTGATGAGGACGAAGTGGAAGAAGAACGGTTGAGCAACAAAGCACGAATCTCGTCCATTCTTGCGTCATTCTCTTTCTTGTGGTCATCGAGCTTGTGGTCGAAGTAATCTTTTGTGCATTGCTCGGAGAGTCGCAAGTCGGTGGTGAAGTTGTCGATGCGTTCGCTCATTGCTTTTTGCTCTCGATGCAAAGCACATTGTGCACCAAAGAGGTGGCTCTTTGTGACGTATGAGTTCATGTCGTCGTCTTGCCCGATGAAGAGTGGGTTGGTAGAAGTACTTGGCCTATCCACCATTCCAAGGGAAATATGTGAGTGGTAGAAAGAGAAGAACATATACCAAATGTACCTTGACCGATGTTGAAGGTGGATCAAAGATCACTCCAATGTGGAACAAGGAAATAGCACAATTGGTACCAATTCTTGTCGGTTTCTCACACCTACACAAGTAAAAGCTTATGGTGGAGATCGGTTAGGATGGTGGCACAAAATTTGATGCAATTGTTAGTGAGCTTCAATAATGTTGGAAAAGATTCGCAAGTTTGCAATGCAACAAGTAGACCAAGCAAAATGAGGTACACGGAAACACACATGCAAAGAGATGAATGGGGTCGTGCAACCAAGGATGAGCCAAAATGTGGGATCCACGAAAATGCTCTTGTTGCACAACACTAGAGAGACGCTAGCACTATTGCACAATAGGCGGATACGAAGACTTGTGCACAACCTACTAAGAAAAAATGCAATGACTTGTATCCCAAGTATGCTCTATGTATGGTATTCCGATGATATGATCCAAGATGATATGACAATCTTAATGTTGTATGATGCTATGGTTCTTGCTTAAAAGCTCTTTGCTTATCTTCCCCTTTTGCTTAAAATCTTGTTTGGCTCTTTGTGTTTGAGCTCTTTTCTCATGCAATGCTTGACGAACCAAGATAGCAATTGAGTATACGATGACACTTTGCGACAGAAGATATGATATGCACCAATGATATGTATGCTATGGGAAGTATGATCACTAATGTGCACAAGTCACATTGCCGGCAATACTCAAAGGCTAGTCTCGATGGGTAAGCGACGAAAAATTGGGCTATGATGGTTATCAATGTAATGACAAGGAGTGGACAAAGATGTCCTCGAATTTACTGTCCTTGATTACGGTTGAGGGTGTCGCGAAACCAAGATGAGGTTACCGAGAAGGTCGTTGTTGATGATGTGTCCGTGGCGAAGATGAGCGGCGGTGATGTTGATGTTGAACCGTACCTAAATAGCCGAAACACAATAGGACACGGAACCACAACTCAAATTCTCAAAGCACAAAGTTGCAAAACGTATCGGAGTGCGAAACGAGTAAGAAATGGTGGTTGCGGAAAGTGGTGGAGGTATGGGGATGTGTATGCGGAAGTGAGGCGATGGCTGCAATTTGGGGGGGGGGTTCAGTTTCGTCAGGGTTGGACGGACGTCCGGTGGTTGAGGTCGTCCGGTCGCCGGTCGTCCGGTAGCTGACGGGCGTCCGGTGCCTGGGCAAAAATTTGGGCACGGGTAGAACAACAAGGGTTTGTGGTGGAGAGATCGAAATCCGTCGAATCCGGGCGATTTCGTGGATGGAAAAGGTGTAGACGAAGGGGAAAAGCTAGATCCACTCAAGGCAAAGCAAATCCACGGATCAAATCCAACAAAATTTCATCACACCAACAAATCACAAAAAATTGGGGCTATTTTTGTGGGAAATTTTCGAATTAGGGACAAAATCAACAAAAACAAGGCTAGAAACACAATGGGGAGGCTCCAAAATCGTGATCAACGTGGCTCTAGATACCAAGATGATGTTGGGTGGAACCCTAGATGGCCGATCTTTCACGAAAGGAGCGGATCCCGTGAAGAACACGAGGGGAAACACAAGAGAATCACTCAAACCAACATGAACGATCACACATATGCTAGATCCATGAACACAAAGGGAGATACATGATCCACGATCAACAAGGGACGATACACGGTAACCGGTTCTTCTCCAAAGGAGGTCTTGATGGGGCCACCCAAAAGGGGGTCTTGAATCCAAGGGGATCTTCTCCGAAGAGGGGCCGCGATCTCTCTCATGGAGTAGATCCGTGATGGATGATCAAAGCTCTATCTCTAATGAGATACTACTCCCTCCGTTCGGAATTACTTGTCTCGGAAACAGATGTATCTAGAACTAAAATTCATCTAGATACATTCATTTTCGAGACAAGTAATTCCAACGGAGGGAGTACTTTGCTAACCCTAACTAGGAGGAGGAGGTCTATTTATAGTCTTAGTGCAAATGGGGACGAAGTGAGGGGATACATGGGCCTCGGCCCCGAATCCTGCACGCAGACAGGTACCAGACGTCCGCTGGGGACTGGTCGTCCGGTGGCTATGGGCGTCCGTACGTCTGGTGGTCGCCGGACTTCCGCTATTTCCGATTTTGGCTCAGGTGTGGTGGTGCCGGATGTCCGGTCGTGCCGGGTCGTCCGCTCGCTGGGAGGTGTGGCCGGTCGTCCGGTCCTGGCCGGACATCCGCTTGCTGTAGCTTTTGGCTGGGGCTTCAGGCTCCGGACGTCCTGTCCCGACCGGTCGTCCGGTGGCTGTAGCTTTGTTGGCCTTCCTTCTTCATGACCTTGGCGCTTGGTGTCCTCGTCGCCTTGTCCGATTGGTGTAGCTACTCCGTGGCTCTCCTCCAAGTACCTGATCACGCATAATGTTTCCGCTTGAGGTACTAGCCATGTCTCATGTATAGAAAGTGGTAGTTCGGAGAGGAGCGAGTTCACCTTATCTTGGATAGCCTTTTCTAGTGCCCTTGTCATTGGTCCAAGTGCTCTCATGGGAGACGTAGGTAGGTCCATGGGGATGAACTTGGGATGCTCCACATCACAGGGGCCTCGAGGGCTCGAATACAAATGCTCGTGTTGGGGATTGTTGCAGAAATTAAAAAATTTCTACGCATCACCAAGATCAACCTATGGAGCTTACTAGAAACGAGAGGGGAGTGCATCTTCATACCTTTGAAGATCGCGATGCGGAAGCGTTACAAGAACGCGGATGAAGGAGTCGTACTCGTAGCGATTCAGATCACGGTTGATTCCGATCTAAGCACCGAACAACGGTCCCTTCGCGTTCAACACACGTGCAGCCCGGTGACGTCTCCCGCGCCTTGATCCAGCAAGGAGAGAGGGAGAGGTTGGGGAAGACTCCGTCCAGCAGCAGCACGACGGCGTGGTGGTGGTGGAGGAGCGTGGCACTCCAGCAGGGCTTCGCCAAGCACTGCGAGAGACGAGGAGGGAGAGGGGTAGGGCTGCGCCAAGAGAGAGGGAGACTCGTGTCGTTGGCAGCCCCAAACCCCCCACTATATATAGGGGAAGGGGAGGGGGCGCCGCCCCCCTAGATCCATCTAGAGGGGGGGGCCCTCGGGGGGGGGGGGGGGGGGGGGCCCCGGCCCCCTAGGGTTTCCAACCATAAGCGCCTTGGGCCCCTGGGGGGGGGGGGGCGCACCAGCCCACTAAGGGGCTGGTTCCCACCCAACTACAGCCCATTAGGTCCTTCGGGGCAGGTGGACCCTCCCGGTGGACCCCCGGAACCCCTTCGGTGGTCCTGGTACAATACCAATAAACCCCGAAACCTTTCCGGTGACTGAAACTGGACTTCCCTTATATAAATCTTCACCTCCGGACCATTCCGGAACTCCTCGTGACGTCCGGGATATCATCCGGGACTCCGAACAACATTCGGTAACCACGTACATCTATTCCCTATAACCCTAGCATCATCGAACCTTAAGTGTGTAGACCCTACGGGTTCGGGAACTATGCAGACATGATCGAGACATCTCTCTGGCCAATAACCAACAGCGGGATCTGGATACCCATGTTGGCTCCCACATGTTCCACGATGATCTCATCGGATGAACCACGATATCAAGGATTCAATCAATCCCGTATATGATTCCCTTTGTCTACTGGTATAGCACTTGCCCAAGATTCGATCGTGGTATACCGATACCTTGTTCAATCTTGTTATGGCAAGTCTCTTTACTCGTTCCATAACACATCATCCCATGACCAACCCCTTAGTCACATTGAGCTCATTACAATGATGTCTTACCGAGTGGGCCCAGAGATACCTCTCCGTCATACGGAGTGACAAATCCCAGTCTCGATTCTTGCCAACCCAACAGATACTTTTGGGGATACCCGTAGTGTACCTTTATAGCCACCCAGTTACGTTGTGACGTTTGGCACACCCAAAGTACTCCTACGGTATCCGGGAGTTTCACAATCTCATGGTCTAAGGAAAAGATACTTGACATTAGAAAAGCTTTAGCATATGAACTACACGATCTTGTGCCAGGCTTAGGATTGGGTCTTGTCCATCACATCATTCTCCTAATGATGTGATCCTGTTATGAACGACATCCAATGTCCATGGTCAGGAAACCGTAACCATCTATTGATCAACGAGCTAGTCAACTAGAGGCTCACTAGGGACATGTTGTGGCCTATGTATTCACACATGTATTACGATTTCGAGATAACACAATTATAGCATGAACAATAGACAATTGTCATGAACAAGGAAATATAATAATAACCATTTTATTATTGCCTCTAGGGCATATTTCCAACAGTCTCCCACTTGCACTAGAGTCAATATTC
Organism: Triticum urartu; assembly: GCF_003073215.2. Taxonomy (NCBI): domain Eukaryota; kingdom Viridiplantae; phylum Streptophyta; class Magnoliopsida; order Poales; family Poaceae; genus Triticum; species Triticum urartu. The sequence goes on along the minus strand of NC_053028.1, from coordinate 47,902,100 downwards.
TAGTTACATTGTGATGAATCGAACACCCATAGAGTTCTGGTGTTGATCATGTTTTGCTCGTGGAAGAGGTTTAGTCAACGGATCTGCGACATTCAATTCCATATGCACTTTACAAATCTCTATGTCTCCATCTTGAACATTTTCATGAATGGAGTTGAAGCAACGCTTGATATGCCTAGTCTTTTTGTGAAACCTGGGCTCCTTGGAAAGGGCAATAGCTCCAGTGTTGTCACAGAAGAGAGTCATCAGGCCCAACGCATCAGGAATAACTCCTAGGTCGGTAATGAACTCCTTCATCTAGATTGCTTCATGTGCTGCCTCCAAGGCTGCCATGTACTCCGCTTCACGTGTAGATCCCGCCATGACGCTTTGCTTGCAACTGCACCAGCTGACTGCCCCACCATTCAAAATATACACGTATCCGGTTTGTGACTTGGAGTCACCCAGATCTGTGTCGAAACTAGCGTCGACGTAACCCTTTACGACGAGCTCTTCGTCACCTCCATAAACGAGAAACATATCCTTAGTCCTTTTCAGGTACTTCAGGATATTCTTGACCGCTATCCAGTGTTCCATGCCGGGATTACTTTTGTAGCTTCCTACCAAACTTATGACAAGGTTTACATCAGGTCTGGTACACAGCATGGCATTCATAATAGACCCTATAGCCGAGGCATAGGGGATGACACTCATCTTTTCTCTATCTTCTGCCGTGGTCGGCATTGAGCCGTGCTCAATCTCACACCTTGCAATACAGGCAAGAACCCCTTCTTGGACTGATCCATATTGAACTTCTTCAATATCTTGTCAAGGTACGTGCTTTGTGAAAGACCAATGAGGCATATCGATCTATCACTATAGATCTTGATGCCTACTATGTAAGCAGCTTCTCCAAGGTCCTTCATTGAAAAACACTTATTCAAGTAGGCCTTTATGCTTTCCAAGAGTTCTATATCATTTCCCATCAATAGTATGTCATCCACATATAATATGAGAAATGCTACAAAGCTCCCACTCACTTTCTTGTAAACACAGGCTTCTCCATAAATCTGCGTAAACCCAAACGCTTTGATCATCTCATCAAAACGAATGTTCCAACTCCGAGATGCTTGCACCAGCCCATAGATCGAGCGTTGGAGCTTGCATACCTTGTCAGCGTTCTTAGGATCGACAAAACCTTCCGGCTGCATCATATACAATTCTTCCTTAAGGAAACCATTAAGGAATGCCATTTTGACGTCCATTTTCCATATCTCATAATCATAGAATGCGGCAATTGCTAACATGATTCAGACAGACTTTAGCTTCACTACGGGTGAGAAGGTCTCATCGTAGTCAACCCCTTGAACTTGTCGATAACCCTTAGCGACAAGCCGAGCCTTATAGATGGTTACATTACCATCCGCGTCTGTCTTCTTCTTAAAGATCCATTTATTTTCTATGGCTCGCCGATCATCGGGCAAGTCAGTCAAAGTCCATACTTCATTTTCATACATGGATCCTATCTCGGATTTCATGGCTTCAAGCCATTTGTTGGAATTCGGGCCCGCCATCGCTTCTTCATAGTTCGAAGGTTCACCATTGTCTAACAACATGATTTCCAGGACAGGGTTGCCGTACCACTCTGGTGCGGAACGTGTCCTTGTGGACCTACGAAGTTCAGTAGCAACTTGATCTGAAGTTTCATGATCATCATCATTAAATTCCTCTCTAGTCGGTGCTGGCACCACAGAAACATTTTCTTGAGCTGCGCTACTCTCTGGTTCAAGAGGCAATACTTCATCAAGATCTACTTTCCTCCCACTTACTTCTTTCGAGAGAAACTCTTTCTCTAGAAAGGATCCATTCTTGGCAACAAAGATCTTGCCTTCGGATCTAAGGTAGAAGGTATACCCAGTAGTTTCCTTAGGGTATCCTATGAAGACGCATTTTTCCGATTTGGGTTCGAGCTTTTCAGGTTGAAGTTTCTTGACATAAGCATCGCATCCCCAAACTTTCAGAAACGACAACTTAGGTTTCTTCCCAAACCACAATTCATACGGTGTCGTCTCAATGGATTTCGACGGAGCCCTATTTAAAGTGAATGCGGCAGTCTCTATAGCATAACCCCAAAATGATAGCGGTAGATCGGTAAGAGACATCATAGATCGCACCATATCCAATAGAGTGCGATTACGATGTTCGGACACACCATTACGCTGAGGTGTTCCAGGCGGCGTGAGTTGTGAAACAATTCCACATTTCCTTAAGTGCGTGCCAAATTCACGACTCAAATATTCCCCTCCACGATCTGATCGTAAGAACTTTATTTTCCTGTCACGTTGATTCTCAACCTCACTCTGAAATTCCTTGAACTTTTCAAAGGTCTCAGACTTGTGTTTCATCAAGTAGACATACCCATATCTACTTAAGTCATCAGTGAGGGTGAGGACATAACGATAACCACCACGAGCCTCAACACTCATTGGACCGCACACATCAGTATGTATGATTTCCAATAAGTTGGTTGCTCGCTCCATTGTTCCGGAGAACGGAGTCTTGGTCATTTTGCCCATGAGGCATGGTTCGCACGTGTCAAATGATTCATAATCAAGAGACTCCAAAAGTCCATCTGCATGGAGTTTCTTCATGCGTTTGACACCAATGTGACCAAGGCGACAGTGCCACAAGTATGTGGGACTATCATTATCAACCTTACATCTTTTGGCATTCACAATATGAATATGTGTAACATCACGTTCAGATTAAATAAGAATAAACCATTGACCAGCGGGGCATGACCATAAAACATGTCTCTCATATAAATAGAACAACCATTATTCTCAGATTTAAATGAGTAGCCATCTCGCATTAAACGAGATCCAGATACAATGTTCATGCTCAAAGCTGGTACTAAATAACAATTATTGAGATTTAAAACTAATCCCATAGGTAAATGTAGAGGTAGCATGCCGACAGCGATCACAACGACCTTGGAACCATTCCCGACGCGCATCGTCACCTCGTCCTTCACCAGTCTCCGCTTATTCCGCAGCTCCTGTTTTGAGTTACAAATATGAGCAACTACACCGGTATCAAATACCCAGGAGCTACTACGAGCGCTGGTTAGGTACACATCAATAACATGTATATCACATATACCTTTGGTATTGCCGGCCTTCTTATCCGCTAAGTACTTGGGGCAGTTCCGCTTCCAGTGACCGTTTCCCTTGCAATAAAAGCACTTAGTCTCAGGCTTGGGTCCATGCTTTGGCTTCTTCCCGGCAACTGGCTTACCGGGCGCGGCAACTCCCTTGCCGTCCTTCTTGAAGTTCTTCTTACCCTTGCCTTTCTTGAACTTAGTGGTTTTATTCACCATCAACACTTGATGTTCCTTTTTGATCTCCACCTCCGCTGATTTCACCATTGAATATACCTCAGGAATGGTCTTTTCCATCCCCTGCATATTGAAGTTCATCACAAAGCTCTTGTAGCTAGGTGGGATCGACTGAAGGATTCTGTCAACGACCGCATCATCTGGGAGATTAACTCCCAGTTGAGATAAGCGGTTGTGCAACCCAGACATTTTGAGTATGTGCTCACTGACAAAACTATTCTCCTCCATCTTACAACTGTTGAACTTGTCGGAGACTTCATATCTCTCGACCCGGGCATGAGCTTGGAAAACCATTTTCAGCTCTTGGAACATCTCATATGCTCCGTGCTGCTCAAAACGCTTTTGGAGCCCCGGTTCTAAGCTGTAAAGCATGCCGCACTGAACCAGGGAGAAATCATCACTACGCGACTGCCAGGCGTTCATAACGTCTTGAGTTGCTGGGAAAACAGGTGCTTCTCCTAGCGGTGCATCAAGGACATATGCTTTCTTGGCAGCTATGAGGATAATCCTCAGGTTACGGACCCATTCCGTGTAGTTGCTGCCATCGTCTTTCAGCTTGGTTTTCTATAGGAACGCGTTGAAGTTGAGGGCAACATTAGCGTGGGCCATTTGATCTACAAGACATATTGCAAAGATTTTAGACTATGTTCATGATAATTAAGTTCATCTAATCAAATTATTTAATGAACTCCCACTCAGATAGACATCCCTCTAGTCATCTAAGTGATACATGATCAGAGTCAACTAGGCCGTGTCCGATCATCACGTGAGACGGACTAGTCATCATCGGTGAACATCTTCATGTTGATTGTATCTTCTATACGACTCATGTTCTACCTTTTGGTCTTCCGTGTTCCGAGGCCATGTCTGTACATGCTAGGATCGTCAAGTCAACCTAAGTGTATTGCGTGTGTAAATCTGGCTTATACCCGTTGTATGCGAACGTTAGAACCTATCACACCTGATCATCACGTGGTGCTTCGGAACAACGTACCTTAGCAACGGTGCATAGTTAGGGGGAACACAATTCTTGATATTTTAATGAGGGGTCATCTTATTTATGCTACCGTTGTTCTAAGCAAATAACATGTAAAAACATGATAAACATCACATGCAATCAAATAGTGACATGATATGGCCAATATCATTTTGCTCCTTTTGATATCCATTTTCGGGGTGCCATGATCATCATCGTCACCGGTATGACACCATGATCTCCATCATCGTGTCTTCATGAAGTTGTCTCGCCAACTATTACTTCTACTACTATAGCTAACAGATAGCAATAAAGTAAAGTAATTACATGGCGTTTTCATTGACACGCAGGTCATACAATAAATTAAGACAACTCCTATGGCTCCTGCCGGTTGTCATACTCATCGACATGCAAGTCGTGATTCCTATTACAAGAACATGATCAATCTCATACATCACATATATCATTCATCACATCCTTTTGGCCATATCACATCACACGGCATATGCTGCAAGAACAAGTTAGACGTCCTCTAATTGTTGTTGCAAATTTTTACGTGGATGCTATAGGTTTCTAGCAAGAACGTTTCTTACCTACGCCAAAACCACAACGTGATATGCCAATTTCTATTTACCCTTCATAAGGACCATTTTCATCGAATCCGATCCGACTAAAGTGGGAGAGACAGACACCCGCTAGCCAGCTTATGCAACTAGTGCATGTCAGTTGGTGGAACCTGTCTCACGTAAGTGTACATGTAAGGTCGGTCCGGGCCGCTTCATCCCACGATGCCGCCGAATCAAGATAAGACTAGTAACGGCAAGTAAATTGACAAAATCGACGCCCAGAACAATTTGTGTTCTACTCGTGCATAGAAACTACGCATAGACCTAGCCCATGATGCCACTGTTGGGGATCATTGCAGAAATTAAAATTTTTCTACGCATCACCAAGATAAATCTATGGAGCTTACTAGCAACGAGAGGGGAGTGCATCTTCATACCTTTGAAGATCGCGATGCGGAAGCGTTAAAAGAACGCGGATGAAGGAGTCGTACTCGTAGCGATTCAGATCGCGGTTGATTCCGATCTAAGCACCGAACAACGGTGCCTCGTGTTCAACACACGTGCAACCCGGTGACGTCTCCCGCGCCTTGATCCAGCAAGGAGAGAGGGAGAGGTTGGGGAAGACTCCGTCCAGCAGCAACACGACGGCGTGGTGGTGGTGGAGGAGCGTGGCACTCCAGCAGGGCTTCGCCAAGCACTGCGAGAGACGAGGAGGGAGAGGGGTAGGGCTGCGCCAAGAGAGAGGGAGACTCGTGTCGTTGGCAGCCCCAAAACCCCCACTATATATAGGGGATGGGGAGGGGGCGCCGCCCCCCTAGATCCATCTAGAGGAGGGGGGGGGGGCGGCCCCTCGGGGGGGGGGGGGAGCGGCCCCCTTAGGGTTTCCAGCGGCCCCCTAGGGTTTCCAACCCTAGGCGCCTTGGGCCCCTGGGGGGCGCACCAGCCCACTAAGGGGCTGGTTCCCACGCAACTACAGCCCATTAGGTCCTTCAGGGCAGGTGGACCCTCTCGGTGGACCCCCAGAACCCCTTCGGTGGTCCCAGTACAATACCGATAAACCCCGAAACCTTTCCGGTGACTGAAACTGGACTTCCATATATAAATCTTCACCTCCGGACCATTCCGAAACTCCTCGTGACATCCGGGATCTCATCCTGGACTCTGAACAACATTCGGTAACCACGTACATCTATTCCCTATAACCCCAGCGTCATCGAACCTTAAGTGTGTAGACCCTACGGGTTCGTGAACTATGCAGACATGACCGAGACATCTCTCCGGCCAATAACCAACAGCGGGATCTGGATACCCATGTTGGCTCCCACATGTTCCACGATGATCTCATAAGATGAACCACGATGTCAAGGATTCAATCAATCCCGTATACAATTCCCTTTGTCTACCGGTTTAGCACTTGTCCGAGATTCGATCGTCGGTATACCGATACCTTGTTCAATCTCGTTACGGCAAGTCTCTTTACTTGTTACATAACACATCATCCCATGACCAACCCCTTAGTCACATTGAGCTCATTACGATGATGTCTTACCGAGTGGGCCCAGAGATACCTCTCCGTCATACGGAGTGACAAATCCCAGTCTCGATTCGTGCAACCCAACAGATACTTTCGGGGATACCCGTAGTGTACCTTTATAGCCACCCAGTTACGTTGTGACGTTTGGCACACCAAAGTACTCCTACGGTATCCGGGAGTTTCATAATCTCATGGTCTAAGGAAAAGATACTTGACATTAGAAAAGCTTTAGCATACGAACTACACGATCTTGTGCTAGGCTTAGGATTGGGTCTTGTCCATCACATCATTCTCCTAATGATGTGATCCCGTTATGAACGACATCCAATGTCCATGGTCAGGAAACCGTAACCATCTATTGATCAACGAGCTAGTCAACTAGAGGCTCACTAGGGACATGTTGTGGTCTATGTATTCACACATGTATTATGATTTCCAGATAACACAATTATAGCATGAACAATATACAATTATCATGAACAAGGAAATATAATAATAACCATTTTATTATTGCCTCTAGGGCATATTTCCAACAGCTCGATCATAGACGAGTCAGCGGAAGCAACAATATCTGAGTACAGACATGAGTTAAACAAGTATGCCTTAAGAAGGCTAGCACAAACTGGGATACAGATCGAAAGAGGCACATGCCTCCTGCCCGGGATCCTCCTAAACTACTCCTGGTCGTCGGTAGCGGCCTGCACGTAGTAGTAGGCACCCTCAGTGTAGTAGGAGTCGTCAAAGGTGGCATCTAGCTCGGGGGCTCCAGCATTTGGTTGCGGCATCCGAGAAGAAAGGAAAAGGGAGAAAAGGGGGAGCAAAGCAACCGTGAGTACTCATCCAAAGTACTCGCAAGCAAGGATCTACACTACATATGCAATGGTATCAATGAAGTGGGTAGTATCTGTGGACTGAAGTGCAGAATGCCAGAATAAGAGGGGGATAGCTAGTCCTATCGAAGACTACGCTTCTGGCAGCCTCCATCTTGAAGCAGTAGAAGAGAGTAGCTGGTAAGTTCACCAAGTAACAATGCATAGCATAATCCTACCCGGAGATCCTCTCCTCGTCGCCCTGTGAGAGAGCGATCACCGGGTTGTATGTGGCACTTGAAAGGGTGTGTTTTATTAAGTATCCGATTCTAGTTGTCATTACAACTCTGGGTCATCCTTTTACCGAGGGACACGACTATTCGAATAGATAAATTTCCCTGCAGGGGTGCACCACATTTCCGAACACGCTCGATCCCCTTTGGCCGGACACACTTTCCTGGGTCATGCCCGGCCTCGGAAGATCAACACATCGCAGCCCTACCTAGGCACAACAGAGAGGTCAGCATGCCGGTCTAAATCCTAAGCGCGCAAGGGTCTGGGCCCATCGCCCATTGCACACCTGCACGTTGCGTACGTGGCCGGTGAGCAAACATAGAAACCTCCATTTCAAAGGAAGTTGTGTTACGCGGTCCAACCCGGCGCGCGCCGCTCAGTCGCTGACGTTAAGAAGGCTCCGGCTGATACCACGACGTCGAGTTCCCATAATTGTTCCCGCGTAGTTGGTTAGTGCGTATAGGACAGTGGCCAGACTCAGATCAAATACCAAGATCTCATCAAGCATGTTAATTGATGTAACGGCGGATGGTGACCAGGGCCAGGCCCACCTCTCTCCTAGGTGGTCTCAACCTACCCTGTCGCTCCGCCACAAAGTAATAGTCGGGGGCCGTCGGGAACCCATGCCCACCTCTACCGGGATGGAACCACCTGTCCTTTCAGCCCCCACACCGGAATCACTCGCAGGTACTCAACGAGCCGACCCGGCTTTAGTCACCACACGTATCATATATCATGTATCTAAGTATATACCCGTGATCACCTCCTGAGTGATCACGACCCGGTAATATAGCATGGCAGACGAACAATAATGCAGGCCATTGATGATAAACTAGCATCCTATACTAAGCATTTAGGATTGCAGGTAAAGGTAACAACAGTAGTAGCAAAGACAGGCTATGCATCAAAATAGGATTAACGGAAAGCAGTAACATGCTACAGTACTCTAATGCAAGCAGTAGAGAGAAGGAATAGGCGATATCGGGTTGATCAAGGGGGGGGGGCTTGCCTGGTTGCTTTGGCAAGGAGGGGTCATCGGTGACGTATTTGTACTCAGTCGCATCAATGCCGGTCTCGGGGTCTACTGGAGAAGAAGAGGGGGAAGAAACAATAAATATAGAGCAAACAGAGGCATGACAAGTTATCAGGTAGAGCTATGGTTTTCTAACGCGGTGCTACATGATATCGACGAAGGGGGATAACATTCGGGAATGTTTTCCCGAAGTTTGGCATTATCGGACAGACGAACCGAAGGGGGAAAGTTGCATGTTTGCTATGCTAGGGATGCGTGGCGGACGAACGGGCTATGTATCCGGATTCTTCTTGTCGTTCTGAGCAACTTTCATGTACAAAGTTTTTCGATCCGAGCTACGGTTTAATCTCTATGATTTTTCAAAGTTTTATCAATATTCGGAAAATCCCTGAAATTTTGCTAAGTCTGAGAATTCGTCAGTTTTAAGCATCAGTTAGCAGTTTTCAAAAGGCTACAACTATTATTCCGTTCATGCAATGGGTTAGTGTCTTATATCAACATTGAGAATTTTATGTGAACTACATGTTAGTATCACATTCGTCCATATTAGAGTTCATTTGCTTGATCATCAACAGCTCTAAAGTAGCTATGAAAATAAGGCTGTTTTCTGTTTTTTCTATTAACAGAACATTGAACTTTGTGATTTTCATAAGATTTAATCTATGCATCTAACGAATTTGGTCCAATGGAAACATTTCAGCCTTGTCAAGTGTACTACCTATACAAATTAATTTCAGCTAAGTTAGATTTTGTTTGACCACAGTTTTACTGCCATCTAGAGGGCTGATAGAGTAGAAGTAATAGAAGCTAGCCATCGGTACAGTAACATTCAGTTACTGTAGCAGCGACAGCAGAGCAGCGAATCGCAGCGGCAGGAGCACAGGGGCAACAATAGCAAGCAAGCAACGGCATGAGCCACAGTAGCAAGAAAATGAAGGAAATATGCCCTAGAGGCAATAATAAAGTTATTATTTATTTCCTTATATCATGATAAATGTTTATTATTCATGCTAGAATTGTATTAACCGGAAACATAATACATGTGTGAATACATAGACAAATAGAGTGTCACTAGTATGCCTCTACTTGACTAGCTCGTTAATCAAAGATGGTTGAGTTTCCTAGCCATAGACATGGGTTGTCATTTGATTAACGGGATCACATCATTAGGAGAATGATGTGATTGACATGACCCATTCCATTAGCTTAGCACCCGATCGTTTAGTATGTTGCTATTGCTTTCTTCATGACTTATACATGTTCCTATGACTATGAGATTATGCAACTCCCATTTGCCGGAGGAACACTTTGTGTGCTACCAAACGTCACAACGTAACTGGGTGATTATAAAGGAGCTCTATAGGTGTCTCTGAAGGTACATGTTGGGTTGGCGTATTTCGAGATTAGGATTTGTCACTCCGATTGTCGGAGAGGTATCTCTGGGCCCTCTCCGTAATGCACATCACTTAAGCCTTGCAAGCAATGCAACTAATGAGTTAGTTGCAAGATGATGTATTACGGAACGAGTAAAGAGACTTGCCGGTAACGAGATTGAACTAGGTATTAAGATACCGACGATCGAATCTCGGGCAAGTAACATACCGATGACAAAGGGAACAACGTATGTTGTTATGCGGTCTGACCGATAAAGATCTTCGTAGAATATGTGGGAGCCAATATGAGCATCCAGGTTCCGCTATTGGTTATTGACCGGAGACGTATCTCGGTCATGTCTACATTGTTTTCGAACCCGTAGGGTCCGCACGCTTAAGGTTTCGATGACAGTTATATTATGAGTTTATGAGTTTTGATGAACCGAAGTAGTTCAGAGTCCCGGATGAGATCGGGGACATGACGAGGAGTCTCGAAATGGTCAAGACGTAAAGATCGATATATTAGACGACTATATTCGGACTTCGGAATGGTTCCGAATGATTCGGGTATTTTTCGGAGTGCCGGAGAGTTACGGGAATTCGCCGGGAGAAGTATTGGGCCTTATTGGGCCATACGGGAAAGAGAGAGGGGCTGCCTAGGGCGCGCCATAGAGAGGGCCGGCCCTCCCCTCCTCCATTCCTTTATATACGGGGGCCGGGGGCACCCCATAGACACACAAGTTGATCTTCGTGATCGTTCTCTTAGCCGTGTGCAGTGCCCCCCTTCACCATACTCCTCGATAATATTGTAGCGGTGCTTAGGCGAAGCCCTGCGACGATAGAACATCAAGATCGTCACCACGCCGTCGTGCTGACGGAACTCTTCCCCGACACTTTGCTGGATCGGAGTCCGGGGGTCGTCATCGAGCTGAACGTGTGCTAGAACTCGGAGGTGCCGTAGTTTCGGTGCTTGATCGGTCGGGTCGCGAAGACGTACAACTACATCAACCGCGTTGTCATAACGCTTCCGCTTTCGGTCTACGAGGGTACGTGGACAACACTCTCCCCTCTCGTTGCTATGCATCACCATGATCTTGCGTGTGCGTAGGAATTTTTTTGAAATTACTACGTTCCCTAACAGTGGCATCCGAGCCTAGGTTTTATGCGTTGATGTAATATGCACGAGTAGAACACAAGTGAGTTGTGGGCGGTATAAGTCATACTGCTTACCAGCATGTCATACTTTGGTTCGGCGGTATTGTTGGATGAAGCGGCCCGGACCGACATTACGCGTACGCTTACGCGAGACTGGTTTTACCGCCGTGCCATGCACACAGGTGACTAGCGGGTGTCAGTTTCTCCAACTTTAGTTGAACCGAGTGTGGCTACGCCCGGTCCTTGAGAAGGTTAAAACAGCACCAACTTGACAAACTATCGTTGTGGTTTTGATGCGTAGGTAAGATTGGTTCTTGCTAAGCCCGTAGCAGCCAGGTAAAACTTGCAACAACAAAGTAGAGGACGTCTAACTTGTTTTTGCAGGGCATGTTGTGATGTGATATGGTCAAGACGTGATGAGATATAAGTTGTTGTATGAGATGATCATGTTTTGTTGAAGTTATCGGCAACTGGCAAAATCCTTATGGTTGTCTCTCTATTGCATAAGATGCAAGCGCCAAATAATTGCTTTACTTTATCGCTATGCGATAGCAATAGTTGCAAGAGCAATTGTTGGCGAGACAACCATGTAACGACACATTGATGTAGATCAAGATGATGGAGATCATGGTGTCATGCCGGTGACGATAGAGATCATGACAGTACTTTGGAGATGGAGATCAAAGGCGCAAGATGATCATGGCCATATCATGTCACATATTTTGATTGCATATGATGTTTATCTTTAATACATCTTATTTTGCTTAGTTCGACAGTAGCTTTATAAGATGATCTCTCACTAAATTTCAAGGTATAAGCGTTCTCCCTAAGTATGCATCATTGTGAAAGTTCTTCGTGCTGAGACACCACGTGATGATCGGGTGTGATAGGCTCTATGTTCAAATACAACGGGTGCAAAACAGTTGCACACGCGGAATACTCAGGTTAAACTTGATGAGCCTAACATATACAGATATGGCCTCGGAACACTGGAGACCGAAAGGTCGAGCGTGAATCATATAGTAGATATGATCAACATAGTGATGTTCACCATTGAAAACTACTCCATCTCACATGATGATCGGACATGGTTTAGTTGATTTGGATCACGTGATCATTTAGATGATTAGAGGGATGTCTATCTAAGTGGGAGTTCTTAAGTAATATGATTAATCGAACTTAAATTTATTATGAACTTAGTCCTGGTAGTATTTTGCAAATTATGTTGTAGATCAATAGCTCGCGTTGTTGCTTTCATATGTTTATTTTGATATGTTCCTACAGAAAATTGTGTTGAAAGATGTTAGTAGCAATGATGCGGATTGGATCCGTGATCTGAGGTTTATCCTCATTGCTGCACAGAAGAATTATGTCCTTGAGGCACCGCTAGGTGACAGACCTATTGCAGGAGCAGATGCAGACGTTATGAACGTTTGGCTAGCTCAATATGATGACTACTTGATAGTTTAGTGCACCATGCTTAACAGCTTAGAATTGGGACTTCAAAGATGTTTTGAACGTCATAGACCATATGAGATGTTCCAGGAGTTGAAGTTAATATTTCAAGAAAATACCCGAGTTGAGAGATATGAAGTCTCCAACAAGTTCCATAGCTAAAAGATGGAGGAGAATCGCTCAACTAGTGAGCATGTGCTCAGATTGTCTGGGTACTACAATCGCTTGAATCAAGTGGGAGTTAATCTTCCAGATAAAATAGTGATTGACAGAATTCTCTAGTCGCCATCACCAAGTTAGTAGAACTTCGTGATGAACTATAATATGCAAGGGATAACAGAAACGATTCCCAAGCTCTTCGTGATGCTAAAATCGACGAAGGTAGAAATTAAGAAAAACATCAAGTGTTGATGGTAGACAAAACCACTAGTTTCAAGAAAAGGGCAAAAGGAAGAAGGGGAACTTCAAGAAGAACGGCAAGCAAGTTGCTGCTCAAGTGAAGAAGCCCAAGTCTGTCCTAAGCCTGAGACTAAGTGCTTCTACTGCAAAGGGACTGGTCACTAGAAGCGGAACTACCCCAAGTGATTGGCAGATAAGAAGGATGGCAAAGTGAACATAAGTATATTTGATATACATGTCATTGATGTGTGCTTTACTAGTGTTTATAGCAACCCCTCAGTATTTGATACTAGTTCAGTTGCTAAGATTAGTAACTCGAAACGGGAGTTGCAGAATAAACAGAGACTAGTTAAGGGTGAAGTGATGATGTATGTTGGAAGTGGTTCCAAGATTGATATGATCATCATCGCACACTCCCTATACTTTCGGGATTAGTGTTGAACCTAAATAAGTGTTATTTGGTGTTTCCGTTGAGCATGGATATGATTTGATCATGTTTATTGTAATACGGTTATTCATTTAAGTAAGATAATAAATTGTTGGTCTGTTTACATGAATAAAACCTTATATGGTTACACACCTAATGAAAATAGTTCGTTGGATCTCGATCGTAGTGATACATATAATCATAATATTGAAACCAAAAGATGCAAAGTTAATAATGATAGTGCAACTTATTTGTGGCACTGCCGTTTAGGTCATATTGGTGTAAAGCACATGAAGAAACTCCATGCTGATGGACTTTTGGAATAACTTGATTATGAATCAGTTGATGCTTACGAACCATGCCTCATGGGCAAGATGACTAAGACTCCGTTCTCCGGAACAATGCAACAAGCAACAGATTTGTTGGAAATCATGCATACTGATGTATGTGGTCCGATGAATATTGAAGCTCGCAGCAGGTATCATTATTTTCTGATCTTCACAGATGATTTGAGCAGATATGAGTATATCTACTTGATGAAACACAAGTCTGAAATATTTGAAAAGTTCAAAGAATTTTAGAGTGAAGTGGAGAATCATCGTAACAAAAATAAAAGTTTCTACGATATGATCGCAGAAGTAAAATATTTGAGCTACGAGTTTGTCCTTCAGTTAAAACAATGTGAAATAGTTTCACTACTCACGCCACCTGGAACACCACAGTGTAATGGTGTGTCCAAACGTCGTAATCGTACTTTACTTGATATGGTGCGATCTATGATGTCTCTTACAGATTTACCGCTATCGTTTTGGGGTTATGCATTAGAGACAGCTACATTCACGTTAAATAGGGCACCATCTAAATCCGTTGAGACGACACTGTATGAACTGTGGTTTGGCAAGAAACCAAAGTTGTCGTTTCTTAAAGTTTGGGGTTGCAATGCTTATAAGAAAAGTTTCATCCTGATAAGCTCAAACCCAAATCGGAGAAATATGTCTTCATAGGATACCCAAAGGAGACTGTTGGGTACACCTTCTATCACAGATCCGAAGGCAAGACATTCGTTGCTAAGAATGGATCCTTTCTAGAGAAGGAGTTTATCTCAAAAGAAGTGAGTGGGAGGAAAGTAGAACTTGATAAGGTAATTGTACCTTCTCCCGAATTGGAAAGTAGTTCATCATAGAAATCAGTTCCAGTGATGCCTACACCGATTAGTGAGGAAGTTAATGATGATGATCATGGAACTTCAGATCAAGTTACTACTGAACTTCGTAGATCAACCAGAGTAAGATCCGCACCAGAGTGGTACGGTAATCCTGTTCTGGGAGTCATGTTACTTGACCATGACGAACCTACGAACTATGAGGAAGCGATGATGAGCCCAGATTCCGCAAAATGGCTTGAGGCCATGAAATATGAGATGGGATCCATGTATGAGAACAAAGTATGGACTTTGGTTGACTTGCCCGTTGATCGGCAAGCCATTGAGATTAAATGGATCTTCAAGAGGAAGACGGACGCTGATAGTAGTGTTACTATCTACAAAGCTAGACTTGTCGAAAAAGGTTTCTGACAAAGTTCAAGGTGTTGACTATGATGAGATTTTCTCACTCGTATCGATGCTTAAAGTCTGTCCGAATCATGTTAGAAATTGCCGCATTTTTGAAATCTGGCAAATGGATAACAAAACTGCAATCCTTAATGGATTTCTTAAAGAAGAGTTGTATATGATGCAACCAGAAGGTTTTGTCAATCCTAAAGGTGTTAACAAAATGTGCAAGCTCCAGCGATCCATCTATGGACTAGTACAAGCATCTCGGAGTTGGAATATACGCTTTGATGAGTTGATCAAAGCATATAGTTTTATACAGACTTGCGGTGAAGTCTGTATTTACAAGAAAGTGAGTGGGAGCACTACAACATTTCTGATAAGTATATGTGAGTGACATATTGTTGATTGGAAATAATGTAGAATTATTCTGTAAAGCATAAAGAAGTGTTTGAAAGGAGTTTTCCAAAGAAATACCTTAGTGAAGCTGCTTACATATTGAGCATCAAGATCTATAGAGATAGATCAAGACGCTTGATAAGTTTTTTCAATGAGTACATACCTTGACAAGATTCTGAAGTAGTTCAAAATGGAACAGTCCAAGAAAGAGTTCTTGCCTGTGTTACAAGGTGTGAAATTGAGTAAGACTCAAAGCCCGACCACGGCAGAAGATAGAAAGAGAATGAAAGTCATTCCCTATGCCTCAACCATAGGTTCTATAAAGTATGCCATGCTATGTACCAGATCTATTGTATACCCTACACTGTTTTTGGCAAGGGAGTACAATAGTGATCTAGGAGTAGATCACTGGACATCGGTCAAAATTATCCTTAGTGGAATAAGGATATGTTTCTCGATTATGGAGGTGACAAAAGGTTCGTCGTAAAAGGATTACGTTGATACAAGTTTTTGGCACTGATCTGGATGACTCTAAGTCTTCATCTGGATACATATTGAAAGTGGGAGCAATTAGCTAAAGTAGCTCCGTGCAAAGCATTGTAGTCATAGAAATTTGCAAAATACACACGGATCTGAATTTTGGCAGACTCGTTGACTAAGCTTCTCTCACAAGCAAAACATGATCACACCTTAGTACTCTTTGGGTGTTAATCACATATAGATATGAACTAGATTACTGACTCTAGTAAACCCTTTGAGTGTTGGTCACATGACGATGTGAACTATGGGTGTTAATCACATGGTGATGTGAACTATTGATGTTAATTCACATGGCGATGTGATCTAGATTATTGACTCTAGTGCAAGTGGGAGACTGAAGGAAATATGCCCTAGAGGCAATAATAAAGTTATTATTTATTTCCATATATCATGATAAATGTTTATTATTCATGCTAGAATTGTATTAACCGGAAACATAATACATGTGTGAATACATAGGCAAACAGAGTGTCACTAGTATGCCTCTACTTGACTAGCTCGTTAATCAAAGATGGTTGAGTTTCCTAGCCATAGACATGTGTTGTCATTTGATTAACAGGATCACATCATTAGGAGAATGATGTGATTGACATGACCCATTCCATTAGCTTAGCACCCGATCGTTTAGTATGTTGCTATTGCTTTCTTCATGACTTATACATGTTCCTATGACTATGAGATTATGCAACTCCCGTTTGCCGGAGGAACACTTTGTGTGCTACAAAACATCACAACGTAACTGAGTGATTATAAAGGAGCTCCACAGGTGTCTCTGAAGGTACATGTTGGGTTGGCGTATTTCGAGATTAGGATTTGTCACTCCGATTGTCGGAGAGGTATCTCTGGGCCCTCTCCGTAATGCACATCACTTAAGCCTTGCAAGCAATGCAACTAATGAGTTAGTTGCGAGATGATGTATTACAGAACGAGTAAAGAGACTTGCTGGTAACGAGATTGAACTAGGTATTGAGATACCGATGATCGAATCTCGGGCAAGTAACATACCGATGACAAAGGGAACAACGTATGTTGTTATGCGGTCTGATCGATAAAGATCTTCATAGAATATGTGGGAGCCAATATGAGCATCCAGGTTCCGCTATTGGTTATTGACCGGAGGCGTATCTCGGTCATGTCTACATTGTTCTCGAACCCGTAGGGTCCGCACGCTTAAGGTTTCGATGACAGTTATATTATGAGTTTATGAGTTTTGATGTACCGAAGGAGTTCAGAGCCCCGGATGAGATCGGGGACATGACGAGGAGTCTCGAAATGGTCGAGACGTAAAGATCGATATATTGGACGACTATATTCGGACTTCGGAAAGGTTCCGAGTGATTCGGGTATTTTTCGGAGTGCCGGAGAGTTACGGGAATTCACCGGGAGAAGTATTGGGCCTTATTGGGCCATACGGGAAAGAGAGAGGGGCTGCCTAGGGCGCGCCATAGAGAGGGCCGACCCTCCCCTCCTCCACTCCTTTATATACGGGGGCAGGGGGTACCCCGTAGACACACAAGTTGATCTTCGTGATCGTTCTCTTAGCCGTGTGCGGTGCCCCCCTTCACCATACTCCTCGATAATATTGTAGCGGTGCTTAGGCGAAGTCCTGCGACGATAGAACATCAAGATCGTCACCACGCCATCGTGCTGACGGAACTCTTCCCCGACACTTTGCTGGATCGGAGTCCGGGGGTCGTCATCGAGCTGAACGTGTGCTAGAACTCGGAGGTGCCGTAGTTTCGGTGCTTGATCGGTCGGGTCGCGAAGACATACGACTACATCAACCGCGTTGTCATAATGCTTCCGCTTTCGGTCTACGAGGGTACGCGGACAACACTCTCCCCTCTCGTTGCTATGCATCACCATGATCTTGCGTGTGCGTAGGAATTTTTTTAAAATTACTACGTTCCCTAACAGGAAATGGCGATGAGAGCAGCTGAAGCAGGCAGCACGCACGTGGCTAGGGCGCCGGCGGCCACGCGCAGCAACAACGGGAGGTGGCTAGTGGCATCGGCGGTAGCGGGCGCGTGCCTGGGCGTGGCTAATGAGCGGCGCACGAGGTCGGAGGCGCAGCCAGGGGCGTGCGGGAGCGCAGCCACGGGCGGACAGAGGCGCGCGTGAGCGCGGCCACGCGGTGGTGAGGGCGAGCTCCAGCGAGCTCGGCCCCGACGGTGTACGACGATTATGGTGACGGATCGAAGGGGGAAAAGACGGGAATTAGAGGAGGGGCTCACAGTGAGCGCAGTGGCAAGTTCGAGGAGGCCGAGGTTGGTCAGAGACGGGCGGATTGAGCAACGAGGTGCGGGGGCCATGGCGGAGGAAGATGGCTTGATTTGGCGTTACCATGGCTCCCATGCTTGACCGCGAGGCGTAGTCTATGTAGAGGAAGGAAATGGAGCGCCCAGGCACACAGCTAGCCGGCGGGAAGCTCAATGGCCGCGAGAACTGTGGGAGGCTGATACGTCTCCAACGTATCTTTAATTTATGAAGTATTCATGCTATTATATTATCAACCTTGGATGTTTTATATTCATTTATATGCTATTTTATCCTTTGGCAAGCACATTGTGTTGGAAAGATCCTGGTATATATATCCAATTGGATGTAAGTTATCATGAACTATTATTGTTAACATTACCCTTGAGGTAAAAGGTTGGGAGGCCAATCTATAAGCCCCTATCTTTCTCTCTGTCCGATTAAAATATTGAACCCATAAATATCACATGAGTGTTAGAAATTGTGAAAGATTAAATGATAGTTGAGTATGTGGAGTTTGGTAAATCAAAGCTCTGACATAGACCCTTCCTAAAAATAAGATGAATTGCAATTGTTTGATGACTGAGAACATAGTTTGTTAGTTTCAAGAAAGTTTATGATCTATACTTTAACATGTGAATAGCTTGTTACTTGATCATGAAAAGTTTTATGAAGATGAGCTACTGTTATGATACATAATGATGCTAGAAAAAGTGATTGGAACTATCATTGATGAAACTTATGCACTTGCTAGCATTCACACTTCATAAATTATTTCTTTTATCACATACCTACTCGAGGACGAGCAGGAATTAAGTTTGGGGATGCTGATATGTCTCCAATGTATCTATAATTTATGAAGTATTCATGCTATTATATTATCAACCTTGGATGTTTTATATGCATTTATATACTATTTTATATGATTTTTGGGACTAACCTATTAACCTAGTGCCCAGTGCGAGTTTCTGTTTTTTCCTTGTTTTTGACTTTTACAGAAAAGGAATATCAAACGGAGTCCAATCGACGTGCCAATTTTTGACGATTTTTATGGACCAAAAGAAGACCCCGGAGTAAAAGAGTTGGGCCAGGAGAGTCCCGGGGCATCCACGAGGGTGGGCGGCGCGCCCACCACCCCCAGGCACGTGGGCCTGCCTCGTGGACGCCTTGGGCACCTCCTTGACGTGAGACCGATGCCAAAAATTCCTATAAATACAGAAACCTCGGAAAATTAATCTAGATCGGGAGTTCCGCCGCCAGAAGCCTCCGTAGCCACCGAAAACCAATCTAGGCCCTCTCTGGCACCCTGTCGGAGGTGGCCATCATCACCGGAGGGCATGGAGGAGGATCCTGAAGGGGCCATTATCACCATGAAGGCCATGGACCAGAGGGGGAACCTCTCCCCATCTAGGGGGAGGCCATGGAGGAGGAAGCACAAGGGGGAGAACCTCTCCTCCTCTCTCTTGGTGGCACCGAAGTGCCATCGGGAGGGGAATCATCGCCGCGGTGATCGTCTTCATCAACATCACCATCATCATCACCATCCTCATCTCTTTTACACGGTCCACTCTCCCACACCCTGCTGTAATCCCTACTTGAACATGGTGCTTTATGCCACATATTATGATCCAATGATGTGTTGCCATCCTATGATGTTTTGAGTAGATATCCTTTGTCTTTGGGTTGATTGATGATCTAGATTGGTATGAGTTGTATGTTTTACTTTGGTGCTGTCCTATGGTGCCCTCCGTGTCGCGCAAGCGTGAGGGATTCCCGCTGTAGGGTGTTGCAATACGTTTATGATTCGCTTATAGTGGGTTGCGTGAGTGACTGAAACACAAACCCGAGTAAGGGGGTTGTTGCGTATGGGATAAAGAGGACTTGATGCCTTAATGCTATGGTTGGGTTTTACATTAAGGATCTTTAGTAGTTGCGGATGCTTTCTAGAGTTCCAATCATAAGTGCATAAGATCCAAGTAGAGAACGTATGTTAGCTTATGCCTCTCCCTCATATGAAACTGCAATAGTGATTACCGGTCTTGTTAACGATTGCCTAGGACAATTCCGCACACCGATCCACCATTATTCCACACTCGCTATTTATAATATTTAGTAATATATTCTAAATTCATGATAGCAGCACCTACTTTTATATTTTAGCTCTCCGATATCATACAAAGTTATCATCTTCATACCCACAACATAGTTTTATTTCTCGTTGCTAGTTGGAAGCAAACGTTCGGTGTACGTAGAGTTGTATCAGTGGTAGATAGATCTTGAGAGAATATTGATCTTACCTTTAGCTCCTTGCGGGTTCGACACTCCATACTTATCACTTCCACATTTGGAAATTGCTACGATGATTCCTTGCACTTGGGGATTATCAAGCTCTTTTCTGGCACCGTTGCCGGGGAGCAATATCGTGGGGTTGATATTCTCGTGTATGCTTGTTTGCTTTCTTCACTAAGTAGATTTTGTTTTTACTTTTTTTTTCTATTTAGTTGTGGGTGAAACATACAAAAAATTTTATAGAATGAAAATCAAAAAAAAATTTACTTGCCTCTCATGCCTAAAAAGTTTTTCAAAAAGAGAAGTGATTGGAAAGTTATGCATTGAAGAAGTGAGGGTCGACCTTGAGCACTTGTGTTCATGCTCATGGAAACAATGTAGAATTTTCATGGAAGTTTCTCTGTAAATAATTATCCCCTTATATATATCCATTGTGTTATAAAAATGATGTGCCAAGCTTTGGTTTTAGGATGATTAGATTGCTTGTTTACTATGTGCAGAACAAAAACAGAAACTTTGGCTGTAGTGCGTGATTTTACATATTTTACTGGAAAGTCAAATTGGTGTGAAACGTTTTGAAAATTTATTCTGTATAAATTTTTAAAATTTTCAAATTTATTTCATAATATTTGGAGTTACATAAGTTTACTAAACCTTCAGATTACTACAGACTGTCCTGTTTTAGACAGATTCTGTTTTTCGTGTGTTCTTTGCTTATTTTGATGAATCTATGGGTAGTATCGGGGGGTATGAACCATGGTGAAGTTTGAATACATTATATATAGTTATAATATAAAATTGGAATGAGTTTTCAACAGTACCTAAAGGTAGTGATCTGCTTTATTATACTAACAAATCTCACAAAGTTTTTGTTAAAGTTTTTTGTGGATGAAGTGTTCGAGGAACGAGGAGTTACCAATGTGAGAAGAATAAAGAGAGGAAAGAGCTCGAGATTGGGGATTCACAAGGCACCCCAAGTAAATATTCTAAGGATACTCAAGTATCTAAGCTTGGGGATGCCCCGGTTGGTATCCCATCTTTCTTCTTCAACAATTATCGGTATACCTTGGTTTTTGTTTCGTTCACGTGATTTGTGTACTTTATGTTTTTTGTTATTCCTTTATTAACTATGCTAGTATGAGATAGACCTTCATTGATTTATATAATGCTTCATGTGCTTCACTTATATCTTTTAAGTATGATCTTATAGAATTGCTCTTTGTGCTTCACTTAAATCTTTTGGGTATGGTTTTATAGAATGCTTCGTGTGCTTCACTCATAAATTTTGAGCTTGGACATTGGTTAGTTTACATTAATTGTAGAATGATCCATGAAATTCACTTATATATTTTGGAGTATGAATAATACTATCATCTAAAGCTGGTTTGGAAGAGTGCCAACTTTAGGAACTAGTGATCCCGCTATTCCGAATGAGAAGAATTTTGCTTATGTGGAGAGTAGTAAAATTTCTATGCTCATAGATCATGAAAAGAATGCTTTATCTGATGGTAATATTGTTGAACTCATTCATGATGCTACTGAAAATTATTATGAGGGAGGAATACATGCTTGTAGGAGTGCAATAATATCAAGTTTTCCTCTCTATGTGCTTAAAGTTTTGAAGTTATACTTGTTTTGCCTTCTTATGCTAGTTGATTCTTGTTCCCATAACTTGTGTGCTCACAAAATCCCTAGGCATAGGGAGTGGGTTAGGTTTAAATGTATTAGTCATATTCTTCATGATGCTCTCTTTATGTTCAAGTCTTATCTTTCATGTGAGCATCATTGAAATCATCATGCCTAGCTAAAAGGCATTAAAGAAAAGCGCTTGTTGGGAGACAACCCATTATTTACCATTACTATTTTTGTGTGTTTACATGATGAAGCTACTATATTAATCATGTTTTATAGCTTTTTTTTCAATAAAGTGCCAAGTAAGACCTTTGGGAAGACTTGGGTGAAAGTTAATATGATCTTGCTGTAAGAAACAGAAACTTTGTGCTCACGAGATTAGATGCCATTTTTTACAGAAGAGTGATTTGGTTCTGATTCTTTTTGCAGAAGATTAATAGACAAATTACTCACGCCCAACAATTTATTTCATAATTGTTTGAGTATCATAAGTATGGTTAGTGTTCAGATCATTACAGACTGTTCTGTTTCTGAAAGATTCTGTTTTCATTGCATAGTTTGCTTGTTTTCTAGTTTTTATGACTTATATTTCTCAATATAAATTGTAGAAATGATATGGTACAGTAGGCATTGTGTGATAATAATTATGAGTCTTGTCTTTGACAGTACCAAAGTGAATGGTTTACTCTTTATCATACTAACCTATCTCATGAAGTTCTGTTAAGTTTTGTGTGATTGAAGTTTTCAAGCTTTGGGTGAGATATCGATATGAGGAGAATAAGGAGTGGAAAGACCCTAAGCTTGGGGATGCCCGAGGCACCCCAAGGTAATATTCAAGAAAGACTCAAGCGCATAAGCTTGGGGATGCCCGGAAGGCATCCCCTCTTTCGTCTTCAAAACTATCGGTATACCTTACTCGGAGCTATATTTTTATTCGTCACATGATATGTGTTTTGCTTGGAGCGTATTTTCAATTTTACTTGCTGTTTGAATAAAATCATTGGATCTGAAATATTAAATGAAAAAGAATCCTCCCATGGCTAGTTAATTATTTGACTACCCCGTGTCCTTCACTATTATCTTTTGGAGTAGTTTGTCATTTACTCACGTGCTTCACATATATCCTATGAGTAAATGGCTGAATAATTGAATATATTAAACCGGAATTTATATATGTTTCATATGCTTATACCATGGGGAGTAATGACTTCACATAGAATAAGTATAGGTAGTAAACTTATTGAAAGTTAGCAAACGTAGAACTGGTCACTTGAACAATTCATGAAAGAATATTGAAGGAAGAGAGATTTCACATACAAATATACTATCTTGGACATGTTTTGTAATTATGAGCACTCATTAAAAATATGACATGCTAAAAGGTTGATGTCGGATAAGGAAGACAACGTAATGGGTTATGTTTTCTTATATCTGAAAAAAGTATATTGTCTTGGATCATCCAACATGTTGAGCTTGCTTTTCCACCTCATGCTAGCCAAATTCATTGTTCCAAGTAGAGATACTACTTGTGCTTCCAAACATTCCTTAAACCAGTTTTGCCATGAGAGTCCACCATACCTACCTATGGATTGAGTAAGATCCTTCAAGTTGTCATCGGTGCATGCAATAAAAATTGCCCTCTAAATATGTATGATCTATTAATGTGGAGAAAATAAGCTTTATACGATCTTGTGATGTGGAAGAAATAAAAGTGACAGACTGCATAATAAAGGTCCATATCACAAGTGGCAATATAAAGTGACGTTCTTTTGCATTAAGATTTTGTGCATCCAACCATAAAAGCGCATGACAACCTCTGCTTCCTTCTGCGAAGGGCCTATCTTCTACTTTTATCTTCTACCCTTATGCAAGAGTCATGGTGATCTTCACCTTTCCTTTTTACATTTTATCCTTTGGCAAGCACATTGTGTTGGAAAGATCCTGGTATATATATCCAATTGGATGTAAGTTATCATGAACTATTATTATTGACATTACCCTTGAGGTAAAAGGTTGGGAGGCGAATCTATAAGCCCCTATCTTTCTCTCTATCCGATTAAAACTTTGAACCCATAAATATCACGTGAGTTTTAGCAATTGTGAAAGATTAAATGATAGTTGAGTATGTGGAGTTTGGTAAATCAAAGCTCTGACATAGACCCTTCCTAAAAATAAGATGAATTGCAATTGTTTGATGACTGAGAACATAGTTTGTTAGTTTCAAGAAAGTTTATGATCTATACTTTAACATGTGAATAGCTTGTTACTTGATCATGAAAAGTTTTATGAAGATGAGCTACTGTTATGATACATAATGATTCTAGAAAAAGTGATTGAAACTATCATTGATGAAACTTATGCACTTGCTAGCATTCACACTTCATAAATTATTTTTTATCACTTACCTACTCGAGGACGAGCAGGAATTAAGCTTGGGGATGCTGATACGTCTCCAATGTATCTATAAGTTATGAAGTATTCATGCTATTATATTATCAACCTTGGACGTTTTATATGCATTTATATGCTATTTTATATGATTTTTGGGACTAACCTATTAACCTAGTGCCCAGCGCCAGTTTTTGTTTTTTTCCTTGTTTTTGATTTTTACAAAAAAGAAATATCAAACGGAGTCCAATTGACGTGCCAATTTTTGACGATTTTTTATGGACCAAAAGAAGACCCCGGAGTAAAAGAGTTGGGCCAGGAGAGTCCCGGGGCGTCCACGAGGTTGGGGGGCGCGCCCACCCCCTCGGGCGCGTGGGCCTGCCTCGTGGACGCCTCGGGCACCTCCTTGACGTCAGACCGATGCCAAAAATTCCTATAAATACAGAAACCTCGGAAAATTAACCTAGATCGGGAGTTCCGCCGCCAGAAGCCTCCGTAGCCACCAAAAACCAATCTAGGCCCTCTCTGGCACCCTGCCGGAGGGGGCCATCATCACCGGAGGGCATGGAGGAGGATCCTGAAGGGGCCATCATCACCATGAAGGCCATGGACCAGAGGGGGAACCTCTCCCATTTAGGGGGAGGCCATGGAGGAGGAAGCACAAGGGGGAGAACCTCTCCCATTTAGGGGGAGGCCATGGAGGAGGAAGCACAAGGGGGAGAACCTCTCCTCCTCTCTCTTGGTGGCACCAGAGTGCCATCGGGAGGGGAATCATTGCCGCGGTGATCGTCTTCATCAACATCACCATCATCATCACCATCCTCATCTCTTTTACGCGGTCCACTCTCCCGCACCCCGCTGTAATCCCTACTTGAACATGGTGCTTTATGCCACATATTATGATTCAATGATGTGTTGGCATCCTATGATGTTTGGAGTAGATATCCTTTGTCTTTGGGTTGATTGATGATCTAGATTGGTATGAGTTGTATGTTTTACTTTGGTGCTGTCCTATGGTGCCCTCCGTGTTGTGCAAGCGTGAGGGATTCCCGTTGTAGGGTGTTGCAATACGTTTATGATTCGCTTATAGTGGGTTGCGTGAGTGACTGAAACACAAACCCGAGTAAGGGGGTTGTTGCGTATGGGATAAAGAGGACTTGATGCCTTAATGCTATGGTTGGGTTTTACATTAATGATCTTTAGTAGTTGCGGATGCTTGCTAGAGTTCCAATCATAAGTGCATATGATCCAAGTAGAGAAAGTATGTTAGCTTATGCCTCTCCCTCATATGAAACTGCAATAGTGATTACCGGTCTTGTTAACGATTGCCTAGGACAATTCCGCACACCGATCCACCATTATTCCACACTCGCTATTTATAATATTTAGTAATATATTCTAAATTCATGATAGCAGCACCTACTTTTATATTTTAGCTCTCCGATATCATACAAAGTTATCATCTTCATACCCACAACATAGTTTTATTTCTCGTTGCTAGTTGGAAGCAAACGTTCGGTGTACGTAGAGTTGTATCAGTGGTAGATATGGCTTGAGAGAATATTGATCTTACCTTTAGCTCCTTGTGGGTTCGACACTCCATACTTATCACTTCCACATTTGGAAATTTCTACGATGATTCCTTGCACTTGGGGATTATCAAGCTCTTTTCTGGCGCCATTGCCGGGGAGCAATAGCGTGGGGTTGATATTCTCGTGTATGCTTGTTTGCTTTCTTCACTAAGTAGATTTTGTTTTTTACTTTTTTTTTCTGTTTAGTTTTGGGTGAAACATACAAAAAAAATTTAAAGAACGAAAATCCAAAAATATTTACTTGCCTCTCATGCCTAAATAGTTTTTCAAAAAGAGAAGTGATTGGAAAGTTATGCATTGAAGAAGTGAGGGTCGACCTTGAGCACTTGTGTTCATGCTCATGGAAACAATGTAGATTTTTTCATGGAAGTTTCTCTGTAAATAATTATCCCCTTATATATATCCATTGTATTATAAAAATGATGTGCGAAGCTTTGGTTTTAGGATGATTAGATTGCTTGTTTACTATGTGCAGAACAAAAACAGAAACTTTGGCTGTAGCGTGTGATTTTACATGTTTTACTGGAAAGTCAAATGGGTCTGAAACTTTTTGAAAATTTCTTATGTATAAATTTTTAAAATTTTCAAATTTATTTCATAATATTTGGAGATACATAAGTTTACTAAACCTTCAGATTACTACAGACTGTCCTGTTTTAGACAGATTATTTTTTTCGTGTGTTGTTTGCTTATTTTGATGAATCTATGGGTAGTATCAGGGAGTATGAACCATGGTGAAGTTTGAATACATTATATATAGTTATAATATAAAATTGGAATGAGTTTTCAACAGTACCTAAAGGTAGTGATCTACTTTATTATACTAACAGATCTCACAAAGTTTTTGTTAAAGTTTTTTGTCGATGAAGTGTTCGAAGAACGAGGAGTTACCAATGTGAGAAGAATAAAGAGAGGCAAGAGCTCAAGCTTGGGGATTCACAAGGCACCCCAAGTAAATATTCTAAGGATACTCAAGTATCTAAGCTTGGGGATTCCCCGGTTGGTATCCCATCTTTCTTCTTCAAGAATTATCGGTATACCGTGGTTTTTGATTTGTTCACATGATTTGTGTACTTTGTGTTTTTTGTTCTTCCTTTATTAACTATGCTAGTATGATATAGACCTTCATTGATTTATATAATGCTTCATGTGCTTCACTTATATCTTTTAAGTATGATCTTATAGAATTGCTCTTTGTGCTTCACTTAAATCTTTTGAGTATGGTTTTATAGAATGCTTCGTGTTCTTCACTCATAAATTTTGAGTTTGGACACTGGTTAGTTTATATTAATTGTAGAATGCTCCATGAAATTCACTTATATATTTTGGAGTATGAATAATACTATCATCTAAAGCTGGTTTGGAAGAGTGCCCACTTTAGGAACCAGTGATCCCGCTATTCCGAATGAGAAGAATTTTGCTTATGTGGAGAGTAGTAAAATTTCTATGCTCATAGATCATGAAAATAATGCTTTATGTGATGGTAATATTTTTGAACTCATTCATGATGCTACTGAAAATTATTATGAGGGAGGAATACATGCTTGTAGGAGTGCAATAATATCAAGTTTTCCTCTCTATGTGCTTAAAGTTTTGAAGTTATACTTGTTTTGCCTTCTTATGCTAGTTGATTCTTGTTCCCATAAATTGTGTGCTCACAAAATCCCTAGTCATAGGGAGTGGGTTAGGTTTAAATGTATTAGTCATATTCTTCATGATGCTCTCTTTATGTTCAAGTCTTATCTTACATGTGAGCATCATTGAAATCATCATGCCTAGCTAAAAGGCATTAAAGAAAAGCGCTTGTTGGGAGACAACCCAATATTTACCCTTACTGTTTTTGTGTGTTTACATGATGAAGCTACTGTATTAATCATGTTTTATAGCTTTTGTTTCAATAAAGTGCCAAGTAAGACCTTAGGGAAGACTTGGGTGAAAGTTAATGTGATCTTGCTGTAAGAAACAGAAACTTTGTGCTCACGAGATTAGCTGCCATTTTTTTACAGAAGAGTGCTTTGGTGCTGATTCTTTTTGCAGAAGATTAATAGACAAATTCCTCACGTCCAACAATTTATTTCATAATTTTTTGAGTAGCAGAAGTATGGTTAGTGTTCAGATCATTATAGACTTTTCTGTTTCTGACAGATTCTGTTTTCATTGCATAGTTTGCTTGTTTTCTAGTTTCTATGACTTATATTTCTCAATATAAATTGTAGAAATGATATGGTACAGTAGGTATTGTGTGAGAATAATTATGAGTCTTGTCTTTGACAGTACCAAAGTGAATGGTTTACTCTTTATCATACTAACCTATCTCATGAAGTTCCGTTAAGTTTTGTGTGATTGATGTTTTGAAGCTTTGGGTGAGATATCGCTATGAGGAGAATAAGGAGTGGAAAGACCTTAAGCTTGGGGATGCCCGAGGCACCCCAAGTTAATATTCAAGGAAGACTCAAGCGCATAAGCTTGGGGATGCCCCGGAAGGCATCCCCTCTTTCGTCTTCAAAACTATTGGTATACCTTACTCGGAGCTATATTTTTATTCGTCACATGATATGTGTTTTGCTTGGAGCGTATTTTCAATTTTACTTGCTGTTTGAATAAAATCATTGGATCTGAAATATTAAATGAAAAAGAATCCTCCCATGGCTAGTTAATTATTTGACTACCCCGTGTCCTTCACTATTATCTTTTGGAGTAGTTTGTCATTTACTCACGTGCTTCACGTATATCCTATGAGTAAATGGCTGAATAATTGAATATATTAAACCTGAATTTATATATGTTTCATATGCTTATACCATGGGGAGTAATGAATTCACATAGAACAAGTATAGGTAGTAAACTTATTGAAAGTTAGCAAACGTA
This sequence comes from Triticum urartu, assembly GCF_003073215.2. NCBI lineage: Eukaryota > Viridiplantae > Streptophyta > Magnoliopsida > Poales > Poaceae > Triticum > Triticum urartu. Next base: position 47,873,190 of record NC_053028.1, on the reverse strand, counting down.
GAACTGGTCACTTGAACAATTCATGAAAGAATATTGAAGGAAGAGAGATTTCACATATAAATATACTATCTTGGACATCTTTTGTAATTGTGAGCACTCATTAAAAATATGACATGCTAAAAGGTTGATGTCGGACAAGGAAGACAACGTAATGGGTTATGTTTTCTTATATCCGAAACAAAGTATATTTTCTTGGATCATCCAACATGTTGAGCTTCCTTTTCCACCTCATGCTAGCCAAATTCTTTGCTCCAAGTAGAGACACTACTTGTGCTTCCAAACATTCCTTAAACCAGTTTTGCCATGAGAGTCCACCATACCTACCTATGGATTGAGTAAGATCCTTCAAGTAAGTTTTCATCAGTGCATGCAATAAAAAATGGCCTCTAAATATGTATGATCTATTAATGTGGAGAAAATAAGATTTATACGATCTTGTGATGTGGAAGAAGTAAAAGAGACAAACTACATAATAAAGGTCCATATCACAAGTGGCAATATAAAGTGACGTTCTTTTGCATTAAGATTTTGTGCATCCAACCATAAAAGCGCATGACAACCTATGCTTCCCTTTGCGAAGGGCCTATCTTCTACTTTTATCTTCTACCCTTATGCAAGAGTCATGGTGATCTTCACCTTTCCTTTTTACATTTTATCCTTTGGCAAGCACATTGTGTTGGAAAGATCCTGGTATCTATATCCAGTTGGATGTAAGTTATCATGAACTATTATTGTTGACATTACCCTTGAGGTAAAAGGTTGGGAGGCGAATCTATATGCCCCTATCTTTCTCTCTGTCCGATTAAAACTTTGAACCCATAAATATCACGTGAGTGTTAGCAATTGTGAAATATTAAATGATAGTTGAGTATGTGGAGTTTGCTAAATCAAAGCTCTGACATAGACCCTTCCTAAAAATAAGATGAATTGCAATTGTTTGATGACTGAGAACATAGTTTGTTAGTTTCAAGAAAGTTTATGATCTATACTTTAACATGTGAATAGCTTGTTACTTGATCATGAAAAGTTTTATGAAGATGAGCTACTGTTATGATACATAATGATTCTAGAAAAAGTGATTGAAACTATCATTGATGAAACTTATGCACTTGCTAGCATTAACACTTCATAAATTATTTCTTTTATCACTTACCTACTCGAGGACGAGCAGGAATAAGCTTGGGGATGCTGATACGTCTCCAACGTATCTATAATTTATGAAGTATTCATGCTATTATATTGTCAACCTTGGATGTTTTATATGCATTTATATGCTATTTTATATGATTTTTGGGACTAACCTATTAACCTAGTGCCCAGCGCCAGCGCCAGTTTCTATTTTTTCCTTGTTTTTGACTTTTACAGAAAAGGAATATCAAACGGAGTCCAATTGACGTGCCAATTTTTGACGATTTTTTATGGACCAAAAGAAGACCCCGGAGTCAAAGAGTTGGGCCAGGAGAGTCCCGGGGCGTCCACGAGGGTGGGGGGCGCGCCCACCCCCCCAGGCGCGTGGGCCTGCCTCGTGGACGCCTCGGGCACCTCCTTGACGTGAGACCGATGCCAAAAATTCCTATAAATACAGAAACCTCGGAAAATTAACCTAGATCGGGAGTTCCGCCGCCAGAAGCCTCCGTAGCCACCGAAAACCAATCTAGGCCCTCTCTAGCACCCTGCCGGAGGGGGCCATCATCACCGGAGGGCATGGAGGAGGATCCTGAAGGGGCCATCATCACCATGAAGGCCATGGACCAGAGGGGGAACCTCTCCCATTTAGGGGGAGGCCATGGAGGAGGAAGCACAAGGGGAGAACCTCTCCTCCTCTCTCTTGGTGGCACCAGAGTGCCATCGGGAGGGGAATCATCGCCGCGGTGATCGTCTTCATCAACATCACCATCATCATCACCATCCTCATCTCTTTTACGCGGTCCACTCTCCCGCACCCCGCTGTAATCCCTACTTGAACATACTGCTTTATGCCACATATTATGATCGAATGATGTGTTGCCATCCTATGATGTTTTGAGTAGATATCCTTTGTCTTTGGGTTGATTGATGATCTAGATTGGTATGAGTTGTATGTTTTACTTTGGTGCTGTCCTATGGTGCCCTCCGTGTCGCGCAAGCGTGAGGGATTCCCGCTGTAGGGTGTTGCAATACGTTTATGATTCGCTTATAGTGGGTTGCGTGAGTGACTGAAACACAAACCCGAGTAAGGGGGTTGTTGCGTATGGGATAAAGAGGACTTGATGCCTTAATGCTATGGTTGGGTTTTACCTTAATGATCTTTAGTAGTTGCAGATGCTTGCTAGAGTTCCAATCGTAAGTGCATATGATCCAAGTAGAGAAAGTATGTTAGCTTATGCCTCTCCCTCGTATGAAACTGCAATAGTGATTATCGGTCTTGTTAACGATTGCCTAGGACAATTCCGCACACTGATCCACCATTATTCCACACTCGCTATTTATAATATTTAGTAATATATTTTAACTTCATGATAGCAGCGCCTACTTTTATATTTTAGCTCTCCGATATCATACAAAGTTATCCTCTTCATACCCACAACATAGTTTTATTTCTCGCTGCTAGTTGGAAGCAAACGTTCGGTGTACGTAGAGTCATATCAGTGGTAGATAGGGCTTGAGAGAACATTGATCTTACCTTTAGCTCCTTGTGGGTTCGACACTCCATACTTACCACTTCCACCTTTGGAAATTGCTACCATGATTCCTTGCACTTTGGGATTATCAGAGGCCATGACGACTGCGTCCTCAGGTGCAAGTGGAATGGCGAAGGCGTGCAAGGGAGTGGGGAACCAGGGGCTAGGATTTTGGCAAGGGGTAGAAAGGCATCCTTATCCATCAGGGGGGCCGCGGGATGCCCGACACGGCGGCATCGGCGGCCATGGCGGCTCGATGTGCGCCACACACATCCTGTGTTCCTGTAGGTGAGGTTCAAGGGGAACAGAGTAACATTTCCAAATTGGTTGGGCCGCTACTTTCCTAATGGGCTAAATTGCACAGGAACGTTTCTTATTTTCCCTTTTTGAAATAATAGTAAGTAGCTACTATTCTCTAAATAGTTTAGTGATCAAACGAGTTTTGTTAATTATGATACTTTGCACAAAAATGCTATGCAACATTGTATGGCTGCACAAAAGTTTTAGGGCATTTGCAATTATTTAAATTTATGTTTGAATTTGAATGGCCAACTTAGGTGCTGATGATCCACTTTAAATATTGTTGGAGTCAATTTTGTAATCCAAATTGGTTCGGTTTCTACATGGAAAATAGTTGGGAATTTTATGGAATAATGTCAACATTTTTGTTTTACTGTTCGAAGAAATTATAATTTCACTTAATATTCAAATTTGAAGTTGACTTTGATTTTTGGACAAGTGGTAGTTTGAATAGTAATCATGATGACATGGCTACCATTAGGGGTACTTTACTGTTGCAAGATTCTCGGGGTGTTATAACATCACTGCCACCGTCGATGAGGGTAGAAAGGAATATAAGGGAAAATACATGTGGGGTATTGTGTTGAAATAAAGGTCGAAGACAAATGTGTATTGGTGAGGAGTGATGGGTTGTGATATGTTTTTTTCTCTTGTTGCAATGCACGGGAAACTTCAAATGTGCATGTCACTTAGTTTTTGATACCCATTACTGAATTTCCATCACTATAGTTGATTCTTGCATCAATTTTTTATAAGGACAAAGACAAGTGTGTATTGGCAAGGAGGGATGGAATATGATACGTTTTCTTCTTCAGTTGCAACGCATGGGAATTTTTCTAGTAATAAAAAATAAATCCAGATCCGTAAACCACCTAGAGTCGACTACAAGCATTGAAGCGAGCCGAAGGCACGCCGTCGTCATTGCCCCTCCCTCGCAAAACTTGTTGTAGTAGACCGTTGGGAAGTCATCGTGCTAAGGCTCCATATTACCAACACTGCAGAATAGCAACCGCCGCTGATGAAGAGTAGCGTAGATCGGAAGGATCCAACCTGGAAACACACGAAAGTAGACGAGCGACAACTAGGTCTGAGCAAATCCACCAAAGACAGATCTGTCGGAGACACATCTCCACACACCCACCGATGATGCTAGGCACACCACCGGGATAGTGGCTAGGCGGGAAGAACCTTGTTCCATATTCAGGTACCCGACGACATCTTGTCTTCCTGAGCAGGACATAAACCCTAACAAAACTCGAAGGAACAACTAAAAATGGAGCCCTCCCATTGGCAAGGTCCAGGATCCACCGCGCCCCCATGGCCTAAGGCCACTGGAGACTAGGCGGACCGGCGGTGGAATTCGACTTTCATCTAAAATCATAGGGATATTTTTTACATAATAAAGCACCTAATATGTTAAAAAATACGACCATTTGAAAGGGAGGGAGGAAGGGGTGCCTTCTGGATTACAGAGGCGAGGCGAGAAACACAAGTTGAAAGCTGATAATACTTCAATACTAGCCAGTGGCTTTGCTGCCCACTAATTTTGAATCTCGAATGTTGTTCAACTTGTAGTAAACTATGATGGGATCATAATAGTGACTTTTTTGGCCTACTACAGTTTGTAAAGGATGTGTTGGAAAAAATCGATTCCATAATTGATAGTAAACAATAATAATTTTCCCTGCTATATTATAATTTATATGATAACAGTGTCTTACTTTAGGTGTAAATCAAATGTCATAGAAGTTATAAAGCATAAAAATGACATGCTAACTAACCTCCAAGCCTCCAACAATCATGAGAAATGGCTTCTTCGTGAATGCAAAATCATTAATGACAGTGTCAAGATCAATGTTTTCTAGCACATCCTTCTAAATACAACAAACTGCCAATCCATTTAGTCTTTCTTGTGACACAATTGATCTCAAATAATTTTCAATAACTTCAATTTGAAAAAACTTCATTCAAATGATGCTACAGTCACATGCACAGTTAAGATAATGTGATAAGAAATTGAGACATTTGGATAACATTCGGCAAATATGACAAACTCAAATATACGATCATCTGACATAAGAGTATTTGGCAATGTCATCTGCAATACTTTCAATTCAGAAACAAAACCATATATGTCAACGTCTGCTGAGTTGTCATGAGAAGAAGTCTTTGAAAAATTAGTGCAACATCTTCTCAAATCATTATCATCCAAGGACTTCATATTTTTTGGAGTTGAATAAGAAGCTAAATACCCCGCCCTCCAAATGTCTTAAGCTCGTCAAATCTATTGGTTGGGGAATTAATTTCAAGATCTATCATCACTAGAAAATATTTAAATGTAAATGATTCCTCCTCAGCTGCTTGTATTTCTTCCATTTGTTCCTTTTCTTCATGTCATTAGTTTCATCAAACTATTTTTTTATAACGTGAAATTTTACAGGAAATACATGCTCCATATCCATGTTCGATGCATATTCGTTCAAAGAAGACCACTTTTGAACACATTTGATTAGTTTTAAAATTTTTGCCAAGCGTTCAACTATTAGAAGTTGATTATACTCTTGATATATCTATGAGCAGCGGCTGGGGTAAAAAAGCTTCCATTATGCAAAAAATAGACTACATTTAGTTACTGCAAAAGTAAACACTCGCTTACTAGTTGGATGTCCCTCCATGCATAGTGCAGTTGGTCGAGTTGTGTAAACTCTTTCACATGAACATGAATAGCAAAGCATATCAACTCAATGATTAGACATGTGTAGAACCCCAAATAAAAAAATTATGGACTCGTTAGTATGATATTACCTTACCACAGCTGCTTCTGGTGACGACTAAAGTAGAGAACACCAACGCAACATCTCTAACAACATCGCACATCTGGAAATTTCAAAACGAGGAAAATGAAGATTTAGAGATGTTAACTAGCATGTAAGTATTGGTCAAGATTAGTAGAATTACCTCCTCACACATGAAGGCCTTTTCAAGCTTCTTCACAATCGGCATCAAAGTGCCATCATAGTCCAAAACTAATACAATTGTCTTTAACGCTCTCCTAAGTTTTTCTTAATATTATGGACTTTGCTTGTCTTCAACACTCTCCTAATTTTTGTAAATTTTAGAATGACAAAACATATCCCTTCCAACCTAAGAACGAGTATTTATCTACGAATAGTTATGTTAGGTTAGGGGGCACTACCCCCCTCCAACCTTATGATACATTTCTTAGTTGTCTATGTTGGAGGTCATGTACCTATAATCATCATTTGTAGCATATTATCACGTATACATGATGCACTACTTGCACAAAAACACACAGTGTCCCAAAGAGGTTGTCAAAGAGATCAAGGATGCTACTATGGAAAACACAACTTCCGTGTTTTGGTGCACTACTGAATGTTTGCAATAAGGTAAAACTGAATGTCAAGTTTCATTGTTATTTCCTCCTAACTATATTAAGATAATTCACCTCACGTTTGGCGTCTCATTTTTGGCACGAGCAGAAGTAAACACAGCATTTCAGGTTTACTTCAAGTTCCAGTAACCAACCATGACAAGTTACTTGTTGTGCCCACTTTCTTTCTTTTTTGGCAAATATAACTTTGTGAACATTCAGGCCGGGTTCTTTTGCTTTTTTAAACCAGGTTTGGTTCTCTTTTATTTTTGGAGTTTTTTCTTTCTTTCTTTCCCTTCTTTCTATTTTTTCAAATGCGTAAACTTTTAAAAAATAAAAATAATCAAATTCATAAAAAAATCTCAAATTTTTGAATCTTATTCAATTTTTGAATTTTTTGCAACTTCTTTTAGTGAACCTTTCTTGAAAATATGCTATTTTTTCAATTCCGTGAACATTTTTTCAAATCGATAACATTTTCCAAATCCGTAAATCTCTGGGCCGGCCCAACAGGCGCGCAAAGGGAGCGATGCTGTCGCCTAGTTGAGAATAAATGTTTTTCAAATTTTTCATGTTAAAAAAAATATTCGGAATTATGATTTTTTAAATATTTTTTAATAAATGTTCTAAAAATTCACAAAAAAAAATCTGAATTTCCCAATTTTGTTCACGTTTAATTTTTTCATATTTATTAATCAATGTTCACAAAATCAAAAAATGATTGTAAATTCGAAAAAATGTTCACGTTATCGAATTTTGTTCGGAGTTTCAGAAAATGTTCCCATTTTCAAACATTTTACACAAATCCAAAAAATAGTCACATTCTGAGCAATTTTGAAAGACACATACATTGTTTTTGAATTTATTTACAACATTTTCAATAAAATTTGCAAATTTAAGTAAACGGAAAAGAAAAGTTTCAGAAATTGGGGACATTTTAATTGCACCAGTTTTAAAAAATCATGAATTTGAGAAAGTTAATAAAATTGGAAAAGGTTCATTGATTTTATAAAAAAGTTAAAGAATTTGAAGAAAATGTGCAAAATTGAAAATTTTCACGATTTTGAATAAAAGTACAAGAGTTTGAAAAAAGTCAATGATTTGCAAAAATCATATATTTGAAGAAGTCCACAAATTTAAAAAAAAATCATGGTTTGGAAAAATGGTCATGAGTTTGCAAAAGTTCATGATTTATAATTTTTTTTGAATTCAATCAAAAGAAAAATAATAGACAAAAAGAAAAAAGAAAGAAAGCCGAAGAAAGCCAGATAAAGAAGATGGACAAGAAGAAGAAATAAGAAAATATTAAGCATCACAAGGTTGCTTTCCCACTTGGTTAGAGGGTGTGGAAGTCCAGCAGAAGGTTGAGAGTTTGAATGCCACTTCACACACCTATTTCTTTGAAGGTTAACAAAAAATTGGAATCAAGAAATGTACGGCGTATACGTTTCAGTGGAGACCCATTATGAGTAAACATGAGACCTAAGTTTTATTGTGAATATGGTTAGTTTTTAATCTTTGTTGAAAACCTGAACATTGGTTAGACATATTTTGCAATAATAAGATTAAACAGAGTGTGTAAAAGTTTTTCTTTGTCACTTTCAGTTTGTCAACTGAATTGCTTGAGGACAAGCAATGGGATAAGCTTGGGGGAATTGATATGTCTCCATCGAATCTACTTTTCCAAACTCTTTTGCCTTTGTTTTCGTCTCTAATTTGCATGATCTGAATGGAACTAATCCGGACTGACGTTGTTTTCAACAGAATTGCCATGGTGTTGTTTTTGTGCAGAAATCAAAGTTCTTGAATTGACCTGAAAATTTACGAAGAATGTTTGTGGAATATATAAAAAATACTGGTGGAAAAATATAACAGAGGGGGCCACCCAGGAGCCACAAGCTCAGGGGGCGCGCCCACCCCGCACCTCCCATGCTTGTGGGCCCCTTGGACCTCCGGCAACCCCAAATCCAACTCCATATATACCTATTTGTGGAGAAAAAAATCAGAGAGATGGATTCATCGCGTTTCATGATACGGAGCCGCCGCCACCTCCTGTTCTTCATCGGGAGGGCTGATCTGGAGTCCATTTGGGGCTCCAGAGGGTGAAAATCAATGTCACCGTCATCGTCAACTTTCCTCCATCATCAATTTCATGAGGCTCACCACCGGGAGTGAGTAATTTCTTCGTAGGCTTGCTGGAGGATGATGGGTTGGATGAGCTTTACCATGTAATCGAGTTAGTTTTGTTAGGGCTTGATCCCTTGTATCCACTATGTTCTGAGATTGATGTTGCTATGACTTTGCTATGCTTAATGCTTGTCACTAGGGCCCGAGTGCCATGATTTTAGATCTGAACCTATTTATGTTCTCATGAATATATATGTGTTCTTGATCCTATCTTGCAAATTATATGCACTTATTACGAGTTATGATTTGCAGACTCCAAGGTGATAATAATTGGGATTCTTTCCCGTGATTACCGTAGTTTGAGGAGTTCATGTATTCACTAAGTGCTAATTAATGCTTTGTTTTGGTTCTCTATTAAAAGGAGGCCTTAATATCCCTTAGTTTCACTAGTACAACGAGCTGCTATACAAACGGTTTTTAACCCCTTTCCGTGGCAGCATTTTGAACTGTCGCCTAGTGAGTGTGGATGATAGGGGGGCCTTCCCACACGACCCAGAAACCGTCAGGGATAGGCCCTCCGGTCACACACGCTGCACAAAATGAGGTCGTGTGTGATGGACGAATGACCAAATAGGATTATACGGGTCCAATCGGTTTCGGTCGTGAGTACATCACACACAGTCAGTCCCAGACAAACGTTTCCGTTCAGATGTACATTCCACACAGTCAATCCAAGGAATATGTTTCTATTCGTATGTACATCCCACATAGTCAATCCAAGAAGTATGTTTCCATTCATATGTACATCCCACACAGTCAATCTAGGGAAAATGTTTCTGTTCGCACGTACATCACACAAAATTGTTCCCATTAAGTCGTTCGTGATAGTGTTGCCATTGCAGACGATAGTAACAATTTTACGATTTACGTTATTGAATGCATCACACACGGTGCATAGAAGAAACTGTGTGGCATAGGCTTTCCATCACACACACATTTTATGTGGAAAACGTTTGCACAAGGTGGCCTAATGCAAACTATTTTCAAGAGGAAGTCTGCTACTTCTTGAGCTTGCGTTGGTTTTTTCCTTGAAGAGGAAAGGGTGATGCAGCAAAGTAGAGATAAGTATTTCCCACAGTTTGAGAACCAAGGTATCAATCCATAAGGAGAAAATGCACAAATCACCGAATACCTGCACAAACAATCAAACAACTTACACCCAACGCGATAAAGGGGTTGTCAATCCCTTCATGGTTACTTGCAAAAGTGAGATCTGATAGAGATAGATAAATGATAAAGCAAATATTTTTGGTATTTTTGATTTATAGATCGGAAAGTAAAAGATTGCAAAATAGTAGATCAGAAACTAATATTGTAGATAGGAAATTTATATGATGCAAAATAAACCCGGGGGCCATAGGTTTCACTAGAAGCTTCTCTCAATAAAGCAAATAATACGGTGGCTGAACAAATTACTGTCGAGAAATTGATATAAAAGCGCAAAGTCATGACGATATCTAAGGCAATGATCATGAATATAGGCATCACGTCCATGTCAAGTAGACCAAAACGATTCTGCATCTACTACTATTACTCCAGACATCGACCACTATCCAGCATGCATCTAGAGTATTAAGTTTATAAAGAACAGAGTAACGCATTAAGTAAGATGACATGATGTAGAGGAATTAACTCGAGAAATATGATGAAAACTCCATATTTTTATCCTCGATGGAAACAATACAATACATGCCTTGCTGACCCTACTGTGACTAGGAAAGGACACCACAAGATTGAACCCAAAGCTAAGCACTTCTCCCATTGCAAGAAAAATCAATCTAGTTGGCCAAACCAAACCGATAGTTTGAAGAGAATTACAAAGATATCAAATCATGCATAAAATAATTCAGAGAAGATTCAAATAATATTCATAGATAAGCTGATCATAAATCCACAATTCATCGGATCTCGGCAACACACCGCAAAAAAGTATTACATCATATAGATCTCCAAGAACATCGAGGAGAACATGGTATTGAGAATCAAAGGGAAAGAAGAAGCCATCTAGCTACTAGCTATGGACCCATAGGTTTGTTGTAAAGTAATCACGCTTCATTGGAAGGGCAATAGAGTTGATGTAGAAGCCCTCTGTGATCGAATCCCCCTCCGGCGGGGTGCCAAAAAGGTCCCTAATGGGATCTCACGGGTACAGAAGGTTGCGGCAGTGGAAAAGTGTTTTCATGGATGCCTCTGGTGGTATGGGGATATTTTGGAATATATAGGCGAAAGAATTAGGTCAAGAGGTGCACGAGGGGCCCACAAGGGTGGGGGGGCGCCCCCCTGGGCGCGCCCTCCGTCCTTGTGGCCGCCTCATGGCTCCTTCGGCTTCATCTCCAAGTCTCTTGGTTTTCTTTTGGTCCAAGAAAAATCATCGCAAAGGTTTCATTCCGTTTGGTATTGCTTTTCTGTGAAACTCAAAAACAGGGAAAAAACAGGAACTGGCACTGGGCTCTAGTTTAATAGGTTAGTCCACAAAATAATATAAAATAGCATATTAATGCATATAAAACAACCAAAATAGATAATATAATTGCATGGAAAAATCAAAAATTATAGATACGTTGGAGACGTATCAGGCATCCCCAAGCTTAATTCCTGCTCGTCCTTGAGTAGGTAAATGATAAAAACAGAATTTTTGATGTGGAATGATACCTAACATATTTATGCATGTACTTTTCTTTGTTGTGGCATGAATGTTCATATCCATAAGATTCAAAACAAAAGTTTAATATTGACATAAAAACAATAATACTTCAAGCATACTAACACGACAATTATGTCTTCTCAAAATAATATGGCCAAAGAAAGCTTATCCGTACAAAATCATATAGTCTGGCTATGCTCCATCTTCATCACACAAAATATTCAAATCATGCACAACCCTGATGACAAGCCAATCAATTGTTTCATACTTTTGATGTTCTCAAACTTTTTCAACTTTCACGCAATACATGAGCGTGAGCCATTGACATAGCACTATAGGTGGAATAGAAGGTGGTCATGGAGAAGATAAAAAGAGGGAGATAGTCTCACATCAACTAAGCGTATCAATGGACTATGGAGATGCCCATCAATAGATATCAATGTGAGTGAGTAGGGATTGCCATGCAACGGATGTACAAGAGCTATAAGTTTATGAAAGCTCAAAAAGAAACTAAGTGGGTGTGCATCCAACTCGCTTGCTGTAACACCCCGAGGCTCATGCTACAGTAACCTCACCCTAATGATGCCATGTCATGACCATTTTACTAATCCAATTATCACTTGATCAAAATTCAAGTCAAACTCAAGTTTAAAATAAAGTAAAAATAATATTTTTTCAAACAAAAAAATGTTCATAATATTGCAAATATTCATTAACTAATTTTCATGAAGAAACAAACATTATTTGAGTTAATAAGATGCCATTAACCTATTTAAAATAGGACTAGCAACATTAAATATATGAATTTAAATTCAAAGCTAAATTTTGAACAACTTCCTTTCGGCCCCGAACTTATTGTGCAACCCTATAATGGTGTCTAAAATTTATATGCAAAATCTCATAAGTAACAAATATCTTTTGGTACAAAAATAAAATGCAAAGCACTAACTAAAATAGGAAACAATAAAAAAGAAAGGGCATGCCCAACTGGCACTTTGGCCCACCTTGCATCAACGGTCGGCCCAGCCCAACCGAATCATCTCCCTCCTTGCTACAGGAGGAGGGGAGGTCGTGGCGGCCATCTGTAGGCCATGGCCGCGCCATGCCTTGCGTGGCGGCCATCCGACACACCACCGGCACCCTACAAAACGCCGTTGACCTCCCTTTGCCGAACCCTAGTTATTTTCCCCCTCTTCCTCCTCTCCCTCGCTCTAGATCGAGCTAATAGCAATGTACAGGAGCACGCCGCCGCGAACCACCATGGCCACCGACGCCCGTTCGCCGTCCGCTGGTGTCTAGAAGGACCGCCGTCATCGTCTATGACTCTACGTTGGCTTCGGGGCTAGATTGAGCCAGGGATCCGCCCCATCGTTGGCACCGTCTTCATCTTCACCGTTGGTCACGGAAGCTCGTTGCCGTCGATTTGCCATCATCAACGCCTCCCCAAGCCCATTGACCCGCCCTACCGGATCTTTGTGAGCACCTCCTCCAATTCCCCCTCTTCCCGCATGTGCCTGCTATCGCACGGGGTCGCGCCCGGCTCGTCCACTCGTGTGTGCACGTACGCGTACTGTTGCACAACAGCTGCCTCCCCACGACCTCGTCCTGGCCGCGGCCCCCTGCTCCACCCTTCCGCGCAGCCTCGCCTGCTGCCGCAGCTACTTCCCTGCGGCACCCGCTCCCGTGCCTGCTGTTGCTGCCTTGCTGTTCTGCCGCTACACTGCTCTGCTTGCTACTACTGCTGCCGCTACGTGCTGCTGATTACTCCCGCCGCTGTGTACTGCTGCTGCTACATGCTGCTGATTACTCATGCCACTGCTTGCTATTAGTTGCTACTGCTCGCTTGCTACTACTGCCTTTTGCTGCTGCAGCTCTTGGCCAAGGCCCCTGTACATGGCCATGCGTATGGCTGGCTGGGCTAATGGCCGGCCCTTGTTTAGTTAGAGCATCTCCAGCCGCGCCCCCAACAGCCCCCCAGGCAACTTTTCCGGCGCCGGCGTCGAAAAAACGCCCTAGTCGCGCCCCCAGGATGCCGAAATCCGCTAGCTCGGCCCTTTTTGGGCCCGGCAATCGTAGGCCGAACCCGGCGCACTGGGGAGGGGGCACTCGGGGGCACCGGCGCAAGGGAAAAGCACGTCTGGCCCACACTGTCAGGCAAAAAGTCAAGTCTTTCTTCCAGATTCGCCACCCACCCCCCGTGCGCTCGGCCGCCAACCGGCTAATCCTGGCACCCCCATCGCCCGGCCACCGCTAGATAGCCCATCCTGGCCAGAAAAAGAGCAGAGGTTTCGCCGAGGCAGCCCCTCCGCCACCAGCTGGGCGATTTTTCTGGGGTTTCCGGTCGCGGAGGGACAGTGTTGCGGCGGGTACGCGCCCACCATGCCCGTAAGGTGTTCGGCTATTTTCCTGCCTCGGCAATGGACTCGGACGACGAGGAAGCGCTCGCCGCGCTGCTGGAGGAGGAAGCCGAGGCCAACGTCCAGGAAGAGGAACATCTCATGGTCCTCGCCGCCCTCGCCAGCCTGCTGGCGAGCAATGAAAAGCCGTGGCGAGGTGGCTCGGCGCCGGGCGGATGAAAGCAAAGAACCGACATCGTCTCGAAGGCTACTGCATGCTCTACTCCGACTACTTCGCTGATGCTCCATTGCACGACAACAAAACATTTCGGAGCCGTTATCAGATGAGCCGAAAGCTTTTCCTCAGGATTGTGAATTCCATCCGGGAGTTCGACAGCTACTTCAAGTGCAAGAAGGATTGCACCGGCAAACTTGGATTCACCTCAATCCAGAAGTGCACGACAGCGATGAGGATGCTTGTATACGGAGCTCCCGGTGATTCACTCGACGACTATGGGCGCATGGCTGAGTCCACCATCATTGAGTGTTTCTACAAGTTCTGTCGGGTAGTGGTGGCAGTGTTTGGACAGCAATACTTGCGAACACCCAATGCGGAAGACACTGCTCGGATCCTAGAACAGAATGCAACAAGAGGATTTCCTGGGATGCTTGGAAGCATCGAATGCATGCATTGGAAATGGAAGAACTGCCCATTTGCTTGGCAGGGGATGTACAAAGGCACCAAAGGCGGTTGCCGTGTGATACTTGAGGCGGTGGCCACACAGGACCTCTGGATTTGGCACTCCTTCTTTGGTATGCCAAGAACTCACAATGACATCAATGTGCTGAAGTGATCCCCTGTCTTTGCCAAGCTTGTCGAAGGTCATTCTCCTCTGGTGAACTTCGAGGTCAATGGGCAGCAGTACAACAAGCGGTATTAGCTAGCTGATGGCATCTATCCGAGATGGTCTACATTTGTGAAGACTATCTCAAACATTGTGCCAGGAGGCAAGAAGTCCCACTTTGCCAAGGTGCAGGAGGCTTGCAGGAAGGATGTCGAGCGGGCATTTGGTGTGCTCCAATCCCGATTTGCTGTTGTTCGGTACCCTGCTCAGACCTGGTCGAAAGATCAAATGTGGGAGATCATGACTTGATGTGTCATCTTGCACAACATGATCATCGAGAGCGAGCACGAAGAGCCAGTGTTTGACACTGAACCATACTACAGGCAGGGTCCTCTAGCCGAAGTTGATCACCAGCTACCGGCAACCTGGAATGCCTACCTCAGTATGCGTTAGGAGATCCGAGACCCACAGGTGCATCATCAACTGCAGCAGGATCTAGTGGAGCACCTATGGAGGATCAAGGGTGATGCCTAGCTCGACTTCTGATGAAATATGAGTTTTTATTTGTTGAACTATATAATTTGTATTGAACTATTTTGTTGAACTATTTTATTTTCTGTGATGAACTATGTGATAAAAAATATTTATATTAGATTTCAACGCCGAACCATGCCGAACCAAGCCAAATATGGGCTGACTCTCGCCAATATCGGGCCACTTTTCACCGAAAGTGGGCTGAAAACTGGCCCGATATCGGCGCCTGGGGGTGACGGCTGGATGCCCAACCGCCCCCAGAGCCGATTCGACCACCGGCTCGCCCCTAGGTGGCGATTTTTTGCCTCCTGGGGGGGCAACGGGTGGGGATGCTCTTAGTCTAGGTTTAGCTTAGTAGTAGTTTAGTGCTAATTTAGCCTATGTATAGATGACATGTGGGTCCTATTTAATTAGGTTAGTTTTATTTATTTGTTTAGGTACAGCCTATGCCATGTGGGCCGCACCTTCTCTTTTTGACTAGTCAATTTGACTTGGTCAATTCAGATTAAATCAAATGTAAGAAAATCCAGAAGTCACAGAAATTATTTAAATATTTGAAAATTAATATAAATTAATCTATAACTCAGATGAAAGTACTTTATACATGAAAGTTGGCTCAGAAAAATATGACGAATCTGGATATGCACTCTGTTAGTCTGTCACGTGCCTCTAGCATGATGAGCATGGAACCTTTTCCCCTCTTTCATCTGTCTGGAAAATGTCAAACTATGGGAAAACATTCCCGGACGTTTTCCCCTTCGCCTGTATCGAGTAGTACCGCGTTAGGTTACCCGTAGCCCAACGTATTGCCATGTCTTGCTTTGTGATGCAATTGATTGCTCTGTTATTTATTGTGTTCCCCCTATGTTACTTCTTTTCTGGTAGACGCCGAGATCGCTATTGATTCGGTGATCCACTACTTCACCATCGAGGATCCATAACTGTTTGCAGAGCTTCCAGGCAAGCAAACCCCCATTGATCATTCCGATATCGCCCATTCCCTTCTCTCTTATGCTTGCATTAGAAATGCTATTGCTTTCTGTATGATCCTACTCTGATGCATAGACTGTTTTTGTTACCTGCTTTCATACCTTACCTACTTATTCTAAACTGCTTAGTATAGGTTGGTTAGAGATCCATCAATGACCCCCACATTGTCCCAGTTGCCCCGCTTATGTTCGATGACTCGATCAACGTGATAGACGTCCAGGCCCCAACACCGCACATCACCCCCTCAGTTGTACGACTCTGCAGAGTTACTATCGAGTGCCAAGGGTGATACCTCATCATCACTTCTGATGTTAACCCTGTAGTGTAGCTATTCGGTCGTGGTCATCGAGGGTGATTCCTCCTTGACCACTCCCAATAATGACTCTAGTGTGCAACCCCTCAAGTGTGGACCAACGAGGGTGATTCCTCCAAGTACACCTTGATGGTTACATTGAGTGGGAATCCGTCGAGGGTGATTCCTCAGGTTTCCCCCCTTGCTGTTTTGGACACATGGTTACTTTGACTTACCACAGAACCATGATGCCCGAGGGGTACCCGCGAGTGATGTGAAGTTGGGTTGATCTGGAGGATACCCGCAAGTTTTCCACATGGTGCGGCCGGGCATTCCTAGCCCTTGCCGCAAGTCCACGAGATGGGGTGATGGGACCACATATCGTGGATCATTGATCGTTACCACATACTACCAAGACACTAACGGTTTGGATATTTAATCTGAGTAGGCCTTTGGCCTTTTTGCACTAACCACCACGCGAGAATAAGTATGGGCACTCCGCATCGTATGTATCAGCCGAAAGCTCACTGACGTCAGCGATGGAGCGGCACGTGCCGGGTTGGACTGCGTAAGCACCTGCCTTATTTAAGGAGGTTGCGAGGTTTGCTCACCGGCCGCCCTCGCAACGGGCAGGATTGCAAAGGACGATTGGCCCATGACCCCTTCGCATTTAGGATGTAGACTGGCATGCTAGCCTCTC
Organism: Triticum urartu; assembly: GCF_003073215.2. Classification (NCBI taxonomy): domain Eukaryota; kingdom Viridiplantae; phylum Streptophyta; class Magnoliopsida; order Poales; family Poaceae; genus Triticum; species Triticum urartu. Next base: position 47,856,311 of record NC_053028.1, on the reverse strand, counting down.
TGTTGAGCCTAGGTAGGACTACAGTGTGTTGATCGGCCGAGGCCGGTCATGACCTGATGGTGTGTCCGGCCAGAGTTGATCGAGCGTGTTGGGTAAGTTGGTGCACCCCTGCAGGGAAGTATTCTATCTATTCGAATAGCCGTCTCCATGGTACCGGAAGCTCGGAGTTGTATCCCGATCAATACAACTAGAACTGGATGCTGAGGCATGTAATGGAAATGATGGCTCAGGGATTGTTTCCTCACAGGGAGTCGAGGAAGTGATCTCTGGGCAATGTTACAACATACTTACTAATGTTATAATATGCCACTCTTATCTCTTTTGATGCTGCAAGATGCTTGGAGCTGCTTGAAGATGCTAGTCTTTGATAAGCTAGGCTTTCCCCTTCTCTTCTGGCATTATGCAGCTTAGTCCACAGATACATCCCATTCCTTTGATATAAATGCATATTTAGTTTAGATCTGATGTAAGTCTTGCGAGTACTTTGGATGAGTACTCACGGTTGCTTTGCTACCTCTTTTCCCCATACCCAATTATTGTGAACAGATGACGGATCCCAGGAGCCAGACGACACCACTGATGACTACTACTACCCCGAGGGTGCCTACTACTATGTGACGACCGCTGACGACCTGGAGTAGTTAGGAGGCTCTGCTGGGGAACACATTATTTCAAAAAAAAAAATCTACGATCACGCAAGATCTATCTAGGAGATGCATAGCAATGAGAGGGGAGAGTGTGTCTACGTACCCTCATAGACTGAAAGCGGAAGCGTTAAGTAACGCGGTTGATGTAGTCGAACGTCTTCGTGATCCAACCGATCAAGTACTGAACGCACGACACCTCCGCGATCTGCACACGTTCAGCTCGGTGACGTCCCTCATACTCTTGATCCAGCTGAGGCCGAGGGTGAGTTCCGTCAGCACGACGACATGTTGACGGTGATGATGAAGTTACCAACACAGGGCTTCGCCTAAGCACTACGACAAATATGACCGAGGTGAAAAACTGTGGAGGGGGGCACCGCACATGACTAAAGATCAACTTGTGTGTCTATGGGGTGCCCCCTCCCCCGTATATAAAGGAGGGGAGGAGGAGGCCGGCCGGCCACAAGGGGCGCTCCAAGGGAGGAGGAATCCTACTCCTAGTAGGAGTAGGTTTCCCCCTTTCCTAGTCCAAGAAGGAGAAGAAGGGAAAGAGGAGAGAAGAGAAGGAAGGAGGGGGGCACCCCCTTCCCCTTGTCCAATTCGGACTGGGCAAGGGGGGGGCACCTCTGGCCGGCCCTCTCTCTTCTCCACTAAGGCCCATTATGGCCCATTAATCCCCTGGGGGGTTTCGGTAACCTCCCAGTACTCCGGATAATACCCGATACACTTTGGAACCATTCTGGTGTCCGAATATAACCTTACAATATATCAATATTTATGTCTAGACAATTTCGAGACTCCTCGTCATGTCCATGATCTCATCCAAGACTCCAAACAACCTTCGGTACATCAAATCACATAACTCATAATACATATCGTCATCGAACATTAAGCGTGCGGACCCTACGGGTTCGACAACTATGTAGACATGACCGAGACACATCTCCGGTCAATAAACAATAGCGGAACCCAGATGCTCATATTGGTTCCTACATATTCTATGAAGTTCTTTATCGGTCAAACCGCACAACAACATATGTTGCTCCCGTTGTCATCGATATGTTACTTCCCCGAGATTCGATCGTCTGTATCATCATACCTAGTTCAATCTCGTTACCGACAAGTCTCTTTACTCGTTCCGTAATGCATCATCCCGTGACTAACTCATTAGTTACATTGCTTGCAAGGCTCATAGTGATGTGCATTACCGAGAGGGCCCAAACACTACTAGGAAAAGGGCTATAGCCAATCTGGCCATTAATGGCGCACCATGTATGTGGTGCGCCACTGCTATATAGCAGTGACGCACCAGATACAGGTGCGCCATTAGTGTCCTCATCACTAATTGCGCATCGCACACACGGTGCGCCATTACTAGCAATTTTTTTTCCAAAACTGGTAATGGCGCACCAGCGCACAATGCACCATTAATAGTTTTAACCAGTAATGGTGCACCGCACACACGGTGCGCCATTACTAACAATTTTTTTGGTTTTGCAAAACTAGTAATGATATTTTCAAATTATTAGATGCAACTAAAAATCCAAAAAAATATTTTCAAATAACAAATTTGATGATATTTTTCCATATTCATAAATATTTTCAAGTAACAAATTTGTGAATATTCATAAATATTCATAAAAAAAAGTTAGTACGCACCAGGGGAAGGTGCGCCATTGCTATCACTGTGTTTATGGCACACACCTAGATAGTGCGCCATTGCTAACCTTCCCCTGTATGTATGTGTGTGTTGTCCATCTCGCCAACTTTTCGTCCTTCTCCCATCCCCTCGCCTCTCGCCACTGCCGCCGATCCCCTTCCAACACCGCACCGCCGCCCCACCAACCGGCGACCTCGCTCCCGGGCTCCGCCGCCTCCACCCACCCCTCCCTCGCCTTTGCCGCACCCACCCACCCTCCCTCGCCTTCGCCGCACCCACCCACCCCCTCCCTCGCCTTCACCACACCCACCCACCCCTCCCTCGCCTTCGCCTCTCCTCCAACATCACCGGTGAGCCACCGCACCCTGCCCTCTCCCTCTCTGCTCCTCCCTCCTTTCCCTCTTCCTCTCTGCTCGATCCCCTCTCTTCTCCGTCTCCACCTTCTGTTCTTGCCTGTGAGGTGTTTGATTAAATGTCAATTCAAATGATTGATGCAGCCGCGTCCACCGGAGCACCACAACCGCGTTTGCGACCTTGTCTCTGCTCCGCCGCCGTCTGCGACCGCATCCATCGAGGTGAGTTCTTCCATGGATCATTTTTGTTTCTTCAGTGAACTGGTTATGGATGCACTGCGTATAAATGAAAATGCAGCAGTTCTTTCCAGCAGTGAGCTGATGATCCTGTGTTTCTGTTAGGCATTTGGCAGAAATACAAAATGTAGTGGGTTAGAGCTGGTGATGGTGGTTGTAGTTGTGCTGTTCTAAGTTTTGGCCAAGGAGCATGAAAAGGAATTTGTCTCGTGTGCCGAGCATCTAAGTTCTGAACTGCATCTCTACCCCAAGTGCTCCTTTTATGATTTTGAACATCTATAGGTTGCTTGGCCGATTGCTAGCTCTGTGCACTGATGTGCCTTTCCACAGCCTTGTATTATCAACAGAATTGCAAAACTGGAGCATATGCTACCCTTGTATTACCTATGGACAGTACTTTTGTGATCTCCTACTCCTGAATCTTACTACTACAAGCACAAGCAGTACAAACAAGACTAGAATTTACTCTGAATTTTGACAGTAAGAAGAAGAATGAAAATGCAAGGAGTAAATAAGAATAAGAATAAGAATTTTTCTGATGATATGATGATAAGACAACTGCCAAGAATGCAGGACTATTTTACTCTGCCTAAGAATATGCATGTCTTGTTTTCTGGCTATGGATATTGTATAGTAATGCATATCTTGTTTTTTTTTGTAATATAATGCTTACCAAAGGTTTCAATATTTTGCTATATTTTGTTATGGATATGGACTTTGGGAGTTTGTTTACCTGGCACCATTCAGTCAAGTAGCCATTCATGTGAACTTTTATTTTGTCCATATGAAAGCAAAGGACCATATGGTCCGTGGCCTTTTCATCCATCATTTACACTGTGAATCCAACACTAGTGGTGCTACTTTGTTTCTGTGATCACATTGTGGTGCCTGGCACATTTGCCCCATCACTTCATTAACCCTTTCTCCTAAAATGTTGATTAATTTCCATTTCGGTTGAGATTGAGGCACTCCTAGGTCAGGAAAATTAGCAAAGGTCATGCCCAATTTTCTTGACTTAGAAGGTGCCCGATTCTCAACCGAAACAAAAATTAATCAGCATGTATCTTGACATCAACCAATAGTAGTGATCTACTGCTTTAGTGGTTGGATTAGTTTAGTATTTTTTCACACACTCAGACACCCTTGCTTGCCATGTGTGAGAGAGAGAGAGTGAGAGGAGACAAGAAGAAGGGGGTTAGGAAGATGCTGCCTGCTCATCAAAGCTAACCATCTCCCCCTTTTCACCCCTTTTCCTTTGTCTTTTGTGGGTTGCAAGGAAGCTACTGGTTCCATCCCAAAACACCTAGCAACAACACACTAACAGGTTCCATCCCAAAACACCTAGGCAATATCACAAACTTCTATTTGGATGGCCCTGCTAACCCTTGACCATAAATAATTGAGATGGATGTAGCAGGCTTAAAGAAAGAAATGTTTTTAGGCAAACTCCACTGGGCCTGGCTGAAAATGCACAAGTCATCGGACGCAAGAGATGATGTAGTTTTGAATTATGAATGCAGGAAATGTCGTCGTTGGACGACGAAAGTCTCCCGGGGGAGTGCGGCTGGTGCAACGATGATCGAGGTCTGTGCGACAGGCCTCACCTGGACGATGATCAGTGCTTCAGCATTAAGCTCGAGGAGACCTTCGAAGTTGAAATGGTACACAACGATGACAAGTGTTTTTTTCATAATTAAGCATGACTTCAACTATTTCAACATGTAATTTTCATCTTTTACAATTCAAGTATAGCTTATCCCATGCCATGCAAGACGCTATGTCTTGGAGAGGATGGATTTTGAAGACCATGAAAATTCTGAAACAAAGAAAATTCACCTAAGGACTCATCATGATGTGGATTTTGAAGTAAATATCTATAATTCTGGGAGCGTAACCCATTTTGGTTGCAAAAATTGGGAAGCATTTTGCAAGATGTATGGTTTTGATGAGGGTATACTTGTCACCATGGATCTTGGTGATCCTGACATCGACCAAGACAATATGGACATTTGGGTCCTTGTTGATACGCCTCTAGTTCTACAGCTATGTGAGTTTTTCAAACATAGTTAATTATTAACTAATTTATATTGTTCATTTCAAAATAGTTGACAGCTTATTTCCATTGACAGCTTATTTTCATTGTTCAAAGAATGTGCGGGAGATGGTAGACAAAACCCACTACACCGATGGCTCCGAATTAACTTACAAGGAGAAAAATCATCTGGTCGGATTTTGTACTGACATTGAGAATTACAATATCTACAATCAAACTCCTCAATATTATGGTCAATACGTGCCACTAGTGCATGTGTTCAACTACGGTAACTACCATGGACATACCCTGGTAAGATTTTTTACTATTACGACATCCGTGCATATTTTGCATACTTGTAAAACTAGTACATCATTGCTAACTATGAAGTTATTACTATGTTTTTCAACAGATAATCCTAGAGAATTGTGTGCCTCATTTGATGTATCAGAAAGGTAGCCTTAATGTTTTGAACATACAACCAGGTCATCCTACGAATCTCAACTGTCCATACCAGATTTCTAAAAGAAGTGGAGACATGCAAATCAAAGGATGGAAAAATGTATGGACAGTTGTAAGGATGTTCTTGGAAGCAAAAGGAAGCGAAGCGCAAGAATTGGAGACAGGATGATATCCATTCTCCATAATGGAGAGTCAGGGTCTACTTTGTTTTATGCTATTTTACCTTAAAGAGGGTATTTAGGTCCTACCTAATACTGATGATCATGTGCTAAGAACAATTAAGTAGGGTTGGTTCGATGACTATGAGGATGATGATAGTATGACTTGTTATTAATAACGAGTAGAAGTTGTATGATGATGATCTCGCTACTCGCGGTCTCGAGACTTGTAGTGTTCTAACTTTGTTCGGTATTTTGAATTCGGAGACTAGCTAATATGATGAATTCTATTCGGAGACTAATCTTCTATTGTATTCGATAAATCTTCTGTTGTTGTGTGGTGCTGTCTATATTCTGTGCAGTAATATATTTTGTAACCTGTGCAAATATCAGAAAAGAAAAAAAATAATTTCTAATATTCATACTAGTGGCGCACCATACAACACATTAGTGGCACATTGCTGTAAAAATACTAGTGGTGCATTTCCTGTTAGTGCGCCATTAGTAACCCAGAGCAGAAGGTAAATATGGCCCCCTGGGAGGTATACTAATGGCGCACCATGGGACATACTAATGGCACACAGCCTGGTGCACCACTACTGTCTGATATACTAATGGAATGATGATAGTGGCGCACCTGTAGTGCGCCATTAATGGCCAAAATAGGTGTGCCACTAACAGGCCTTTTCCTAGTAGTGAAAGATACCTCTCTGATACACGGAGTGACAAATCCTAATCTCGATCTATGCCAACTCAACAAACACCAATGGAGACACCTGTAGAGCATCTTTATAATCACCCAATTATGTTGTGATGTTTGATAGCACACAAGGTGTTCCTTCGGTATTCGGGAGTTGCATAATCTCATAGTCATGGGAACATGTATAAGTCATGAAGAAAGCAATAGCAATAAACTAAACGATCATAGTACTAAGCTAACGGATGGGTCTAGTCCATCACATCATTCTCTAATGATGTGATCCCATTTATCAAATGACAACACATGTCTATGGCTAGGAAACTTAACTATCTTTGCTTAACAAGCTAGTCAAGTAGAGGCATACTAGGGACACTATGTTTGTCTATGTACTCACACATGTACTAAGTTTCCGGTTAATACAATTTTAGCATGAATAATAAACATTTATCATGATATAAGGAAATATAAATACCAACTTTATTATTGCCTCTAGGGCATATTTCCTTCAGTCTCCCACTTGCACTAGAGTCAATAATCTAGATAACACAGTAATGATTCTAACACCTATGGTGTCTTGGTGCTGATCATGTTTTGCTCGTGAGAGAGGCATAGTCAACGGGTCTGCAACATTCAGATCCGTATGTATCTTGCAAATCTCTATGTCTCCCTCCTTGATTTGATTGCGGATGGAATTGAAGAGTCTCTTGATGTGCTTGGTTCTTTTGTGAAATATGTATTCCTTTGCCAAGGCAATTGCACCAGTATTGTCACAAAAGATTTTCATTGGACCCGGTGCACTAGATATTACACCTCGATCAGAGATGAACTCCTTCATTTGCTGCTTCTGAAGCAGCTATGTATTCCACTTCACACGTAGATCCCGCCATGACGCTCTGCTTAGAACTGCACCAACTGACAGCTCCACCATTCAATAAAAATACGTATCCGGTTTGTGACTTAGAGTCATCTGGATCAGTGTCATAGCTTGCATTGACGTAACCGTTAACGCCGAGCTCTTTTTCACCTCCATAAACGAGAAACATATCCTTAGTCCTTTTTCAGGTATTTTAGGATGTCTCAACTGCTGTCCTGTGATCCACTCCTGGATTACTTTGGTACCACCCTACTAAACTAATAGCAAGGCACACATCAGGTCTTGTACACAACATTGTATACATGCTAGAACCTATGGCTGAGGCATAGGGCATGCCTTTCATTTTCTCTCTATCTTCTGAAGTGGTCGGGCATTGAGTCTGACTCAACTTCACACCTTGTAACACAGGCAAGAACCCTTTCTTTGCTTGATCCATTCTGAACTTCTTCAAAACTTTATCAAGGTACATGCTTTGTGAAAGTCCAATTAAGAATCTTGATCAATCTCTATAGATCTTGACGCCCAATATATAAGCAGCTTCACTGAGGTCTTTCATTGAAAAATTCTTATTAAACTATCCTTTTATCCTATTTAGAAATTTAGTATCATTTTCGATCAACAATATGTCATCCACATATAATATCAGAAATGCTACAGAGCTCCCACTCACTTTCTTGTAAATACAGGCTTCTCCAAAAGTCTGTATAAAACCATATGCTTTGATCACACTACCAAAGTGTATATTCCAACTCCGAGATGCTTGCACCAGTTCATAAATGGATCGCTGGAGCTTGCACACTTTGTTAGCACCTTTTGGATCGACAAAACCTTCTGGTTGCATCATATACAACTCTTCTTTAAGATATCCATTAAGGAATGCATTTTTGACATCCATTTGTGAAATTTCATAATCATAAAATGCGGCAATTTCTAACATGATTCGGAGGGACTTAACCATCGCTACGGGTGAGCAGGTCTCATCGTAGTCAACTCCTTGAACTTGTCGAAAACCTTTCGCAACAAGTCGAGCTTTGTAGGCAGTAACATTACCGTCAGCGTCAGTCTTCTTCTTGAAGATCCATTTGTTATCTATAGCTTGCCGATCATCGGGCAAGTCAACCAAAGTCCACACTTTGTTCTCATACATGGATCCCATCTCAGATTTCACGGCATCAAGCCATTTCACGGAATCTAGGCTCATCATTGCTTCCTCATAGTTCGTAGGTTCGTCATGGTCAAGTAACATGACTTCCAGAACAGGATTACCATACCACTCTGGTGCGAATCTTACTCTGGTTGACCTACAAGGTTCGGTAGTAACTTGATCAGAAGTTTCATGATCATTATCATTAGCTTACTCACTAATTGGCGTAGGAATCACTGGAACTGATTTCTATGATGAACTACTTTCCAATAAGGGAGAAGGTACATTTACCTCATCAAGTTCTACTTTCTTCCCATGTCACATCTCTAGTTCTGGTATGACCTAGACTAGCTAGTCATTTGTGCATCATGTTTAAATACCATTTAAATTTGCAATGGGGATTTGTGAAACCCTCAAAAATCATCTCTGGAAATGACCCAGATAAAAAGTGCTCCTAAAAGGACCAAGAAAATGTTCATGTTGCTCTCTGAAAATATTGGTCAGAGGTAAAATTCAAACCAATAATTTTAGGAGCCCATAAATATTTATTTTGGCCTTTTGGAAATAATACAATAATTATTTGCCTTGGATATATATATGTGATATATTTTATATATGTCCAAAAATTCTGATTTTCGCTGAGGGGCTTTGGAATAACCCCTTAGGTCCCTGCAAAAAATGTCAGAAGAAAATAAAATGATTTAGTATTTTACTAAATCAGTACAAATGCCAGAAAAATAGAAAACAGAAACAAAAAGGTGAAAGAGAAAGGAATTTACCCGACTACCTGGCGCCCCACCACGGCCCAGCAGAGGCCCAGCCCACTGGCTCTTGCCAGTCATCTCCCTCCTCTCGCCAGAAGGACGAGAGGCGTGTGCCCGCAGCGCGCGAGCTCGCGCTCGGCCACCTCCTGCCTCTCTGCTAGCTCCCCGATGCTCTGGACGCCTCCAACGCTGCCACGCAGACCCCCTGGCCCCTCCCTCACTCTCCCGTGTCCATCCCTCTCCTCTGATCTCTCTGCGCAGCACCACCGAGCGCAGCCGACGCCACCGCTCGCCGTTGCCGCGGCCATTGCCTCCCCCTCACCCCCTGGACATGCCCAGGAGCTCCACGACGTCGTCTTCGTCATCTCCACCGAGCCAAGCGAGCCGGGGCGCGCCATAGCGATGTCATCATCATCGTCTTTAACCTCGGTTGCCGCCGTTCTTCGTCGTCGATCCATCACCGTCAAGTCGCCCCCGAGCCCGACGACCAGCTCCTGCGACTCCCAGTGAGCACCTGCTCCAAATCCCTCTCCTTCCCGCATCGATTTCAAGCGCTAACTAGCCCCGCCACCGAGCCCGAGAACTCATCACCGCTGGCCATGGGGCCGCGGCGGCCACAGCTGCCGTCACTCGCGTCCGAGCTCATCAGCGCGCTCAGCGAGCCCATAGGAGCACGTTGCACTCACCATCTCCTCCCCTAGTGCTCCGTAGCTCCGTTTCCATCGATGGCCGAACCACGGCCACCGCAAACCTCGTCGCCGGCGTCGATTCCGGCGACCATCTGGTCCAGCTCCACCACCCACACACGCGGCTCAGCCCCAGCTCTCCATAGAACCCAACCACGCCCCAAACCGTGGTATGTAGCATGATTCCGACGCGCTCCGCTGCGTCTGGACTCACCGGCGGCCGCTGACCTTTGACCGGCGTGGGTTGACCCCCATAGCCCAGTTTGACCCCCCTCTCTCTCACTGACTTGCGGGCCTCGCCTGACTAATTACTATAGTTAGCACTAATTAACTAACTAGGTTAGCTACTACAGTCACTGACTAGTGGGCCCTGCCCAGTTAGTTAGGACTAACTAACTTAGTTGACTGGGTCACTGACCAGTGGGACCCACCGGTCAAGTTTGACCTGGTCAGCCCCGTTGACTCGCTTATGTCATGTTGACATAGAGCTGACGCAATAATTGATTTCTGGAATTAATTTAACTCAGGAAATTCCAGAATATTGTCTAAACTTCAAAAAATCATAATAATTCAATCGTAGCTTAGAATGAAATAAATTATATATGAAAAATTATCAGAAAAATGCAAGGAATCCATTTATGCCAGTTACATGCATGAAAAACCAACTTATACATGATGTATAAGTGAAAACATAATATGGGCACTTTAAATTGCATTTGAACCTTTGATTCAAATGGCTTCAACCAACTTGGTAGCATCTTGCATTAGGCCAAACACTAGCATTTTCACATGTCATGTTCATGCATCATTTTGTTGCATTTGTTTGTGTGTTGATCGCCGGTGCCGTTTCTTCTCGATAGGTTCCACTCCGGAAGGTGTTCCCGAGTACCTGTCAGAGGAGCCGTACCCCTTCGTCGTTCTATCAGGCAAGCAAACCCCCTTGAGCATTTCGATAAATCCCACTCTCTCGCTCCTGCTCATTATACTGCATTAGGACAACAACGATTCAAACTGCTACTTTCTGCTGTGGTAGTTGAACCCATTCCTCTGCATGACCTGTCATTGCCACAGTAAATAGTTGAAACCCACTAGTATGAGTAGGAGTTGCTTGAGACTTGATGTGCCTGCTCATCCATGCTTGTTTACTTTATGCCAGCTATGCTTAGAGTTGTGTCAGGTATGATTCATCGGGAATGAATCGGAGTGGTGAACATGTCCTACCGATAAAGGCTAAGTGTGTGAACACGTTTTGGTAAAGGTAGCGATGAGAGGCCATGTAGGAGTACATGGTGGGTTGTCTCATTGGAACCGTCCCTAAGCACTGAGTTCTGTGTATGTTATCCAAGTCCAGTTACTACCACACATTGGGTTCCGGTTATCCGGCACCTCTCGGCTTATTAATCCACTTGATCTCTGTCCAGGAGTTGCAACTAGTTTCTGGCGTTTGTAGGTAGTGCTACTTGTCTACCAGGTGGTGTCCGAAGGGACGGGCTTGGGACAGACTAGGCACCGTGGCACGATGTACCAAGTGGCACCCAGATGGTGGGCTTGGGAACCCTGCACACATCGTTTGGGGCCGCGAGCGACACCCCGGACGGATCTCCTTGCAGATGGAACCCGAATAGGCGATAAACCTGGATGAGAGACTCGTGTGTTTAGTCAGGTTGTGTCCGACACCCTCGCCCGGTTTCCGCTTGAAGGTTGCCGAGGTACATGACGTGTACAGGGATATAAGTGGCGAGAGCGTGTGTGAAGAAGTACACCCCTGCAGGGTTAACATTATCTATTCGAATAGCCGTTTTCCTCGGATATGGAAAGTTGGAGGACTTATGTGGTACATAGACAACTTGAAGTGGATACTCTAAAATCCGCAAGATAAGCGTGAGTGCTATGGATGGCCTTCTCGTAGGGAGACGGGAACGGATCCATAGTGGAGTATTGATATGGTGAATATGTGGACTCGTGTGCGTCTTCTCACCTCAAAGAAGTTTCTGATACTCGTAGTATAGGTTAGCCACTGAGTCAAAGCTGGCTTGCTGCTGTTAAAACTCCACCACCCCCTTTGTTGATAATGTGGCATATGTAGATAGTTCTGATGTAAGACTTGCCGAGTACCTTTGTACTCACGTTTGCTTATTTATGTTTTGCAGTTGGTTATGCTAGTGACTTCGACGAGTAGCTTGTATCCCAGCTACGATCTTGTACCCTTGGGAGGGTCGTGTTTAGTCAGGCTTCTTAGTCTTTTCCTTTTGTAGTTGTCTGTACTCAGACATGTAATGCTTCCGTTGCTTGTATGCTCTGAATGATGGGTCATGAGACCCCTGTTTGTATTGAATGCTATGTGGCTCTTCTGGGCCTTTATCTATATGAGTTTGAGTTATGTTGTGATGCCATGTTGTACAACACATACTTGCATGTTATGCGTATGTGTAACGTGTATTGCTATGTGTGGGATCCGACAACCTAGTTGTTTATCCCTGGCAGCCTCTCTTATGGGGAAATGTAGTCTTGTGCTTCCATGAGCCATAGTAGTCCGCTACAGCCCGGTTCACCGGAGTCCTGGTAGCCTAGCACTACTGCTCCGGAACACTTGACTGGCCGGCATGTGATTCACTTCGTTCCTGAGTCTGTCCCTTCAGGGAAATGTCACGCGGTGACATCCGGAGTCCTGCATAGCCTGCTACAGCCCGGGTTCCTGGAGTCCTGTTAGCCCAGTGCTACAGCCCGGATTCGTACGCTGTTGACCGACATGCTCGAGGTTGATTCATGTATGCCTGTGCCTGTAAGTTAGTGCCACTTTGGGTTCATGACTAGTCATGTCGGCCCGAGTTCTCTGTCATATGGATGCTAGCGACACTATCATATACGTGAGCTAAAAGGCGCAAACGGTCCCGGGCCAGGTAAGGTGGCACCCGTGGGAATACCGTGCATGAGGCCGCAAAGTGATACGAAGTGTTACATGCTAGATCAGTGTGACTTAGGATCGGGGTCCCGACATCCCACTCATTTCTTTTGAGAGACTCCTTTTCTAGAAAGGATCCATTCTTAGCAACAAATATCCTGCCTTCGGATCTGTGATAGAAGGTGTACCCAATAGTCTCCTTTGGGTATCCTATGAAGACACATTTCTCCGATTTGGGTTCGAGTTTATCAGGTTGAAGCTTTTTCACATAAGCATCATAGCCCCAAACTTTAAGAAACGACAACTTCAGTTTCTTGCCAAACCATAGTTCATATGGTGTCGTCTCAGCGGATTTCAATGGTGCGCTATTTAACATGAATGCAGCCGTCTCTAAAGCATAACCCCAAAACAATAGCGGTAAATCAGTAAGAGACATCATAGATCACACCATATCTAATAAAGTGTGGTTACGACATTCCGACACACCATTACGTTGTGGTGTTCTAGGTGGCGTGAGTTGCGAAACTATTCCACATTGTTTCAAATGAAGACCAAACTCATAACTCAAATATTTACCTCCACGACCAGATCATAGAAACTTAATTTTCTTGTTACAATGATTTTCCACTTCACTGTGAAATACTTTGAACTTTTCAAATGTTTCAGACTTATGTTTCATCAAGTAGATATACACATATCTGCTTAAATCATCTGTGAAGGTCAGAAAATAACGATACCCGCTGAGGGAGTCATGGATTAGGGGGTATTCGGATAGCCGGACTATATCCTTTGGCCGGACTGTTGAACTATGAAGATACAAGATTGAAGACTTCGTCCCGTGTCTGGATGGGACTCTCCTTGGCGTGGAAGGCAAGCTTGGCAATACGGATATGTAGATCTCCTTCCTTGTAACCGACTCTGTGTAACCGTAGCCCCCTCCGGTGTCTATATAAACCGGAGGGTTTAGTCCGTAGAAACAACAACAATCATACCATAGGCTAGCTTCTAGGGTTTAGCCTCTTGGATCTCGTGGTAGATCAACTCTTGTACTACTCATATTATCAAGAACAATCAAGCAGGACGTAGGGTATTACCTCCATCAAGAGGGCCCGAACCTGGGTAAACATCGTGTCCCCTGCCTCCTGTTACCATCCGCCTTAGATGCACAGTTCGGGACCCCCTACCCGAGATCCGCCGGTTTTGACACCGACATTGGTGCTTTCATTGAGAGTTCCTCTGTGTCGTCATCGTTAGGAATGATGGCTCCTTCGATCATCGATAGCGATGCAGTCTAGGTGAGACTTTTCTCCCCGGACAGATCTTTGTATTCGGCGGCTTCGCACTGCGGGCCAACTCGCTTGGCCATCTGGAGCAGATCGAGAGTTACGCCCCTGGCCACCAGGTCAGGTTTGGAAGCTTAAGCTACACGGCTGACATCCTCGAAGACTTGATCTTCGACGGATTCGAGCCCCTGCCGAGTGCGCCACACGGTCACGATGAGCATGATTTAGCTCTACCATCGGGCAGTGTTTGGGAGACCGCATTGGCAACCGCTTCGACCCTCAATTCGGAGCCAATTGCGCCATCCATGGACGGGTGGATAGACCCCGCCATAGAGGCCGCATTCTTAGCGGTGATCGAGCCGAGTATCGACCTTACCCTTCACGAGAGCCGTGACGCCAAACTGCCGGATTCTTCCCCGGCCACGGACTCCGAACCGCCTGCGCCCGTGCCTATCGAATCCGACTGGGAGCCGATCATGGAGTTCACCTCCACGGATATCTTTTAGCACTCGCCCTGTGGTGACATACTGAACTCATTAAGGTCTCTCTCCTTGTCAGGAGAGTCCTGGCCGAACTATGTCCGGCAGGATTGGGATGCGGATGACAAAGAAATTCGCCGCCCACCCACCACCCACTTAGTAGCCACTGTCGACGATTTGACCAACACGCTCGACTTTGACTCCGAAGACATCGACGGTATGGACGACGATGCAGGAGAAGAACAGGAACCACTGCCCACAGGGCACTGGACAGCCACCTCATCATATGATATATACATGGTGGATACTTCCAAAGAAGGCAATGGCGACGGGACAGTGGAGAATGACCCCTCCAAGAAGCAACCCAAGCGCCGACGACAACGGCGCCGCTCTAAGTCTCGCCAAAGCAAAAGCGGTGATACCGGCACAGGAGATAATAGCACTCCGGACAGTGCCGAAGATAACGACAGTCCCCTCCAGCAAGATTTAGAGCAGGAGGACGGAGAAGCCAGCCCTCCCGAGAGAGCGGCAGATGGAGAGGCGGAGGATGATAATTACATGCCTCCCTCCGAAGACGAGGCAAGCCTTGACGATGACGAATTTGTCATGCCTGAGGATCCCGTCGAGCAAGAGGGCTTCAAGAGCCGGCTTATAGCCACGGCAAATAGCCTTAAGAAAAAGCAACAACAGCTTCAAGCTGATCTAGATTTGCTAGCTGATAGATGGACTGAAGTCCTTGCGGCCGAGGAATATGAACTCGAACGCCCCTCCAAGAGTTACCCAAAGCACAAGTTGCTACCCCGACTGGAGGATGAAGCATTAAAACCTACATCTCCAGCGTATGACGCGGCTGATCAGCCACCTCGTGGCCGCGATAGAGAGGCATTTCAGCCAAAAGCTCAGCCCGCACCCCAATGCCACTCAAATAAAAATGTCAAGGCATGGGGAAACATGCTAGACCTGCGAGACGTATTGGAGGACAAAGCATAACACGCAAGATCGATCTACGGATCACGAGGGCACGCCACTATGCGAGACGATAACCGTCACGCCGGATACAGTAAAAGCAAATCTGGCTGGGCCGAACATAGCGGAGAAGACTCATTTGAGCTGCGTCGCGATATAGCCCAGTACAGAGGCGCCGCACACCCCCTATACTTCACAGACGAAGTAATGGATCACCAAATCCCAGAGGCTTTCAAACCCGTAAATATCGAATCATATGACGGTACAACAGATCCTGCGGTATGGATCGAGGACTTCCTCCTGCACATCCATATAGGTCGTGATGACGATCTACATGCCATCAAATACCTCCCACTCAAACTTAAAGGACTAGCTCGGCATTGGCTCAACAGCCTGTCAGCAGAATCCATTGGCTGTTGGGAAGATCTGGAAGCCGCATTCCTCGACAACTTCCAGGGCACTTATGTGTGACCACCAGATGCCGGTGACTTGAGCCACATAATTCAACATCCAGAGGAATCGGCCAGGCAATTCTGGACACGGTTCCTGACAAAGAAAAAAAATCAAATCATCGATTGTCCGGATGCAGAGGCCCTAGCAGCTTTTAAGCACAACATCCGCGACGAGTGGCTCGCCCAGCACCTTGGCCAGGAAAAGCCGAAACCTATGGCAGCCCTCACGACACTCATGACCCGCTTTTGCGCGGGAGAGGGTAGCTGGCTGGCTCGCAGCAAAAATATATCGAAGAACCATGGTACTTCGGATACCAAGGATAGCAATGGTAGGTCACGTCGCAACAAACACAAGCGCCGCATCAATAGCGACAATACCGAGGATACGACAGTCAATGCCGGATTTAGAGGCTCTAAACCCGGTCAGCGGAAAAAGCCATTCAAAAGAAGTACTCCGGGCCCGTCCAGTTTGGACCGTATACTCGATCGCTCGTGTCAAATACACGGCACCCCCGACAAGCCAGCCAACCACACCAACAGGGAATGTTGGGTGTTCAAGCAGGCCGGGAAGTAAAATGCTGAAAACAAAGATAAGGGGTTACATAGCGATGATGAGGAGGATCCCCGGCCGCCGAACACTGGAGGACAGAAGAGGTTCCCCCCACAAGTGCGGACGGTGAACACGATATACGCAACCCACATCCTGAAGAGGGAGCGGAAGCGTGCGCTAAGGGACGTATATGCGTTGGAGCCAGTCGCCCCAAAGTTCAACCCATGGTCCTCCTGTTCGATCACCTTCGATCGGAGGGACCACCCCACTAGTATCCATCATGGCGGATTCGCCGCACTAGTCCTAGACCCAATCATCGACGGATTTCACCTCACCCGAGTACTTATGGACGGCAGCAGCAGCCTGAACCTGCTTTATCAGGACACAGTGTGCAAAATGGGTATAGACCCTCAAGGATCAAACCCACAAAAACGACCTTCAAAGGCGTCATACCAGGTGTAGAGTCCCATTGCAAAGGCTCAGTCACACTGGAAGTGGTCTTCGGATCCCCGGATAACTTCCGAAGCGAGGAGTTAATCTTCGATATAGTCCTGTTCCGCAGTGGCTATCATGCACTGCTCGGGCGAACCACATTTGCGAGATTCAGTGCAGTACCGCATTATGCATACCTCAAGCTCAAGATGCCAGGACCTCGGGGGGTCATCACAATCAATGGAAACACATAGCGCTCTCTCCGCACGGAGGAGCACACTTCAGCCCTTGCAGCAGAAGCACAAAGCAGCCTCTTCAGGCAATCCACCAGTTCGGTGATTAAACACCTGGGTACCATCAAGCGCGCCCGGAGTAATCTGCAACAAGACCGCCTGGCACGTTCCGAGCTCGCATAGCAATGCGGCCCCCACCCCAGTCCCAGCCAAACGGCGAAATCCGTGCCACGCATACATAATTACGCTTTGAAAATACCATGGGCACAGGTGGGTGGGGGCACGACTACGGCACGCCCCAAAACGCGGCTCAACCGCACTAGGGGCTTCCCGCTTTATTATTTTTCTCTCTTTCAGGACTTTACCCTCTGAAAACCCTGTCCAACAGTACGATTGCCGGACACACGATACAACAACCAAGGAGGCAGAAAGCTACGTCGCACCATGGAACTCCCAGGTGGTCTCTGATAACGAGTAAAATACCTGCTTTAAATACCATCCCCCCGCTTGCCCTCGGAGGGGACATGTCAAATAGTCCTACTTTTTGCTTATCGCACTACTTGTATCATTCTGCTTCGACGCACCTTTTTGAATAAACAATGCATAGCACTAGACTATTACCGCATTCTCCATTCTTTTATATATATATGTTCATTCATGACATTCAGCACCCATACACTCTGGTATGACCAATACGCCAGGGGCTTAAGCGTACCCCATAATACGGTGTGAGAAGTCCGAACACTTCCAACAGTGCGGCACCCCGAACTTATAGCATTATATGCATTAGCTCCGAATCATGTCTTGGGTCAATAGTTGGGTTTGCCCGGCTCCCATGTTTTGGTACCTTACGTTCCGCTATATCGGCTAAGGTAGCACTGGGAGAACTACTGCGATTGTGCCCCGGTTCATCTGGGCAAGCACCTCAGTAGAGAAAGCTAAAACTGACTGTCATGATAAGGCGAGAGTTGGTCGCTGTTCGAGAGGTCTCGAGTCCCTAAAGACTTATGCCGCTTAGGGTGAGGAGTCGGCTTTGTCCAGCTTAGGCGTGTATAGCGCCCTGAATTCGGCCTTCCGAATACTAGGGGCTTCACCAAAATTTAAAATTGTAGACTTCTATGGCTAAGTGAGAGTGATAAAGCATTATAGTCCGATTGCCTTGTTCATTGTGCCGAGCACCTTCCTCGAAGGACCCAACAATGGGGAAAAGAGTGCTCATATTTATCCCGAACACCCCAGCACTCGTGGCATGGGGGCAGAAGACGACGACTGGCCATCTCTCAGATTTGATAAACAACCACACAGAAGGTAATATTTTAAATTCAAACAAGCGTTGCATAGCACACATGAACAAGTTTTCATAATATAGGATCACACGAGAAAGTTCATTCAAAAATTACATCCTTCGCACATTCGTCCGCCACAAGACGGGCACCCTTCAGGACACCCTCATAATACATCTCAGGGTGGCGATGCTCCTTGCCCTGCGGCGGCCCCTCCTTCACTAGCTTCTCGGCGTCCATCTTGGCCCAGTGCACCTTCGCATGGGCAAAGGCCCGGCGTGCACCTTCGATGCAGACGGACCGCTTTATGACTTCCAGCCGTGGGCAGGCATCCACAAGCCGCCTCACCAGGCCGAAGTAGCTGTTGGGAAGGGAGTCGCCAGGCCACATCCGGACTATAAGGCCCCTCATGGCCTGTTTGGCCGCCTTGTTTAGCTCGACCAGTTGCTTCAGCTGGTCGCTCACAGGCATTGGGTGTTCGGTCCCAGTATACTGAGACCAAAACAACTTCTCCGTCGAGCTTCCCTCCTCGGCCCGATAGTACTTTGCGGCATCCGACACACTGCGGGGCAAATCTGCTAATGCTCCTGGAGAGCTCCGGACTCGGGTAAGTAATAACTAATTTACTTTCACATGCTTGCTTTGCATAATGAATGCCTCACCCGCCGCTATCTTCCTCATCGCCTCAATTTCCTGGAGGGCCTTTTGGGCTTCAGCCTTGGCATGCTTTGTGCTCTCGACGGCCGCAGCAAGCTCGGACTCTCGCGTCTTCGAGTCAAGCTCCAAAGTCTCGTGCTTCTTCACGAGAGCCTGGAGCTCTTGCTGCACCTCGCCCACCTGTGCCTCTTTTTTCTCCCGCTTGGTGCGCTCCTTGGCCGCTTTGTTTTCGGCCTAGCGCTTGCTTTAGGGTTGCCACTTCGGTCGTGGCCCCTGGCACATCCATGATGATCCTGTCATTTTGCAACCACATCTTATATATATATATATATATAGACAAGGTATTACTTACATTTATTCTCCTCGAGCTGCCTCTTGGCAAGGCCGAGCTCTTTCTCGGACCACTCGAGGTTCTGCTTCAGTGCGGCGACCTCCGTAGTCAGTGCGGCAGAGGTCAGTAGCGAAGCCTGCATACGCATACAGACATACTTATATTAGACTCCTGCAGATATTATTTGATCCTCTATTCGGCTTTTCTTTGTGAACACCAAACAGAGCATCAGGGGCTACAGTCTATGCGGTAATATTTTCCTATATTTTAAATACTTACCTCAAAGCTTGTTAGAAGGCTTGCACAGGCTTCAGTCAGTCCGCTCTTGGCGGACTGAACCTTCTTGATCACCGCACTCATAATAGTGCGGTGCTCTTCGTCGATGGAAGCGCCGCGAAGCGCTCCCAGCAGGTTGTCCGGTGCCTCTGGATGGACAGAGGTCACTGGCATGGGCGGCTTGCCCCCCTTGGAAGGGGGCCGCCTGCCGGAGTCCGGAACCACTGGAGGTTCCGGCGCGGTGTTCGACTGAGGGCCGAACTTGGAGCCCTTGGGAGTCTTGCTCCCTTTGCGCCTGGAGTCCGGAAGGTCGCCTTGAGGCGCCTCCGGGACTATCTCCCCCGGCTCGGTGCCTCTTGATACAATACCTCGACATTGTCCGTAGGGCGAGGAGAGGAGGCGGTTGGAAGTGTATCACTATTCATATCCGACGAGTCCAAAGAACCGTCCGATGAGGATACGTTGATACGGGCTCGGGGCGGACTGCATGATCATATTCGACGTTAGGAGAAGCAGTGCAATAAAAGTATGCTATGAGTTACTCTGGTATCCGAATACTTACGACTTCGCCAGGGGCTTGGCACTGAGTAACCACTCATCTTCCTTGTCGGCAGCGGTGGTGGAACAGTCCGGAAGGAGAGTCCTTCCCTTCTTGGACCCTTTGGCCTCCCCGGTTTGGGCGGCCTTCCTTTTCTTATCTCCCCCGGCTGGAGGGGAGAATCTTCATCTTCCTCCTCCTTGTTTTTATGGGAGGAGTGCGTCTCGGAGTTATCAGACGATGAGTCCGATACCACCTGGCGCCGGGAACTCTTTCGGGTTCCTATGGCCTTCTTCTTGATCTTCTTCTCCGGCACCTCATAAGGAGCCGGAGTCCGCATCTCCGTCAGGAGAGCGTCTGCAGGGTCTTCGGGCAGTGGGGCTGGACAGTTAATCTGCTCTGATGTCTCCACCCAGTCCTGTCAAAGGCACGGGAGCTCAGACCCCGCACATGGTTAAGCTATGGGAAATAAATACCCTACCAGATGTACAGAACTTACCGGATTCGCAGGGCACTTCGCGCTTAGCCCGCGGTCCTCGGTAAGGGAAGGGGGGACCTCGGCGCCCTTGAACAACACCTTCCAAACGCCCTTATACATCGTGTCGAATAGCTCACATAGAGTCTGGTGCTGGGCCGGGTCGAACTCCCATAAGTTGAAAGCCTGTTGTTGACACGGGAGGATCCGACGGAAGCGCGTGACCTGGACTATGTTGACAAGCTTGAGTTTCTTGCCTATCATATCTCGGATACACTTTTGGAGTCCGTCCAGCTCCACCGATGAGCCCTAGGACAAGCCCTTCTTCTTCCAGGAAGTGAGCCGAGTGGGGACTCCGGATCGAAACTCGGGGACCGCCGCCCAGTTGGTGTCGTGCGGCTCGGTGATGTAGAACCACCCCGATTGCCACCCTTTTATGGTCTCCACGTAGGAGCCCTCAAGCCATGTAATGTTGGGCATTTTGCCCACCATGGCTCCGCCGCATTCCGCTTGTTGGCCGCCTACTACCTTCCGTTTGACATTGAAGGTCTTCAGCCATAGGCCGAATTGGGGCCGGATGTGGAGGAAAGCCTCGCAGACGACGATGAACGCCGAGATGTTGAGGATAAAATTCGGGGCCAGATCATGGAAGTCCAGCCCATAATAGAACATAAGGCCGCGGACGAATGGATGGAGGGGAAACCCCAGTCAGCGGACGAAGTGGGTGAGGAAAACCACCCTTTCGTGTGGTTCCGGGTTAGGGACGATCTGCCCCGCGGCTGGCTGCCGATGCGCGATATCCGCGGCTAAGTATCCGTCCCCGCGCAGGTTTTGGATGTCTCCCTCCGTAACGGAGGAGACCATCCACTTGCCTCTCGCTCCGGACATGTTTGGAGAGGGTTGAGGAGAAGGATGTGGACTTGGGCGCTGGAGCTCGAGTGCGCGAGAATGGATGAGCAAGAAGGAAGAAGGCATGGGTAGAAAAAGGTGAACTCTTATCCCATTATAAGGGCGGACTAATTTATGCGCCCCACCAGCCTGATAAAACTCGCTTATCCCCCAAGCGTCGTAATTGATGGCGCGGTTGGGTTACCCACGTCCCTATTGATGGGAATCCCGTAATAAGGGGACACGATCTCTGCTTCGACAAGACGTGCCAAGGAAACTGCCTCGCGAAACATGCTGAGGTTGGTTTTGAAAAACGATTTGGATGGTGACCTGGCTGTGGTGTAATGTCACGCTACGGAATGCGTCGGCAGATTAGATTTGTGAGAATATTATTCTCTCTATGATTGTATGTGGAACTTGTTTTGCAGAGCCGGACACGATCCTCGTGTTCAAAATCTTCTATGAAGTATTCGGAGGAGGAACCCACCTTGCAATGCCGAAGACAATCTGCGCGCCAAACTCATCGTCATTGAAGCCTGGTTCAGGGGCTACTGAGGGAGTCCTGGATTAGGGGGTATCCGGACAGCTGGACTATATCCTTTGGCCGGACTGTGGACTATGAAGATACAAGATTGAAGACTTCGTCCCGTGTCCGGATGGGACTCTCCTTAGCGTGGAAGGCAAGCTTGGCAATACGGATATGTAGATCTCCTTCCTTGTAACCGACTCTGTGTAACCCTAGCCCCCTCTGGTGTCTATATAAACCGGAGGGTTTAGTCCGTAGAAACAACAACAATCATACCATAGGCTAGCTTCTAGGGTTTAGCCTCTTCGATCTCGTGGTAGATCAACTCTTGTACTACTCATATTATCAAGAACAATCAAGCAGGACGTAGGGTATTACCTCCATCAAGAGGGCCCGAACCTGGGTAAACATCGTGTCCCCTGCCTCCTGTTACCATCCGCCTTAGACGCATAGTTCGGGACCCCCTACCCAAGATCCGCCGGTTTTGACACCGACACCCGCTGCGAGCATCAACACTCATCGAACCGCCTACATCAGTATGTATTATTTCCAACAAGTCTGTTGCTCGCTCCATTGTACCGAAGAATGGAGTCTTAGTCATCCTTCCTATGAGGCATGGTTCGCAAGCATCAAGTGATTCATAACCAAGTGATCCCAAAAGCCCATCAACATGGAGTTTCTTCACGCGCTTTACACCAATATGACCTAAACGGCAGTGCCACAAATAAGTTGCACCATCATTATTAAACTTATATCTTTTGGCTTCAATACTATGAATATGTGTATCACTACTATCGAGATTCAATAAAAATAGACCACTCATCAATGGTGCATGACCATAAAATATATTACTCATATAAATAAAACAACCATTATTCTCTGATTTAAATGAATAACTGTCTTGCTTCAAACAAGATCCAAATATAGTGTTCATGCTTAACGCTGGCACCAAATAACAATTATACAGGTCTAATACTAATCCCGAAGGTAGATGTAGAGATAGCGTGCCGACCGCGATCACATCGACTTTGGAACCATTTCCCATGCGCATCGTAACCGCGTCCTTAGCCAATCTTCGCTTAATCCGTAGCCCCTGTTTCGAGTTCCAAATATGAGCAACAGAACTAGTATCAAATACCCAGGCGCTACTGCGAGCATTAGTAAGGTACACATCAATAACTTGTATATCAAATATACCTTTCACATTGCCATCCTTCTTATCCGCCAAATACTTGGGGCAGTTCCACTTCTAGTGACAAGTCCCTTCGCACTAGAAGCACTGAGTCTCAGGCTTAGGTCCAGACTTGGGCTTCTTCACTTGAGCAGCAACTTGCTTGCCGTTCTTCTTGAAGTTCCCCTTTTTCCCTTTACCCTTCTTCTTGAAACTAGTGGTCTTCTTGACCATCAACACTTGATGCTCCTTCTTGATTTCTACCTCTGCAGCCTTTAGCATTGCGAAGAGCTCGGGAATTGTCTTATCCATCCCTTACATATGATAGTTCATCACGAAGCTTTTGTAGCTTGGTGGCAGTGATTGAAGAACTCTGTCAATGACACTATGTAACACCACGTATGTAACTTGCCATATTTGTATTCCAACTCTTGCCATTTCTGGCACTAAGTTATGATATTTCCTCGTTGTCGGGTTTTTGTCTTCATGTGCTTTTGTCTTTGTCATGCATCTCATATCATGTCATCATGTGCTTTGCATTTGCATACATGTTCGTCTCATGCATCCGAGCTTTTTCCTTGTTGTCCGTTTTGCATTCCGGCGCTCCTATGTCCTCCGGTGTCCCTTTCTACCTCTTTTCATGTTGCTTGTGCATTGCACGTGGTTGATTGTGTCACCTTTTGCTTGTGTTCTTTCTTTGGGTAGAGCTGGGAGACGAGTACGTGATCGAGGAGCCCGTTGAGTACGCTTACGAGGATCAAGCTAACGTCAACTCGGAGAACTTTGCATGCAAGATGACCATACCCTCGAAATCACTTCTATCTTTGCTTGCTAGATGCTCGCTCTATTGCTATGCCTATGCTACGATACCTACCACTTTCTTATCATGCCTTCCATATTGCCATGTCAAACCTCTAACCCACCTTGTCCTAGCAAACCATTGTTTGGCTATGTTACCGCTTTGCTCTGCCCCTCTTATAGCGTTGCTAGTTGCAGGTGAAGATTTGGAGTTTGTTCCTTGTTGGAACAAGTTTATTGTTGGGATATCATTATTATATCACATCTACTTTAATGTATATATATACTTGGTCAAGGGTGGAAGGCTCGGCCTTATGCCTGGTGTTTTGTTCCACTCTTGCCACCCTAGTTTCTGTCATACCGGTGTTATGTTCCTTGATTTTGTGTTCCTTACACGGTTGGGTTAGAAAGGGAACACCTTGACAGTTCGCCTTGAATAAAACTCCTCCAGCAAGGCCCAACTTGGTTTTACCATTCGCCACCTAGCCTCTTTTTCCCTTGGGTTCCGTGGACTCAAGGGTCAACTTTATTTAAACCCCCGAGCCAGTGCTCCTCTGAGTGTTGGTCCAAAACAGAGCCACTTGCAGCGCCACCTCAAGGAAACTTGAGGGTTGGTTTTAGTTGTACCTAGTGTTCATCCAGTGTGCCCTGAGAACGAGATATGTGC
The DNA here is from genome assembly GCF_003073215.2 of Triticum urartu. Taxonomy (NCBI): domain Eukaryota; kingdom Viridiplantae; phylum Streptophyta; class Magnoliopsida; order Poales; family Poaceae; genus Triticum; species Triticum urartu. The sequence goes on along the minus strand of NC_053028.1, from coordinate 47,831,687 downwards.
AGCTCCTATCAGGATTTGACGGCACAGCGGGTGGTCTTGCTGGACTTGTTTTACCATTGTCGAGATTTCTTGTAACCGGGATTCCGAGTCTAATCGGATTGTCTTGGGAGTTGGGAGAAGGAATATCCTTCGTTGACCGTGAGAGCTTGTGATGGGCTAAGTTGGGACACCCAAGCAAGGATTTGAACTTTCGAAAGACGTGCCCGCGGTTATGGGCAGATGGTAATTTGTTAATGTCCGGTTGTAGAAAACCTGAAGCTTAACTTAATTAAAATGAATCAACAGAGTGTGTGGCCGTGATGGTCTCTTTTCGGCGGAGTCTGGGAAGAGAACACGGTCTCGGGTTATGCTTGATCATAGGTTGTTCAAGGATCACTTCTTGATCATAGTTTCTCGACCATGCCTTTGCCTTCTCTTCTCGCTCTCATTTGCGTATGTTAGCCACCATATATGCTAGTGCTTGCTTCAGCTCCACCTCATACTTTTACCCTTCCTATAAGCTTAAATAGTCTTGATCGCGAGGGTGTGAGATTGCTGAGTCCCCGTGACTCACATATTACTTCCAAAACCAGATGCAGGGACCGATGATACCGCTCCAGGTGATTCGACTGAGCTCAAGTGGGAGTTCGATGAGGACTCAGGACGATACTACATTTCCTTTCCAGACGATCAGTATTGGTGCCGTTGGGGCGGATTCGGGGACTTTTTCGCATTTGGGTTGTCTTTATTTTGGCTTCCGTAGTCGGACCTTGAATTGTATCTGGATGAATGTAATGTTATATTTATGCATGTGTTGACGTGGCGAGTGTAAGCCAACTAATGTATCTTTTCTTATCATTACATGGGTTTGTGTGAAGATTACCTCTCACTTGCGACATTGCTTACAATGCGTTATGCCTCTAAGTCGTGCTTCGACACGTGGAGATATAGCGCATCGGGCTTTACAAGTTGGTAATCAGAAGCCTTCCCGACTTAGGATCCCTGCTTGATTGAATCGGCTGGCGTGTTGAGTCTAGAAAAATTTTTGAGTCAATTTAGGATTATATATATCTGAGAGTAAGGAATTCTTTTTTTACTCCTGATCCCTTCGTCGCTCTGGTGAGGGCACCTGACGTAGAGTTTTGACTCTTCTCTTCTCAAATTTCACATATTTTTTTAGGATCACGCGGGTAATCTTGGAATCGTTCTGATGGTTTTGGGACGAGAACATTGTTCTTGGTGCCTCCTGACATTTAGGGGTTGTGGCAGTGTCCCAGGGATTTGAGCTCCGAGGTGTTGTCGTCACAATTTTATCGTTGCAATTCTGGAATACCTGAGTTTTGCCGACATTCGAAAATCTCTTTTATGCAGTTGTTGGTGAGATAACCTCGACGCCACCCAGTACTGGGGCGGGAGTTCGGGAGTATTGCCATAACTCGTATAACGGATGCTTTTCGAAGGTTGAGGTAAATGATTTCCGAAGGTTTCTTGGTTATGTGTTGAAGGATGGATACAGCTGGATGTAGGATTTGCTAGCTTTGGGTGAGATATTATGCTTCCCCTGTATCCCCAACACCTGATTGCATAACCGGGAAAATTTCGGGAGTTTCATAGGTGGGAATTCATGTAGCTCTAGTATTTCTTCCGCGGATATTTGGTTTGTGATTGGGTAATCCTCACCAAGTATTTGTTCTTGTCCGTACCTTGTTGTTTTATTCTTCTACCTCTATCTAAGTGGCTTCTCAATTTATGGAAGTGTGACCATTTCAATTGGAATGCATTCGTTCATTTTGTTCGGATGTTAAGACTATATGTTGCAATTTCGATCCATTTGATTCAGCTTGAATATATGTCTGTCAAGATGCTAACGGATGTCACCCTCTTCAGGATGGCTCCTCCAACGCGTCAGAATCCTGAACCGCCCACCTCCACCTCAGGCATGGCAAGCTGTGATGGCCGCTACCAATGCCAACACGCAGCTGATCATGCAACTCTTGCAAGAGCGCAACCAAGGGAATCAAGGCCATGGCAACAATCAGAATCAGTTTGCTACACTCAACCAGTTCCTCGCAAACCAGCCAAAGACCTTCAGCAACTGTGTCGAGGCAACAGACGCTGATGATTGGCTCGTGGATATCTGCAAGCATTTCGAGTGCAGCAACGTCAGGCCTGAGGACTTTGTCAAGTTTGCCTCGTTCCAACTCAAAGACCAAGCTGCAGGAATGGTATCAGCAATACAAAGATTCCAGAGGAGGTCGTGTGATTACCTGGGATGAATTCCGTCAAGACTTCAAAGCTCACCACATTCCTCAGAGTGTTGTTGAGAGCAAGCGTGAGGAGTTCCGCAACCTGAAGCAAGGCAGCTTGTCTGTTTACCAGTATAACATCATGTTCCAGAAGCTCGCTCGTTTTGCCAAGCAGGACGTCCCCGACGAGAAGAGCATGATTTATCAGTTCAGAGGTGGCCTCAAAGAAAATCTCCAACTAGCTCTCGTGCTTTTCGAGCCGCAGAAGTATGATGAGTTCTACAATATGGCACTGAAACAAGAGACTGCTCAGCTCAAGTGCGATGCTTCCAAGACAGCAAACATATTGGTTGCCTCCTCCTCCATTCCGTCAGCCTTATCAGTAGAAGAGAAAAGGTGGCAATGGATCTTCTCTTCCCACCCACCCAACCCAGGCTTTCAGAACAAGACTTCGTCTCATGCTCCAAGATCAAGTGCTCCGTATCACCGTCCGCTCTCGAAGGTCACGTGCAACAAGTGTCAGCAGAAGGGTCACTATGCCAACAAATGCTTCAATCAGAGGCGTCTTCCTCCTCCTCCTGTGAGATCTGCTAGCACCGCGGTGGTCAAGCATAACCCCAAGCACGCCAAGGTCAACATGATGAACGCAGCTCAGGCAGAGGACTCGTCAGAAGTTATCATGGGTAACCTTCCTGTTAACGATGTTCCAGCAAAACTTCTTTTTCACACTAGTGCATCACTTTCTTTTATTTCAAGACCATTTGTTGCCAAGCATGAATTTGTGACCGAAAAGATTCCTTTCCCGTTGAAGATTGTGTCCCTGGGCAAGCAAATGACTTCCAACAATTGCATCCCGGATCTTACTATCACGTTGGGCGAATATAAGTTTCTGTCTTCTCCAATGGTCCTTGGTAACTCGGATATTGATCTTATTCTCGGAATGGACTAGCTTTCTAAGTACAAGGCTCGCTTGATTGTGCCGCCAGGCAGATTCAATTGACACATTCGTCTGAGGATGTAATCGTCTTTGCCGCTCGTGATGATACCATTCGACTGTTTTCTCTCAACGAGAAGGGCGAGCTGGATGCCATCTCTCAGATTCCAGTCGTTTGTGAATATCAAGATGTCTTTCCAAAAGAGCTTCCAGGAATGCCTCCGCACCGGCTAGTTGAATTCGTCATCGATCTTGAGCCTGGCACGAAACCTGTTTGCAAATGTCCTTACAAGCTTGGACCTGAAGAGTTGAAGGAGCTAAAGAAGCAACTCGATATTCAAGAGCGTATGGGTCTCATCCGACCAAGTTCTTCTCCATGGGGTTGTGGTGTTCTTTTCGTCAAGAAGAAGGATGGAACGGACCGACTTTGTGTCGACTACGTCCATTGAACAAGAAGAACATAAAGAACAAGTACCCACTTCCCAACATCAATGAGCTTTTCGAACAACTCAAAGGTGCTCAAGTATTCTCCAAGCTTGATCTTCATATGGGCTATCATCAGATTCGCATTCGTGAAGAAGATATCCCCAAGATAGCATTCAGAACAAGCTATGGTTCATATGAATACACTCTCATGTCTTTCGGCCTCGTCAACGCCCCTCCAACATTCTCTCACATGATGAACTTCATCTTCAATGCCTACACAAATGACTTCGTCTTGGTCTACCTCGATGACATTCTGGTCTTTTCCAAGAACAAGGAGGATCATGCCAAGCATTTGAGATTGGTGCTAGATAAACTCAGAGAACATCAGTTTTATGCAAAGTTTTTAAAGTGCGAGTTTTAACTCGATGAGGTTCTCTACCTTGGGCATATCATCTCTGCCAAGGGCATAGCTGTTAATCCTGAGAAGGTGTCTGCAATTGTGAATTGGGAACCACCTCAGAATGTGAAGCAATTCCGCAGCTTCCTTGGGCTTGCAAGCTATTGTCAAAGAACTTCTCTAAGATCGCAAAGCCTCTTTCCAACCCCCTGCAGAAGCATGTGAAGTACGTCTGGTCGCCTGAATGTGACATCACTTTCCACACCCTGAAAGAGAAGTTAGTCACTGCTCCAGTTCTGACTCCTCCCGATGAATCCAAACCGTTTGAGGTTTTCTGTGATGCTTCCCTTCAAGGTCTTGGTGCAGTGTTGATGCAAGAGAAGAAAGTTGTGGCCTATACCTCTCGCCGGTTGAAGCCCAATGAAAAGAACTACCCGACTCATGACCTCGAGTTGGCGGCAGTTGTCCATGCTCTTTTAATATGGAGACATCTCTTGTTGGGAAGAAAAGTGGACATCTTCACCGATCACAAGAGTCTCAAGTACATCTTCACTCAGCCAAACCTCAACCTCAGGCAGACTCGTTGGGTCGAAATGATTCAAGAGTATAATCCGAGTATTGAATATACTCCAGGCAAGGCCAATGTAATTGTTGATGCATTGAGCAGGAAGGCTTACTACAACAGTCTGATTCTCAAGCCTTACCAACCAGAGCTTTGTGAAGCTTTCCGCAAACTCAAATCTTCAAGTTGTTCCTCAAGGATTTCTTGCCAACCTCCAAGTCTCTCCTACTTTGGAGGATCAGATTCGCGAGGCTCAACTTGATGCTATGGTGAAGAAGGTGAAGATTGGGATTGCCAAGAGTCAACCCAAGTACAAGTGCTATCGCCTTGATGACAAGGATACTCTGTTCTTCGAGGATCACATTGTTGTTCCTAAGGGTGACCTTCGTAAAGTCATTATGAACGAAGCTCACAATTCACTCCTCTCTATTCACCCTGGAAGTACAAAGATGTACAGGACCTCAAGCAGTCGTATTGGTGGACTCAAATGAAGCGCGAGATTGCTCAGTTCGTTAATGAATGTGATGCTGTAGAAGAGTGAAAGCAGAACACCAATGAGATTGCTCAATTCTAGAATGGAAGTTTGACCACATTGAGATGGACTTCATGACTAGATTTCCAAAGTCCAAGCGTGGCAATGATGCTATCTTCGTTGTCATCGACAAGCTCACCAAAGTGGCTCATTTTCTTCCTATCAAAGAATCTATCACAGCAGCTCAGTTGGCAGAGCTATATACCTCTAGGATTGTCTCTCTGCACGGCATTCCGCAGTTGATATCTTCAGATCATGGAAGCATCTTTACCTCCAAGTTCTGGGATTCTTTTCAAAAGGCTAAGGGCACCAACATTCGCTTCAGCACAGCTTTTCATCCTCAAACTAGTGGCCAAGTCGAGCGAATAAATCAAATTCTTGAAGATATGCTCAGGGCATGTGTCATCTCTTTCGGTATGAAGTGGGAATATTGTCTTCCATATGCCGAGTTCTCCTACAACAACAGCGTCCAAGCAAGTTCAGGCAAGGCCCCATTCGAGATTCTCTATGGTAGAAAGTGATGTACTCCTCTTAACTGGTCAGAGACTGGTGAACGCCAACTTCTTGGCAATGACTTGATCACAGAGGGTGAAGAAATGTGCCAAGTCATTCGTGAAAATCTCAAAGCCGCGCAATCGCGCCAGAAGAGTTACTATGATAGCAAGCATCGTGACTTGGCTTTCGAGATCGGAGACCATGTCTACCTCCGCGTCTCTCCAATGAAAGGTACTCGTCGCTTTGGTATCAAAGGGAAGCTTGCCCTAGATACGTGGGTCCTTTCAAAATCATTGGCAAAAGAGGCGATCTCGCCTATCAATTTGAGCTTCCATCCAACTTTGCAAATGTGCACGACGTGTTTCATGTGTCTCAACTCCGCAAGTGTTTCAAGACTCCTGACCGCACCGTCAACTTTGAAGATATTGATCTCCAAGAAGACCTGTCTTATCATGAGCACCCAGTTGCTATTCTTGAAGAAACTGAGCGCAAGACTCGCAACAAGTCTATCAAATTCCTGAAAGTCAAGTGGTCACATCATTCCGACCGTGAAGCCACCTAGGAACACGAGGACCACCTCCGTTCCGAATACCCGGAGTTTTTCCAGTCCTAGATCTCGGGACGAGATCCTTTCGTAGTGGTGGAGTGTTGTAACACCCCATATGTAACTTTCCATATTTGTATTCCAACTCTTGCCATTTCCGGCACTAAGTTATAATATTTCCTCGTTGTCAGGTTTTTGTCTTCGTGTGCTTTTGTCTTTGTCATGCATCTCATATCATGTCAACATGTGCATTGCATTTTCATACGTGTTCGTCTCATGCATCCGAGCTTTTTCCCCGTTGTCCGTTTTGCATTCCGGCGCTCCTATGTCCTCTGGTGTCCCTTTCTACCTCTTTTCGTGTGTGGGTATTAAAAAATTTCGGATTGGACCGAGACTTGCCAAGCGGCCTTGGTTTACTACCAACAGACCGCCTGTCAAGTTACGTGCCATTTGGACTTCGTTTGATACTCCAACGGTTAACCGAGGAACCGAGAAGGCCTCGTGTGTGTTGCAGCCCAACATCTCTCCAAAGTGGCCCAAAACCCACCAAAACCCCCTCCATCATCTAGGCCGTTCGATCATGACCGCGTGGCCGCAAATCGTGCTCAATTTGGAGCCTCCTAGCTCCTCCTACCTATAAAAAGGTCCTCCCATTCCAAATTCGGACAAAACCCTACACCCCTCCCTCTCCACCCGCCGCGGGACAAAATCCCGGCCGGCCGGACACGTCCACTCCGCCCCGCCGCCACCACGTGTCGCGCTGGGGTTCGTCCGCCCACGCGCCCCACTTCACCGCGTCACCAGGGCCCGTGGGGCCCATCGCCGGCCCTCCCCGGCCCGAAGCCGCGCGCCCCTCGCGCCCCGCCGTCTTCCTCCTCGACCCGCGCCTCCCTGATCCGCTCCGGCTGCCGTCCAAGCTCGTCGACGCCGAGCCGCCGCCCTTCCTCGTCGACGTAGCCGCGCGCCCCTCGCCTCCGCAGCGCCGCACCGCCGTCTCCTCTCGCCGGAAGCCGCCCGGATCCGCCGCCCCCTCGCCTGCCCACTCTCCTCCGGCGACCACCACTCTCCTCCGGCGAGCATGAACCTGCCTCGGATCGCGTGCATTCGACAGCTACAGTGAACCCTAGATCCGGATCGGTTGACTTCTTCCCTCTCCCCTAGTAATTTTATGCAGTTTTCTTCGCATCATATCTCTGCATCCGTAGCTCCATTTTGGGCGTGTAGCATGTCAAATTGTTTGTCTCAACGAGTACTTCATTTCATCTCATTGTATCATGTTCATTTGAGCTTATCTTGATGCCCTAAATGCTGTTGGAAGAGTGCTAGTTTCTGTTAGTTTTAGATTCATCTCGGTAATTGGACATTTGTCATTTTTGCCATGATTAATGTGTGCCTCCTATGAACTTGAGCCCTACATGAGTTTTGAAGTATGCCATGCCATCTTTACAGGGGTGTATGCCATGTATTTTTTGTGATCTCTGTGGTGACTAGCACAAGCATGCAAAGTAGCTCTCGTAATGTTGCTGATTTCAGGGACTTAGAAATATTCTAAGTCTTTGTCCTATCAATATTTTTATGCCATGTATCCTTGTTGCTACAGAGTGATCCATGCCTCTTTTGAGCATGATCAGTAAGGATGTTTTGTAGATATTGTGGTGCTCTATCCATCCATTTCTTTGTTTGCATTCATGGAGCACCCTAGCTTGACTCAATCGAGCTCTACTTTTGCTATAAAATGTTCCTGGCAGAATGTTTACATGTTAAGCATTTTTGCCGAGGTTGTTGTGGTTGATCCATGCATGCTATGTTGTTGTTCTTGCCACGGTTAGCTTCTATGCCATGTCTACTTGCTGGGTGTATGCTTAGTTTGTCATGCAATGCCTTGTGGTGAGTGCATCGAGCTCATAAACATGCCTACTTAATATTTGTTTTGCCATGTTCTAGTTTTCTACTAACTCTGAATCTGTTAACGATAATTGCTATGTTCACATGGTTGCCATTGTATTTTATGATCCCTTTTGGCTTATGGTCAGTAAGGGACTTTTGTTGTATGTTTTGAGTAGATTCATGCCATGCCTTGCTTTGCCATGATATGTTCCTGTAGCATGTTGTTATCTTGCTCTAAACTTTGCTTCCTGATGTTAAATTCCTGATAGGTTGTTATTTTCTCTAAGTCTGTAACCTGTTATCTTTTGCTCTTTTGCCATGCCTGTTTGAGCCTGCTATTGAGGGTATTAGTCGTAGCTCAGTGTTCATCTTTTGTCAAGCATCTTGAGTGGATCCCTTCCATATTTAGCATGTTGTTCTTGATGCATTTAGATGGCCTCGTGCTGTTAATCGCAGATCGGTGCCATATTTGTTTTGCTTGCCATTTGCAAAAAGTGCATCCGATTCCGGTGATCTTTATATCGATTTCAACCAAAATCAACTCCCCTTTCCAGTGGCACTCTTGGTTTTACAAGTTGAGGCCAGGTTCAATCATTCCTTTCCGAAACATGCATACGCATCACATATCACATCCCGCATATCATGCCATGTTTTGCATCATGTTGCTTGTGTATTGCACGTGGTTGATTGTGTCTCCTTTTGCTTGTGTTCTTGCTTTGGGTAGAGCCGGGAGACGAGTACGTGATCGAGGAGCCCGTTGAGTACGCTTACGAGGATCAAGCTAACATAAACTCGGAGAACTTTGCAGGCAAGATGACCATACCCTCGAAATCACTTCTATCTTTGCTTGCTAGATGCTCTCTCTATTGCTATGCCTATGCTACGATACCTACCACTTTCTTATCATGCCTCCCATATTGCCATGTCAAACCTCTAACCCACCTTGTCCTAGCAAACCATTGTTTGGCTATGTTACCGCTTTGCTCAGCCCCTCTTATAGCGTTGCTAGTTGCAGGTGAAGATTTGGAGTTTGTTCCTTGTTGGAACATGTTTATTGTTGGGATATCATTATTATATTTTGTCTACTTTAATGCGTCTATATACTTGGTAAAGGGTGGAAGGCTCGGCCTTATGCCTGGTGTTTTGTTCCACTCTTGCCGCCCTAGTTTCCGTCATACCGGTGTTATGTTCCTTGATTTTGCGTTCCTTACACGATTGGGTTATAATGGGAACCCCTTGACAGTTTGCCTTGAATAAAACTCCTCCAGCAAGGCCCAACCTTGGTTTTACCATTCGCCACCTAGCCTCTTTTTCCCTTGGGTTTCGCGGACTCAAGGGTCATCTTTATTTAAACCCCCGGGCCAGTGCTCCTTTGAGTGTTGGTCCAAAACAGAGCCACTTGCAGCGCCACCTCGGGGAAACTTGAGGGTTGGTTTTAGTTGTACGTAGTGTTCATCCGGTGTGCCCTGAGAACGAGATATGTGTAGCTCCTATCGGGATTTGTCGGCACAGCGGGTGGTCTTGCTGGACTTGTTTTACCATTGTCGAGATGTCTTGTAACCGGGATTCCGAGTCTGATCGGATTGTCTTGCATTACAAAAAAAAGAAACATCCGTGACATTTTGGGCCGAACTAATTTTTTTCTGTCATACATATGACACTTCTATGACGATAATTGGGACAAAACCCGGTATCATCATAGATGTGGTGGGCTCCTACTTCTATGACAAAATATCATGACAGAAAATGGGCTTTTCGTCCTGGGCGGGCCGGAGACGCAGCTGCATGACATTCTTTGGGCTGTCCATGACGGAAAAAACCATGGTAGAAGTGAGGGCTGTCATCCGAGCGAGGCGTTGGGCTCTAACTGAACCCGAGCGATTGCACTGTAGGCTACGCATTACTGAACCCGAGCGATCGATCGATGGCTGTTAACTGAACTCGATCGAGCGATTCCTTTTCTACTGCTGCTAACTGAAGCCGATCGATGGGATGAATAGTGAGCATTGCGGGGGGGGGGGGGGGGGGGGGGGGGGGGTTGGATGAACAGTGAGAGGTGGCGTTTCCTCTGGATGAACAGGACCCCGTGGTGTGGTGGAGGGCTGGATGAACAATAGACGGTGGAGGGGTGCCCGTGGAGGGGTGGATGAACAGGACCCCGTGGTGTGGAGGGCTGGATGAACAGTAGACGGTGGAGGGGTGGTTGAACAGGACCCCCTGGTGTGGAGGGCTGGATGAACAGTAGACGGTGGAGGGGTGCCCGTGGAGGGGTGGTTGAACAGGACCCCGTGGTGTGGAGGGCTGGATGAACAGTAGACGGTGGAGGGGTGGTTGAACAGTAGCCGGTGGAGTAGCGCGCAGTGGAGGCTAGATGAACAGGAGCCCGTGGATGAACAGTCGCAGGTGGAGGCTGGAGGAGGTCGACGGTGGATGAACAGTAGGTCGTGGAGGCTGGAGGGAGTCGACGATGGAGATGAACAGTATCCCGTGGAGTCCCGTTTTGCGGTATGCCACACCCCTCCCGATGAACAGGACCCCCGTTTCGACTGTAGCGCTCCAACACAAGTCCGTTTCCTCCATTTTGCGGTACGCCACACCCCTCCCGATCAACAGGACCCCCGTTTCGACCGTAGGAGGTCTGTTTCCTCCGTTTTGCGGTACGCCAGACCCCTCCCGATGAACATGATCCCGTTTCAAACGTGGCCGGTCGAACACAAGGCCGTTTCCTCCGTTCTGTGGTACGCCAGGCCTCGTTTCCATCGTCTGTTCCGTCCAAGCCCTCCCGATGAACACGACGCATTCCGTTGCCTCCCCATGAACACGACGCATTTCGTTGGCTCCCCATGAACACGACGACGATGTTGTTTCTCCGTTCCGACCCAGCCATGTACACGAGCCCTGGCCGTACGTATGCGCGAGTAGGCATTCGAGACCCCGCCCATATGTACACATACGTGGCCGTATTTTCTTTCTTGCACCCTGGCCGCTGTACGTACGTGTAAATGCTACGTGCGCGCCTCTACTACGACACGTGCGCACCTCTACTATGACACGTGCGCGCCTCTACATCGACCAGTATGTACGTACACGTTCGCGACCAGAATGACAACGCTATGTATGCTTCGGCCAGGTGGGTCCCGACTGTCGGGCACTTCCTTGCCTATGAAGATGTAGCTGGTCGGTCACAGCAGTCAGGGGGGTGAATCGTTTTTTTGCCTAGACGCACTTCCTTGCATGCGAAGATGTAGCTGGTGGGTCCCAACAGTCAGGGGGGAACGTTTTTTTCACGAAATACGATGGCCCGTCCGGTGGGTCCCGCTGTCAGGTGGAGGAATAATTATTTTGCACGTAATAAGGAGGCACTTCCTTGCTGCGGCCGTGGACCCAGCTGTCAGCCTCTCCACGTATAGTCCACGTCCGCTGGAAGCCGTTCCTTGACCACGTTGACCACGCCGCGCCAAGAGCACCAGGGCGGTGGACGACGGCGAGGCCTAGGAAGGGGACGACGCGGAGCCGGGGAAGACGTGGCAGTGGATGCCCACGCATAGATGAGTACGAGGGTTCACTGGTTCGCTGCGGTGTGAGGTTGCCGTTGCCGCAGAATAACAAGGGGTGTGGGTGAGTAGAGGGATGGCCTGGCCAGCGGTGGGAGTAGTAGGGGGCGGTGAGGCCTCCGCCGCATCACAGCCGGCCACGGGAGGCAGGAGCACGAGGCACGACCGGCGCTGGTTTGGGCGGCTGGAGCAAGAAGACCAGAGGTTGAAGAAGCACTATGGCCGTTGGATGGACATCGTATGGTCATTGGAGCTAGAATCGTGCATATTGACTAAGTTGACAAAGCCCTCCGTTCCCGTCAACTTAGTAGGCCCACAAGTCGGCCTCCCACCAAGGTGGGTCCCAGCGAGCAGGGGGGTATTCATTTTTTTGAGCGTAATAAGGAGGCACTTCCTTGCGTGCGAAGATATAGCTGGTGGGTCTGAGCTGTCAGCGGCGGTAACGTTTCTTTCGCGAAATACAGAGGCCCTTTCGGTGGGTCCCTGATGTCAGGTGGAGGTATCATTATTTTGCGCGTAATAAGGAGGCATTTCCTTGCGTGCGCTCATGGACCCAGCTGTCGGCCTCTCCACGTACAGTCCACTTCAGACGCATGTCGGTCATTGACCACGTTGACCAGGCCGCGCCGAGAGCACCAGGGCAGTGGACGACGGTGAGGCCTAGGAAGGGAACGACACGGAGGCAGGGAAGACTCGGCAGTTGTTTCCCACGTGGAGGGGAGTACGACTGTACGAGGATTTATTGGTTCACCTACCGTCGCCGGAGAATAACAGCAGGTGTGGGTGAGTAGAGGGATGGCTAGGCCAGCGATGGGAGTACGGTGAGGCGGTGAGGCCTGCGCAGCAGCAGAGCCGGCCGCGGGGAGGAGGGAGCAGGCAGTCCCGCCGGCGCCTGTTTGAGCGGCTGGAGCAGGAAGAGCAGAGATTGAAGAAGCACGACGGCCGTTGGATGGCCATCCAACAATCACTGCTTGTGCGTCAACCTTTTTTTAGGAAAGCCTCAAATCTGTGGAAAACAGCATACAACCCATCTCCCATTATTTCTAATAATTTACAGCCCATTTGCTAATTATTAATGTTTTTTTGGAGCCCATATTCTTTTTGTTAGCATTACAGCCCATATTGTGGCCACGGTTAAAAAATTATACGAAATTTTGCATATTTCGGTGCGGTCCGAACTGTTTTTAATCCCGAAATTTCGAATCACATTCAAACTGATTTTAAAAATAAATGTATATCAATATAAAATCCAACAAATTCTCCACGCATAAAAATTAATGTAATTTCAAATCTCGAAATGAAGAAAAGATATTTGAAACTAATTTCCAGCTTGATGTGTTTTAAAAATATACATCCCATTTCTCATTACTGATGGGCCATTTTCTCGGCCAGCCGAATGAAAGCTCTCCTCGTCTTGAAAGATTTGCAGCCCAACAGGCCTGACAAAGCGACTTACTTGGCAAATCACAAAAAAACTGGGCTGTGGCCGTGGACCCAGCTGTCAGCCTCTCCACGTATAGTACTCTTCCGATGGAATGTCATTGACCACGTTGACCACGCCGCGCCGAGAGCACCAAGGCGATGGATGACGGCGAGGCCTAGGAAGGGGACGACGCGGAGCCGGGGAATACGCGACAGTGGATGCCCACGCGGAGAGGAGTACGAGGGTTCACTGGTTCGGCTGCGGTGTGAGCTGCCGTCACCGCAGGGCCTGGCTAGCGGTGGGAGTAGTAGGGGGCGATGAGGCCTCATCGGCAGCACAGCCGGCCACGGGAGACAGGAGCGGGCGGTCTCCCTGCGCTGGTTTGGGCGGCTGGTGCAAGAAGAGCAACGATTGAAGAAGCAGCAGGACCGTTCGATTCAAATCCAACGGTTACTGCTGCTAGAATCGTTTGTTGACTAAGTTGACAAGCCCTGCGTACGCGTCAACTTAGTAGGCCCACAGGTCAGCCTCCCAACCGGTGCACTCCAGATGTCAGTGGGAGGAATCATTTTTTTTGCGTAATAAGGAGGCAGTTGATTGCGTGCGGCCAGGCCAGCGGAGGGAGTAGGGTGGGCCGGGGAAGCCTACGCGGCATCACAGCGGGCCACAAGAGGAGGGAGCAGGCAGTCCCGTCGGCGCTAGTTTAGGCGGCTGGAGCAGGAAGATCAGAGATTGAAGAGGCACGTCGGCCGTTGGATGGACATCCAAAACTAACTGCTGCTAGAATCGTGTGTTCACTAACAAAGCCCTGCGTAAATAAGTCAGCCTCGAAATCTGTGGTGTGTACAGCCCATTTGCTATTATTTTTATAATTTTTACTCATTTTCTAATTCATATGGAATTTATTGCAGTCCATTATCCATTTTTAGAATTGCTGGCCATTTTCTGGTCAGTACCAGGGTCAAAAAAGTAACTAAATATGTGGGAAATTTTGAAAATTCGCAAATTTTTGCTAGGGAACGAAATATTCTTAATCCAAAAATTATTAGCCATACTAAAGCAAATTTAAAAATAAATTAGTACTATGTCATGTTAAATCCAATGAAATACGTATAAGATAACAATGAAGAACAAAAACAAAAAAAAGAAACTTATATCCCATTTGCTATAATTTTTTTTGGAATTTTCAACCCCTTTTGATATTACTTTTAACAGACATTGACCATACTCTTAAGCCAGGCTGGAATGTATCCCTCCTCGTGTTGAAAGATTTGCAGCCCCGTAATTCGGAGAAAACAAATAGGCCTAGCTTGGGTATTCTTCAAAAAGAAATACTGGGCTACCTATTTTCCCAAAGAACTGGTGCATGAGCATTTAGCTTTATTTATTTATTTATTTACTTATTTATGTTTAGGGGACCATGAGCATGTACCTGGGCCGGATTCATGTGAGAGCCTCCCTTCCAGTTAATTATGGGCTTCTCTATTGGGCCTTTATCAGTGGGCTGCATGTTATCAACAAGTGGAAAATGTGTTCCGAGTTTTAAAAAAATGTGTTCCGTACGATAAATAGTATGCGCTACGTACGGTACGGGGCACTAAAGGATCGAACCGTGCAACGACTTCCAAAACATTGTGTTTGTCGTTCTAACAACACATTTATTCAACCAACAGACGAAATATACTACTGATTGTACATTGAAAACAGCAGCAGCAGCAACCAGGGCTGGGGGTGCAACAGAAGCAGTAAGCAGGCCAGAAGAGTGAAGACGCAGCTCTCTCTTCCAAACCAAACATCAGCCATCATTACAAAAGGGCTACCAAAAAAGAACAAGTGTATGCATCAAACTAAACAAAGATCCTACTACACCAAGTGTACGCATCTAACTAACTGGCTCAGTTAGACGTTACAATTTTTTTTCAAAACGGAGGCAAAAGAATTGCCTCATCGATTAATTAAGAAGAGGAGAATTGCCTGGTTAATCTACGGAAAGCCGGGCTAAAACCGAAGACGTTATTATTTATTAAGCTGCAGTGGAGTCGCAGATGGAGAGGAGTGGGAAACTTCACTGGTTCGGGTGCGCGGCAGCACAGCCGCGGTGGTTAGAAGGGAAAACATAAATTGTACACGGCATTACTTTTATAAGAGACCTGCGTTTTATACCCCAACAGTAGGCATACTAACAAGTTCACACACAAATACAATGGAAAAGGTAAACATTCATATCAAACTCAGGTTCACAGGACACGTTCATATCCATAGCCAACATTCACAATCAACAACTCAAAAGATTCATATATACACAAGCTCAGCATATCTATACATCGAAATGATTGATAGATCACACGACAATATTCATACATAATTTACAAAAAGATTCAGATATACGCATGTTCAGTATGTTTATGCATCCAAATGATTGAGATCACAGCCAATATGATCCATGGACGAACTTTAATTACCTAGGGTATAGACTGGTAAATGGAGTTCAATCGGAGGTACTTCTTGCTAAAATTAGTTCTTGTACGAGTAAACTTTCGAGTACATAAGAGGCAGCACAGACAATCTGAACTTTGCTTGTAGGTTTATCCTCAAATAGTGGCCTCGTTCCCAGGGAGGTTTGAGCAACTTGGCCACTACTTTCATCCAACCAGTTTACTAGGTTATCTTGGTCCTATATCTCGCCAAAATTCTACATTGAAGACGAGAAAGGAGGCAATTGAGAAAATGAACCACCTAAATTTTTTGTGCAGTTCAACTGAAATGGAGCATCCTTGGCGTGCAGACTGATTAAGTGCCAAATGAATATACGTGTCAACCAACTTGTCTGGAATCTTTAGACTCCATGCCATATAGTTCGCTACCATATGTGCCGATAACCAAAAGGCACAAGTTGGGACCAAAGACTGGACTGCGTTTTTCTGGGCTATGCACCAAGCAATATTTTTGGCGTTCACTCTCCTAACACTTGGAGTTTGACAATTGGTTGACATAGGTTGATACTCGAATGAATATAGGCACTTCTTGTCAACATCGATGCTTGTCTGAGTGATCTTTGGAGTACATAGCAGCAGCATAAGTACCTGTCCATCTGATCATTTTGTGCAGTTCTACTGAAATCACCTGATGTAATGATTTTCCTGCGAGTTCAGGCTCCAAATTACTCCTTTATGAAATCGGCTAACAGTAGCACAATACCAAATCAATACATATGACAGGCACAATAATCGGGATAAAGACCAGTACCAACCTTTGTGAGGTGGCATATCAATTACTATTTCCTTTGACTGGAAGCCGAGATAAGCCAAGCGACTGACAACAAAGGAAGAAAGCATGCGGAGTTTAGCAACTGACAGTAAAGGACAGAAGCTGTCGAGGCAATGAAGCACCCGAAGTTTTTGTGCAGTTCCACCAAAATCGAGCATCCCTGTTGGCACATATATTGAGAGAGTGAGATTACTGTAATAGTGGGACTAGTTTATGAAACATACACTAACTAATAGAAGCACCCTCATTATCTTAATGGGTAAAGTTAGCAACATAGTAGTCTTGCTTAAAGAGAGGTACTAGTTTATTTAATCAGTGCCAATTAGCTCAACTCAACACTCAAAGCATTGCCATTTATCATAGGTTGCAAAACTTTAACGTGTAAAGATAAAGGAGTTTCTCATGACAGTAGCACGATACAAATAGAGATGACAGCAAACTAATATGGATGAAGGCCTTAGGCCCGTACCAACCTCAGAAAAAAAAAGCTTATTCATGTAGTCCCATAAGAGATGATAAAGCACTCACTGGAATCACACAATAGTATATATTTTTGTGCACTTCAAATGTATGGTTGAAATCACTCTTGTTTACGAGTGCTGAGATTATATCGAAAGATTATCAAGAACTTCCAGCAGAGTTAAAGCACTGGCTGGGATACAGTTCATTGTATTGTCTTGTGTAGTTCCATTTAATGTATGATTGGCACAACATGATCCCTGTTTGCACAAGTAGGAACAAGGTGAAACCTTCATTAGCTTAGTGAGAAAGGATAGGAAGACATTAGCATATTACTCAACCAGTAGCATCAAATTCATGATGGACAATACGCAAAACATTGCCTCATTGAACCAATGGCAATAAATTGACATGCAAAACAATAGCACTATTATGTCATGACACTAATAATATTCCCTCCCTGCTCCACCACATGATTCACCTCCATAGACAAACATACACACGTACATGATTCAGCATAGGGTCCTACTAAATATTTGTTTAACTCCAACAGGAAAATTAGGCAGTAATAAATTAGTGGTACTTAAGTACTCCTAATTAATTAAGTGGGACAGCAGAA
Source organism: Triticum urartu (assembly GCF_003073215.2). Taxonomy (NCBI): domain Eukaryota; kingdom Viridiplantae; phylum Streptophyta; class Magnoliopsida; order Poales; family Poaceae; genus Triticum; species Triticum urartu. The sequence continues at coordinate 47,814,363 of NC_053028.1, read as the reverse complement.
GTGGAAGGGCTCCCTGGAGGATCGTCTCACATGTAAGGTAGTCGTTGCCGGAGCCCTTGAATGGCCTCGACTGAGGCCTCTGGCTTCAGCAAGGTCGCCTTGGCACTGTTTCTTCTTCTTCTTCTTCCTCTTCATGCGCTGTTTCTCTTTCTCCTCACCAGTTGGTGAAACCAAGTACATGATTGGCCTTCTAGTTCATAATTGGTTTTGTCAGTGAGGGAGTACAAGTGTACCAGTAAAAAACAGCATTATTTTCTCATGGCAGTCGGAAAATAGAGATGAACACATGCATTAAATATCATTCTTACCTAAAGGAAGGTTATGGCGCCAATATGGATGATGAGGATTGGAACACAGATCTCCCTTTGTGCAGTTCCACCAAAATGAACCAACTTTTCCATTCTGACATTCCAGTTAAACAACACAAAAGTCACTCCTTTCAAGAAGAGTTTTGTGCAGTGCACCAAAAGGTCACAACAGCAACCAGGTGAATTGGATATCCCTGTTTGCACAAAAAGGCACAGAGGAAATAGTCAGAGTCTCAAACAATTACAGGCAAAAACATTTGGCTAAACTTGTCATGGCTTATAACAGTGGGTGCACCAGCAGTCCAGCACCATGTACGTAAACAGGGGCATAAAGTGGTGATTCATAGTTTGTTGCCCCGAGAAACAAACATCCAAGAAACATATCTGGGTTGGTCCCATTTTTGTTCACTCTAGCCACCTACTCCTATGTGTGGATAGCAAATCTAGTCCTGGTCATACCACTGTGTACAGCGTTACCCCTATATTTCCCTTTTCTACCAAGAGACCGGTTGGATGACCAGTCTGTACTACTTTCACCCCCTTTCCTTCCTGTTTGTACCAAGTCCGATGTACACACAGGCGGAGCTATGTGTATGGCTGAGGGGGCTGTGGGCCCCCCAAACCTGGTAGCTTTTGTGAAGAATTCTTTTTAAGATGGCATAGATTGAGAAAAATAGGGACTTTTACCCCTTCATAAAGCCATATTTTTCCATTGCCCCTCCCAATGATCCTGTGCTAGCTCCGCCACTGGATGTACATACTAAATTTCCCAACGCCCACTTTATTTCTTGTTTGAACCAAGTACTCCCTCCGTCCGGAATTACTTGTCATCAAAATGGATGTGTCTCGAACTAAAATACATCTAGATACATCCATTTCAATGACAAGTATTTTCGGACGGAGGGAGTACAAGATTCGACTCCATGAAGTAGCTTTACCTCTAACAATAGAAGAAAAAATACGTGACGTTGGACCATCCAATCGAGAGGGGCTGAGAGGTAGAAAATGATGCACATGCAACGACGTAGCGAGCTGGGGAAGTAGAGCTAAGGCGGTTTCGAACGAAGATATACCTGAAGGTCGTCGGGATGTGGATAGGTGGGCGGCGGGAGGCCGGATCCGCCCACAGGCAACGACGAAGGGATCAGAGGACCTCCCGCGCCGGCGCTCGGCCAGAGATAACGGTGCGGCCGGCAATGGGTCTCCTCCCTTGCTGTCGACGACGGCCTAAACGCTGCCCCTCCTCCCCTTCACCGACGGAGGGGGATACGTCCGGATCTGTAACCAGTGGTGAGGATAGAAAGCCAGTGTTTTTTGAAGGGAGAAAGACAGTGTTACTACCCCTATCTTGTTTAAATCTGGAGAGAATGAGAGTGTGTGAATAGAGCAACCCTAGCAATCAAGCGCGGAGTCTCCGGCCTATATATACGTAGTGAGCAACCCTAGCAAGCAAGCAACCCATATCTTCGTCAACTCGTACAAGATCGAGAAATTTCATTACTACAACGCCCTCTCCCTCGAGGACTGAGCTCCGGTGCCTTAACTGCACCTGCCTTTGGATGCATGACAGGAGGGCCAACCACCTATTGGGCCCACCTGTCATGGACGCAAAGGCAGGAGCAGTAAGTTGAAGCTTTCGCTATCCCTCCCGCACGAGGTGGACGGACATGCAGCGGTGCATTCGATACTGTAGAAGTAGGAGTAATCATTATTGTTCATCTTCTCGAAGAGGCGAAGAGCCAAGCACAACCCGAACGTGGCAGTTGCGAACGCTCGCGTGGTGCGGTTCCTTGGAGTACTAGCCAGGCTCTTGCATGAGACAAAATTGCTATTGTTTAACAATTAAACTCCATTATCCATTGGTTGATACTCATTCTGCATAGGTCCACGCGCTTAGCACCGTTTCCTCCTGGGGTCACCAATGTTTATTTGCTAATTAATAGTATTGCATGCAATGAACTAGCTATTGCAAGTCATTAAAAGCATGCACACCTCTCATCTCTTATTGGTTGATATGTCAAGAAACAAGAAACAAGGTAGAAGTTAATGCACCGCGCCTAAGTGTTTTGGGACTATTTGGTTTTCGTAAGGCTGGTCATAGTGGGGAGTAACTTAGACTAGTGTCATGCATATGAAACTAGCCTAAATTACTCCCTTCATAATGCAAAGTAACATAATAGTAGTATTTTAGATGCCTTCATTTATTAGCTTGTAGACTCATCTTATCTTGAAAAGCTCTATGTTACAGTAACATATTATGTTACCACCTCTCATTAATTACTTGCCACATAAGCAAAAAATTCTTGGAGTGCGCTATGTTACTAGCTAAGTTACTCCCACTATGGCTAGCCTAAGATGACTTAAACACCTAGACGGAGGGAGTAGTATAGCCCTGTGAACCGGAAATGGGTATTTGCCTTTCTAGAGATTTCAACAAGTGACTAGACTACACCGTGTGCCGTACTCCCTCCCTTCCGGTTTATAGGGCTCAAATCTCATGAACCAAGGCATTTTGCGATTGGAGGAATGTATCTCGTACTTTACAAAACTACCCTAATTAAACTCATGCATTAATTACGTAGTTCTCTCGTTTTCCTCTCCGCCTTGGTCGTGGTGCACAATATTGAGCACTCCTATATGACTAGCCGCTCTATCTACATGCGGGACATTTCAAAGCATCCATGCCCGTGTGCCATCCACCAAATCACAGCGAGGTGCTACAGTCGAGACTCACCTATAACCCCGGTGTGGCCGTCATGACCCGTCATATCACAAAACCCACACCTTTACCAGTAGTGGTAAGGTGGCCTCCAAGTTGGACTAGACGAAGCAACCATCATTTCACTAGAACACTCGTTCAAGCCATTTCCTCCCTTTCTTGAAGAAAACCTCACTCCAGGCTACTCACTTCTGCCATTTTTCTTCTGTACCGACAAAGGAAAGGTGGGCGAATCAGTTATGCCGCTATATTTTCATTACAAGAATCTTCTTTTTGTGAAGCACCGACCGATTCTCACATCCTATTCTTTTCCCGTTTTCATTGCGATTGTGGTTTCCTTTCGATTGCTTTTTGTTTGTCAGTTCATTGATGGATCCTGGAGCACTAGGAAAAGAGTTGCCGGTAGACAACCCACTGGAGACAGTGATCTCCAGGAAGCGAGCACCGACCAACGAGTTGACCATGTTGGCGGGCCAACCCATGGAGACGAAGAACTCCAAGAAACTAGCATTGGCCAAAGAGTTGAGGACGTTGGCGGACGAAATCCTCAAAGGAAGTTGGAAGAACGGCAAGGGCCCCACCGTTCCTACCCCAGGAACTCTGATTGCCACCTATGTGAGGCTCAAGACCGAGTTTGATGAGATAGTCGCCGTTGATAAGCAGTATTCCCCTGGCAAGGTGATGGCCCCCATCGAGGACGAGGAGATGGCCCCCGGAGGGATGAGATCCCTTGGTGAGCTGCACAAGGTAAAAAATAATGGCTTATTACCATAGTTGTGGTTTTTGATTATTTGCAATGTGCTTGCTAATATGTTAGGGTTGTGTAGGTGCCAGTGGACGACCTTGATGATTCCGATGTCGTGACCCGTCCTGTTGGCATCGCCCCGGAGATCGATTCCGATGCCGCTGTCCATCCTGTGGACATCGCCCCAGAGATCGATTCCGATGTCGCGGTCAGTCCTGTGGACATCGCCCCAGAAATCGATTCCCATGCCGCTGTCCATGCTGTGGTCATTGCCCGAGAGATCGATGACAAGAAATAGTTGGTCGGGCTAATCCTTCAGGGTAGTTTGCATTGCCCTGTGTTTAATTACCAGAACGATGCGTGTTATCAAACCATCTTAGGGCTAGTGCACTGTCTTGTGTGGGAGGATCTTGCTACTTTTGTTTGATAGTGAATCATGTTATGAATCATGCGAACCCTCTCCGAGTTATGGAAACAGATGTATCCTCTCCAGCTTTTGATGTAATATATGGCATGATTAGATGTATGTTTGAACTGTTTATCATATCAGCAGGGCTTGTTTGATGATTCTTGGTGTTAGTAGGCTAGCTACTGTGTGAGCTATAGTACTTGCAAAATACTCACCGAAGAGAAACGTTGGGGCTGATGAGATCGTCGTACGCTTATACTTATCCCTTGTCGATCGACCAATAGCCCTAGCTCCTAAAATTGTAGGCTTAGCGATCGATGACCTAGGCGGGCTAGTTTGGCCTAGTGGGTTTTAGTGATATGATGTGCAACACAAAATCATAGCAGTGCAGAGACGTACTCCCTCCGTTCCAAAATAGATGACCTAGGCGGGCTAGTTTGCCCTAGTGGGTTTCAGTGATATGACGTGGTACAGTGCCGTCCAATCTTCGCGTGTGGTAGCAGTATTGCGGGTACAGTAAGTTTTCTTGAAGAGGCGGAATTCAACGAAGTCATGATGGTTCCTTCGTCCGAACAACTTACAGTGGGAAAGGTTGGGCATGCGATACGACCAGGGTAGACCAGGATAATTTTGTGCATGGCAGGTGGACCAGGATGGTCGACGTCCCACATGTCGGCGAATGAAAGTATTCTTTCCAATATAGTGGACGAGCAATGAGTATTCATTGTTTATTTTTAATGAAAGCTATTGTCTCCACTATTACGACGGAGGAGTGTGAAACATGGCAGGCCAGTGAACTTGGCATGTGCACCACTCCCTCCTTCCTCATGTAATGCCCAAGTTACAACTTTTTCTCACTTTCTCTCTATCTATTTCCTCTCAAATGTTTTTTACCTTTCTTTTTTAAGACACAATTCTTTTTTATGCCTTTTTTAGAATTATTTTTTTATACCTAGGAGCACGTGTAGAGACGGGCTCTTGCAGAGCCCACTCCTTGACTTTGTCAATGCCTCTCTCTCCTCCACATAAGGAGTACTACTTGCTATGCATGCATGCGGCGGGCAGCTGGCGTCTTGAGGGGCCAGGGCGGTGAGAGCGGGCTCCGGAAGCGGTCCGGACTCTATCATAATTTTGGTTTTTACAGTATTTCTTTCTCCATTGACAGGTAGGCCCGCGTAGATAGATAAAGAACACGAGCTGATGAGGCGCATGCGGACTGTTTGACTGGTCAACCAGACAAATACGGAGCTATACGCTGAGCCAGTGACCGTATAATCACCATATCTCAAATACAATGATCAAAGTGAGCTATCAAGACAAGTTCGATGACCGCCAATGCATTTTACTCGGTAATAAATGACCAGGATTGAAGGGGAATACAAATTTGCTTCGTCTTCTATCCTTGAGCTCTTGACAAACCAATGCACTATACGGTTGTCCGGCCACTCCACCCCAGAGCTCTCACCAAGCGCCGTTCATGCCACCGCGCCGCACACTAACCGGTAAGGCAGCGATGGCATCCTGCCACGCCGAGTTCCTCGCCGCCCATGACCACACACAAAATGGTAGGGAAGCGAAGGCATCCCGCCGTTCCGAGTTCATCGCAGCTCGCGACCTCACAACTATGTGGGAGGAATTTGAAGATGCCAAGGCCGAATGGGCGGTAGAGCAAGCGGCCAAGGCAGCACAGAGGGAGCGGAAAAGTCAGAAAGCACTCAATAAAAGAGAGGCCCGCCGCCGCAAGAAAGAAAAGCGCGCACGCGCTGCTGCGGAGAGGTCGGCGGAGATCCAAGCACGGTGTGGTGTCGCCGACAAAGCCGTGAAGGAGAACGACGGCGTCTGGCCAGCATGTGAGAAGTAGTAGTACTAGTAGTTATTGTGTGTGTGTGTGTGTCTGACTAGGAGCATGTACCAGTACTACTAGTTACTAGTGTAGTTTTTAGAGCAAATTACCAGTACATTAGCCTAGACTAAATGGAAAAATTCCTATCGTAAGCATCAAATGGCATCTCTTTCTCTATAGGAATTGAGATGCATGTCATCTCACTCCCTATGATTTTCATATTCCTATCCTATGAACGAAAGGAGGCCTCTGTTGGAGTAACTACTGTAGCTAGCAGTACTGCTGGTACAGTAGTTTTCTTCAAGAAGCGGAATTCAACGAAGTCATGATGGTTCCTTCGTCCGAAGCAACTTCAAAGTGGGAAGTGGGCCTGTGATTTGACGGCTCATTAGTCATTGTTACTGCGCGACAACCTGGGTGACTCCCTTGGAGTTCTGCGTGCATGGCAAGTGGACCAGGATGGTCGACGTCCCACATGTTGGCGAACGGAAGTATTCTTTCCGATATCGAGGAGCAAGGAAACCGCGTGGTATAGTATCACTGCTGATTGGTTCGCAAAAAAATAGTATCACTGCCGATTTATAATTATTTTTTATTTCTGATGAATGCTAGCGTTTCAACTCTTACGACGAAGGGTGCCAAACACGGCACGTGCTGGATGTCCCACACGTCAGCGAAAGGAGTGGGACATGAACAGCGTGGTAGAGCCCAGCGTAAAAAAACAGCGTGGTAGAGCGTCTCCACTTCTTCCACTTCTGGGTCGGAGACCACACGTAGTAGTACTTAGTGGTATGAACGATACAAAGTGCGACCTGGAGACAGAAAGACACGTCTAGTTGGAAGGTCTCGGGGCATACACGTAAACAAATATAAAAGTTAATATGTGCCTCCAACTAATATAGTAGTAGTAGAGTACTTAGGCACGTACTCCATAACATCACCGTGCATTGCACGTACAACATTTAGTGGTAGTACGTAGTAAGAGACAAATGCCGCCCAAGAGTTCCCTTCTCGACCTACTTTTGGGTGTTTGGTAGAGTGTATGGAGGGTGCATGAGTCCACACTAGTTTAGCACAAATACACTAGAAGCATGCATGAAGAGGGGTGTTGAGTTGAGCATGCATGAAGAGGGAACAACTATGCTGAGACGAGAACGCAACCAAACACACCCTATATGCCACGCATGTTCATACCATTTGTGCCTTTCTACTTCACTTACTGCGCTACATTACTCAGGTTCGTACGTCCACTCCTGGGTACATGTTCTCGTAGTTCCAGTCCCACGTGTTCTTCATATAGATGGAACGATCCTTGCATAACACGTGCACCTTGATGCTAGATGTCTCGCGTGTTGGCAAAAGGATGAACAAAGCTCACGTAAAAAAATAGAGTGGAAGAACATAGATTCCGGACGACCGAGAAGGAGCAAGGAACCTCGTGGTGGAGCGTCTGCACTCATAATATTTAATATTATTCAGCGATATAAAATTAACCAATCATCTCCACAGTGGACTGGAAGAGTACGAAACACGGCAGCCCAGTGTAGTATCATACTAGTACATGGCTAACCCACGCTATCACCATATTTCTTGGCTTCCGTGCGACACCTATCTCTAGTAATCCAGCAGCCTGTATCGCTTCTCCCTCCTCGTCTCTATCAAAGTGCGGCGGGCTGGCGTTTCTGCCGTCTATTGAGGTCGGTTAACTATCACATGTTAGCGACATGCCAAGAGCATTCTAAAAAAATTCCTTTCACGTTCCGTTTTCAAAAAGAAAAAAAATCCTTTCACGTATGAATTTGCCTGTATGCTTTGAGCAACTTGCATGTCCTATACTGCTCCTGTTTGATACTCTAACTTAGCTAGAGGTTAGACTAACTCATGACTAACCCTGAACTAACTGTAGCCAAAGAGGTGTTTGGGTGACAGGGTTAGATTGACAATAAATGCACTTCATGGAGAGAGAAAAGTGATTTTTCAGTGGTCCCAATGAGAACTATCTCCAGTTAGCACCTCTTGGGTGGGATAGTTTTTTTTGGTGGGTTCGGTGCAACTTGCTCCAATTTAAACCCTCATGCTTGGATAGTTTAGGGCTATTTGAGCCCCAACTAGCTCAAACTAACTCTAACCCATGGATCCAAACAGGGCCTATGGCCAGTCTCGACGCGGAGCAGTCGCGTGCACCGGGAAGCGGCGCTCTCTCGGCCGTCGCGCCACTTCAAAGCCGGCGCCAGTGAGAGGTCGCCTCCGCTCTGGCCGGGCATTAATGCGGCACTGACGCTCCAGGGGGACACTGACCGTTTCACGTGGGAAGCGCGCGCTGGCAAGGGAGTATAGGTTTTGAACCGTTTCAGGTGTAGTACTGGTAGTTTGCAAAACTACTCAATTATTGCACTCAGTTTCCTAAGAAATTGTGTAAAAACATTACTCCACAGCCCGCTTCCCTTCTCCTTCCTCTTCCACCGCCCGCGCACGTCCGCGGGAAGCGACCGGTCAACCCTTATATAGGAGTGCTAGCACAAAAAGATGCATGCATGACCACTAAAATTTCCATATTAAAGCGCCGCTCCGGCGGGAGTATGGCGTATGTTGTTACCTTCGGCCGGCCCATGGCTACCGGGCGACGGTGACCAGAGAAGAGGCGGCGGGAGGGGAATGAATGCAGCTACTGTTTGGGTTCGCCTTCCGGCTTAAATAAATGCGCAGCATCACGTGTACCCGCGGGTGCACAAATTGTAACATACGTGTCTGCTTAAGTGGGCGTCACGTAACTGGTGTGTGTAGTGAGAGAGATTCTGAGAGACAGAGTGCGTGTGTGCGACTCTACTCTTCGGACATGTACTCAACCTTTTGCATCGGGATATAAGTATAATGGTATTTACTTTAGCTAGTGATTTACGTGGCCATGTTAACATGGTTGTGTCAAAAAAATGTCACTTCCTGCTCGTGATTTGCGTTATATAATTACAAGCAAGATTCTGTGCATTGCACGGAACATCAATATGCATTTTTTACAGAACACCTGTTGTGATTGACCCATGCAGGAGTAATCCCATGTGTAAAAACTAATGATATCTCAAGAATTTTATCGGAAAACTGGTATCTCGAGAATGTCATCGAAAAAATGAAAGATGAGAGATAAGGCGAGGAGGAGTGGAGCGTGGTGGTGACTGGTGGTCGGAATGGGCGGAGGCATGGGGATGGACGGCGCCGGCAGGCGGCAGCGGCCACCATGCATGCTAGATTGTTCCAGAGACTTATTCTTTTTTAATTGCTGAGCAATGAGGTTGCGAGAGATAATGATGTGGAGAGAGGTGCCGGTATCTTTTGTAAAATTATCATAGTTTGCTTTCTATCCTCAGATATAGATCATACGGTCTGTATTACAAGATGGCAGGCACACCATCACCACCAACTCGTTTTTTATAAGGGTACAGATGATAAGTTTGCTGACTACTAAAGTAAAGTGGAATTTGTCCATGTTATGCAAGTAAATAAAGGTGATTGTTTATCATACGGGTAAGGTTGGATGAAGGGTGGTAGGAACAAATGCTCCGCCTAGAGCATGTGTGTGTGAGATGGAGTCTTAGTGTGTGTGTGTGAGAGAGAGAGAGAGGAGAGAGAGAGATGGAGTCTTAGTTTGTGTGTGTGTGAGAGAGAGAGGGAGAGAGATGGAGTCTTAGTGTGTGTGGGGGGGCGGGCGTGCGTGCTTGCGTGTGTGTGTTTGTGTGTGTGTGTGAGAGAGAGAGAGATGGAGTCTTAGTGTGTGTGTGTTGGGGGGTGCGTGTGTGTGTGTGTCGCGGGGTCCTCTGTGGCGGATGTAATTTAAGTGTGCATGGCTTTCATCATAGAGAGGTGATGTGTATGGCAGAGGCCACCAACGATGGGGTGCGAGAGAGAAAATGCCCGTAGAGAGGGAAGAGAAGGTGTGTGCGCGTGAGAGGAGTCGACTTCGAGAGAACGTGTTTGTTCGAGAGACACCGAGGAAGACTACTATATATCGATGGTGCATGTAGGCGGGAATTAAACTAAGGGATGGTCTTATTGGTTTCGGGGATATAGGGGAAGAGTGAGAGGCGGGGGGTAGCTAGAAGGAGATTGTTAAGTGTGAGTGTGTGTTTTACCCATCCAGGCGGAAGTTATGTGCACAAAAGAGGAGAACGATTCGATGTGGCGTTAGGATTGAGGGTAATTAACTACGTATGGAGACATAGAGACCTTGAACGTGCATGTGTGAGAGGTATACATGTATACGTGGGATGTGTGTGTGTGCGCGCGCGCATGATCGAGATAAAAGAAAGAAGACATAAGTCATAAGATCAACGACATGGGAGAGACGGATCGGTATGACAATATGCATGCATGTGAGAATGCATGGAAGAAGTCCCGACAATTGAGCATGTGTTTTTGTCTTTAAGAGATAGTGGCGTGGGCTGGAGCATGCATCTATGGCGAGCAGAGGGAGTGAGGCGCAACGATTGTGCAAAAGAGACCAACCTATAAATGCATATGTATGGAGAGACATATATAGTGTGGGTGATAGGAAGCAAGACTCCGTGCGAGAAAGAAATGTTGACGGAGAAACTACAGATAGATACAGAGATGGAGATGCTAGCTAGAGGGACATCCGCTAGTTTGGGTGTTGGAGATGACCGTCGGGTGGTTCAAAGGGTGAAGTTATATATGTGTGTGAGAGGGCACTTGACTGCATGTAGAGAGAAACATATGTAGTGTGCGTGATAGGAATCAAGAGTGAGGGCGAGAAAGAAGGTTGATGGAGAACATAGATAAATAGAAAGATAAAGATGCTAGCTAGTGTGCGTTAGAGATAGGAGTCGAGTGGATCAGAAGGCTGGGTTATGTGTGTGGGTGTGAGAGAGATAGAGAGAGGTGTGTGTGAGTCACATACAAACAGATATCAGAGAGAAATGAGATCCAGAGAGACGGAGTTTTGTGTCTGCGAGAGAGAAAGATATTTCACAACGAGAGTGATAGCTAGAGAGACATACGAGGGAACGCCAAGATATCTCTAGGGAGAGAGGGTGTGTGTGAGCGACATACAAGAGAACAATGGAGAAATATGAGACCCTGGGAGACAGAGTTTGTGTTTGTGTGTGAGAAAGAGATATTGATGAGGAAGAGTCGTAGGTTCTCATATCTAAGGAGCGAAAGGCATCTGTGTATGAGGGGTGTGCGAGTGGCACACATGGGAATAGTAGAGAGAAATGAGACCCCGGGAGACAAAGTTTTGTGTTTGTGTGAGAGAAAGAGATTCCACATGGAGAATCATAGTTAGAGACACATAACACGGAGCGAGATATACTTAGAGAGAGATAGAGTGATGAAGGTCGAGGGAGAGAGTACCGTCAGTGTGTTATGAAGATAAAAGATCATTGTCGACATACAGGTAGCACGAGAGATACATGAGAGACGATGAACGCGTATAGGTCCAGAGAGATAGTCCTATATAAGCATGAGTGATAGCTATATGAGACGAATATCTGGATTAAAGGGGATTCAAATATTTAAACTAGAGATCACGACATCGATAATATCATAACGCAAATTGGTGTATCAAACATGCATATTCATTTGAATTTGGGCAAACGTGTAATGTTATATAGTTTTTCAATATTGGTGATCCATAGATTCTTCAATTACAAACAATGCATGGTTTATATGCAATTAATGTCTAAACGGGATTACACTATATGTTGCGTGTGTGAAACACATTATACATGTTTAACAAGTAAAAAACCGCATGAAACACACATTAATTGGAGACAGTTAGCGAGGAATGCATACATTGGATTTCAACATAAAGTGGTTTCAAATATTTGAAAATCCAAATTGATGGATACAACCTTATGAATCTGAGATCATGCCATTTGTAAACCATATTTATGTATAAATGGTGTTGTGCTTTTGAAAGTATATATAAAAAAAATGATGTATATAGAATGTAATTCCAATTGAAAATGGATCCCGCCCGTAAAAAAATATAATACAAACGGGATTCGAATTGAGTTGGCACAGTAAACGTGCACTCTGCAAAATTTGAATGAAGCGGGGAAAGTCGCAGTAACCGCCCGGAACCAAAATCTGCGAGATGGAAATCACTGCTCCCTATCCCTGCCACCCAAAGCCTATATGCTGGATTTCTATAGGTTTCGATAGGGGTAGGTTTGTAATTTCACCCAAACATGACGTAACCGTCTCTCACCCGTATTCATACACAGTGGGCGCCAAAACACAGTGTGTCCTTGGTCGAAATCGACTCCCTCCCCGATTCATATAAATACACGGTGGGCGCCAAAAACAAACTCTCGTTGGCAAATATTCGGTGTATGCGAGATTACCGTCCTATCCCTGACCGACTAGTGTTGCTGTGATGTAGTAGAAATTTGAAATGGGGGCTAAGTTTGTAAATTTCCTCGCATTTGAGACAAGCGCGCCCTGAATACATGGTCCCCCCCTTCCTCTCTACCTCCCTTTTCCCCATTCATACTCCGTGGGCGCCAAAACACCCTCTCCACCCCACCCTCCTCCGTCCGCCGCCGTCCGCCACCCTATCCACCGCCGTCCTCCTCCACCATGCTGGAGCTGATACCCCAACGCCGCCGTCCATTACAAGAGATCGACCTCTCTCATCCACGGCTTCGGACCGGGATCCTTGCATCCCGTCCTCTCGCTTCATCCCCGCCGTCGTCCACCTTGTCGGCGCCGCTCCTACGACCGTCTCGTCCACCGCACCCTGCCGCCACTGTCTACCCTCCTAGATTTGCTTCCACGCTACCGACAGCCATCGCTACCGCAGCACCATCAAATTCTCAGCAGATGCCTACACGGCGCCGCACCAGAGGCGGTACTCTTTCGTATCTGCTCAACTTATTTATCGCAGCAAGAAAATAGATCGCCACTGCTTTACTCTGATTTCTTGTCTTGGTTGCGAAGTTTCCTTTGTCCGGTTTGCATCTTCAGATCCGCCATGGCACGCTCAACACCATACTCGTAATGCTTATGGTTTTCCCCTTTTATATTCCACACTAGTTAAATCACAGTAGACTAAATTTCAAAATTGGGTCAGTCAATTTTTCAGAGCTCGCCGGAGTTCGCCGGTGCATTGAAGGGGCTCGGGTGGTTGTGGGGCCTCGCCGAACGAAGAAAACTCGACGCGGGTGGGGGTTGGGCTGGGGGTGGGGGTGGGGGTGGCGGAGGAACACAGGCGGTGGGGGCCGGTGGTCCGACCAGTGGCCCATGCGCTGTTCTGTATGGGAAGAATCAGAGACGAGGAAGAAGAAGGGTTAGGAGACGTAGGATCTTCATCCAACCACCTGGAATGGTCGAGAGACAGCTAGGAGTTGCATGCTTAATGCGCTCTGGTTCATCTTGTGTGGGCACTGCGCAACCAACATTTTATTATCCAAAATCTGCTTGCTCTTCTTTACCATGTTCCTCTTCCGTTCTTCTTTAATATGTACTCTCTCCGTTCCTAAATACAAGTCTTTGTATAGATTCCACCATGGACTACATATGGAGCAAAATGAGTGAATCTACACTCTAAAATGTACCTGGATACATCTGTATGTGATCCATAGTGGAAATCTCTACCAAGACATATATTTTGGAATGGAGGGAGTATGATAGTAGTACAGTATGTTCCTTGTACTGAAGATGAGCAGGGACATTTGCAGTGTAGAGGTCTATACTGTCGGTTGTGATGGACACTTTGAGCCTCTTTGATTCGCAGGATCTTGTAAACATAGGAATAGGATTTGTAGTGGCCTGCCCACTTGAATCCTATAAGAATAGCAAGGAAATGCGGGGAGCTGTGTCGCCTTTGAGAGTTACATTGATATTAATAGTACCGCACCTTCACTTGAAGAGAGCTGGTATCTGAAACCTTTCTAGCCGTACCGGCAATACTAGCACATATATTCCAGCAAGTTCCACTTTGCTGATTTTACTCTGATGCTTAAGGTTTTCCCGTTATATCTACACTATGATCTATGTAGCTGCTTTGTGTCGCACTAGCACCAGTCCACTCTTGAAGCTAAACACTGCAATGACTTACAAAATTGGCACCAAGGCATTGAGTGCCATTCTGGATGCAATGAAACTCATACGCTCCCCACCTGTTGATTCTTGTTCAGAATATCATCCTAATGACTATTCTAACCTCGAGGAGTCAAAGGCAGATGGCCTGTCCTGTTCACCCATCAAGGTGTCTATTCTAATTTGGCAATGTTTTATTGATTGCGGGTATCTTGCATATGTTGTCTTGCATTTCTTCTACTTTGTTGCACCGCCATCTGCTTAGTTTACTCATCATATATGTCGAGATGCCATGCCCATCCATTATCAATACGTATTCCATCTATCATCATACCATGTTTTTTCACTCAAATGTTGTTCTTGTGCATCAGACATCAAAAAGGAAGAGGGTGATTGCCGAACCTGAAGGAGCACCAGCAAAGTCCTTGAAAAATGTGGTGGTGCCGGAGAAATCAGACAGCACCCCACTTATATTGGTTGTACAACCAGTGACACAAAACGTAGGACCGACTCTAGCAGACTGTACCTATACTTCACTGGCCACACCACTAGCCCCACCACACAGGACCTGCACTCCAGTAAAAGGTATACCGATTTCATTTGCCATAGCACCAGCTGTACCACAGAAAAATCCCACTCCAGCAAAAAGTACAGCAAGTCCACCGGCCGAAGACCTATCCCAACTGCAGAGACGGCCAATTCCTGCAGATTGGAACCCCATTCCATTTATTCCCAGTTTAAAAGACAATACTTTCAATGTTGTTAGGGACTACGTGCATATATTCCCATCATGGGAAGCTTATTGTGAAGACAAACACCATTTTCACATCTTCCTGTCCAACTTACGTGTAAGTGCTATTATTCATGGCTATTATTTTCCTGTTTTCTGCTGATTGAACACATCAATGATTTACATTACATTGTTGTAACTAGGCGAGGGTCAATCTGGATAGTCATGACGAGCAAAGCTTGCTTGTGCTTTTCAAGGAAGCATTGCAGCAGTATCAGTGTTACCTGAGGAAATCACACTTTGATGGCAAGTCTATAAACGAATTTCTGGTGAAGTCTCATGTGCTAAATTTAGAAGACATTGAATGGAAAAACCTTGTTATGCACTGGTCTCGTTCCCAGGATGAGGTACTGTCTATGAAACCACATGAAAATTTGAACTTCTACTTTTCTGCATGTGCCTTACGGATCTTTTTTGCAGGAAATCTGCTCGAAGAAGATTTCCGGTTTGACAAGAACGACATGATATCTCTAATATGCTGCCCGCTGCTTTGCTCTTGTTAGTACCTATTGTCATGTATCACTGTACTTGCATACATACCTGGTTCATTATGTGACAGCAGTATGCATGATAGCTTGATTATCAATTGTTCGCTCCAAATTATCTGATCTATATGAATGGTTACATTAGTGTAGAATATCTCCAATGCCAATGCTTTTTTAGCTCTGCATTGTTCTTGTAAGTACATGATGTCCTTTATCAGTGTAGTTATAATGACAGGTAGTTGTTCATGTACCATCACTCTGCAGCTTATTTTCCTTTGCCCTCCATTTTCTACACATCAGTTCTATATTTACTCTTACCATAAGGTTGGTACTGAAGAAGTTTAGCTGTGCATTGCTCTTGGATGTATCTTTTGCCTGTATCGCTGCACTTACATTATAGCTACTTGGTTATGTAGCATCACTCTTCATCTTATCTTAAATATTCTCCATTTTTCGTATATTATCACATCTATATTTACTCTTAACAAAATGTAGAATAAAGGCAATGCTTTTGAAGAAGATTCTGTGGTAAACTTCTTGAATTGCCCCCCCCCCATCAGCATGGACAAGGCCTTTATAGAGCCTGTCTTCACCAATAATGTAAGTTTGTCCATCTCAAGCCTTCAAACTTTATTGTATATATTTGGTTAGGCATGACTACAACAACTGTTTATTTTTGGTGTTTGCATCAAATTGCTTGTTTAAAGTTTATTATATGTAGTTCATAAACAAAAGCTCGTCCTTTCTCAATTTAAGTTTTTAGTTGTACAACTAAGTTCCTTCTTCATAGCATGTAAATTAAACTATACAGAGCAAGTGATCTTCTTTTGCACTGCATGTATGCTTCTGTTCTTCATCTGTAATCCAGTGGTGTGGTAAACCTACCCACTACAGCACAATGTCATATTCTTCAATGTCTTAACTATGAAAAATGTCATATCATTCTACTATTATTTAAACCATCTCTTTATTTGCCAATCTGAAATGGTATAAATTGACAGCACACTAACCATTGATACTTATGAGTTCTTGATCTGTAATCCAGTGGTGTCATGAAGCTGCCAACTCCTTCACAATGTCATTTCCTGCCATGTCTTGACCTGAACAATACCATATTGTATTAATGAAAATTTAAACCGTGTCACTTTATTCCTCAGTAAGAAATGTGATGAATTGTCAGCACTGATACTTTTATGTACAAAACCTGTTATCTGTCTGCTTGTTTATCTTTCAGAGTGAGGAAGATATAAGTGTTGAACAAGCGCAGTCTCATCATCTTGCTCAGCTGCTTGCGCTGCAGCTCCCCAGCAGGGCTAACCTTTCCTGAACTCTATTGAAGTGATGTCGGTTTTGTATATTATTTTGTCGGCGTGTTTATTTGCATTGGTGGCGATCTTTGATGCCCAGTGTATGTAATATGCTGTCTTCTTGTGCTTTATTACCATAGTAGCGAACTTTGTTGCCCAGTGGATGTAATATGCTGTAATTTATTTATTGTATATTATAGGTTTCTTCTTATTCACGATGCTGCAGTTATTTTACTGTATGTATATCCTGTCTTCGCAGTAAATAGGCCAAACCATAAAATTACGGTACATAATCGGGCCGTCATGCAATCACGATGTAGGTTGGGCCTGAAACGTGCCGATTAGCTCACGGGCCGGCAGCAGCCCGAAATGAACCCCGGCCCATGATCGTGCGAATCAAATCACGGGCTTTTAACAAGCCAAAATTGTCCGGGTCCTTGTTTGGCCCAATCAGATATCGGCTGCGAGTAGGCCGGATGCAAACCGGGCCATAGTTAGGCCCAACTATATGACGGACTTTTAACAGGCCGAAATTAATATAGGGCCAAAATGTTAAACGGGCCCTTAACAGGCCAAAACTAATATCAGGCCGAATTACTAAGTGGGCCTTTAGCAAGTGGGCCCAAAAGCATAGTGTCCAGTTGACGGGCCGAATCTGATATGGGCCATAATTGAGCCCAAAGCCTCTTAAAGGGCCGGACCTGATCTGGGCTGTAATTTGGCCCAGAACGTGGTAGGCTTTTAACGGGCCGGATCTCATATGGGCCACTATTAGGCCCGGAGCATGGCAGGCCATTAATGGACCGTATCAAATATGGGCCGGCATTTGGCCCAAAACATGGCAGCCAGTTAATGGGCCAGCCTACTAGGGTCCTCAAAATCTTGTGGTCCTACAGCTGGGCCGACCCATTAATGTCGGCGAAATCTCGTGGTCCTTTAGCTGGGCCGGCCCATTATGACCCGCAAAAATCTTGTGGGCCTTTACCTGGGTCGGCCCATTATGGCACAAAAAATCTTGTGGGCCTTTACCTGGGCCGACCCATTATGGCCCGCAAAATCTTGTGGGCCTTTAGCTGGGCCGGCCCATTATGGTCTGCAAAATTTCGTGGGCCTTTAGTTGGGCCGGCCCATTATGGTCCACAAAATCTTGTGGGCCTCTAGTTGGGCCAGCCCATTTAAACTTGTTCGGCCGTGCCACGTGTCGACGTATCATAGGCGCCTTCTGTCCAGTGAGTGGATGACATCTGTCCCGACGATGAGCCGACACGTGTTTCCTCTAGCCAATGATGCTTTTACACGTGGAAAATCCCCATTGGTTGGGGCTGTTAACGGGTTATCGGATCCAAAACCAGACCCGATAGCTTAACGGCATTCCGTTACGGTGGATGCCACGTGTCGGTCACCCTTGACGAAAGCACTTTTGTGACGCGTGATTTATCGTCATGGAAGTGGACACTTCCGTGATGATAATTTTGGTAATGTCATGGAACACTTCTACGACAAAACAGGTATGACTATCTTGATTCTGTCATAAATTTGTCATGGATGTACATGCATGACAAAAAAAAGCGACCTACTGTGACAAACACGTATCATCACGGAAGTGTATTTTTTGTAGTGTTGGGAGAAGGAATATCCTTCATTGACTGTGAGAGCTTGTGATGGGCTAAGTTGGGACACCCCTGCAGGGATTTGAACTTTCGAAAGCCATGCCCGCGGTTATGGGCAGATGGGAATTTGTTAATGTCCGGTTGTAAACCTGAAGCTTAACTTAATTAAAATGAATCAACAGAGTGTGTGGCCATGATGGTCTCTTTTCGGCGGAGTCCGGGAAGAGAACACGGTCTCGGGTTATGCTTGATCGTAGGTTGTTCTAGGATCACTTCTTGATCATAGTTTCTCGACCGTGCCTTTGCCTTCTCTTCTTGCTCTCATTTACGTATGTTAGCCACCATATATGCTAGTGCTTGCTGCAGTTCCACCTCATACTTTTACCCTTCCTGTAAGCTTAAATAGTCTTGATCGCGAGGGTGTGAGATTGCTGAGTCCCCGTGACTCACATATTACTTCCAAAACCAGATGCAGGGACCGATGATACCGCTCCAGGTGATTCGACTGAGCTCAAGTGGGAGTTCGATGAGGACTCAAGACGATACTACATTTCCTATCCAGACGATCAGTATTGGTGCCGAGTTGGGGCGATCGGGGACTTTTTCGCATTTGGGGTTGTCTTTATTTTGCTACCGTAGTCGGACCTTGATTGTATCTGGATGAATGTAATGTTATATTTATGCATTGTGTGATGTGGCGAGTGTAAGCCAACTATGTACCTCTTTTCCTTATTCATTACATGGGTTGTGTGAAGATTACCTCACTTGCGACATTGCTTACAATGCGGTTATGCCTCTAAGTCGTGCTTCGACACGTGGGAGATATAGCCGCATCGTGGGCGTTACACACTACCATCAGGAAGATTAACTCACAGTTGAGTCAAGTGGTTGTGGTACCTAAGGGAGTCCTGGACTAAGGGGTCCTCGGGCGTCTGGCCTGTTATCCATGGGCCGGACTGATGGGCTGTGAAGACATGAAGGCCGAAGACCGTACCCGTGTCCGGATTGGACTCTACGTGGCGTGGAGGGCAAGATTGGTGATCGACTATGAAGATTCCTTCTTATGTAACCGACTCTATGTGACCCTAGATTCCCCCCGGTGTCTATATAAGCCGGAGGGGTTAGTCCGAAAAGGATATATTCATTACCATAGTCATACAGGTTAGACTTCTAGGGTTTAGACCTTACAATCTCGTGGTAGATCAACTCTTGTAATACTCATATTCATCAAGATCAATCAAGCAGGAAGTATGGTATTACCTCCATAGAGAGGGCCCGAACCTGGGTAAACATCGTGTCCCCCATCTCCTGTTACCGTCGATCCTAGATGCATAGTTCGGGACCCCCTACCCGAGATCCACCAGTTTTGACACCGACATTGGTGCTTTCATTGAGAGTTCCACTGTGCGGTCAACGAGAGGTTCGATGGCCCCTTTGATCGTCTATAGTGACGCTGTCCAAGGAGAAACCTTCCTCCTCGGACAAATTTTCGTATTCGGCGGCTTCGTACTGCGGGCCAACTCGCTTGGCCATCTGGAGCAGATTGATAGCTACGCCCCTGGCCATCAGGTCAGATTTGGACACTTCAACTATGTCACGGATATCTGTGAAGACTTGATCTTCAATGAATTTGAGACCGAGGCGATGGCCCCCCTCGCTCCGAAGAACATGACCTAAATCGGTCATCAGACCAGGTTCTGGAGATGGTTTCGATAACTGCTACGACCTTAGATCCGGAGCAGTTTGCACCATCCGAAACCACAGAGTCCGCAGCGTTGGAGCCACACACAAACTCAACACCAGGCAATATCAGCGTCAAACGGAACTTTGGACTCGTTTCTGGCTATAAGTTCCGAACCTTGCGCGCCCTCGGACACCGAGTTGGATCGGTTATCAATCATCGAGTTCAGCACCGCAGATGTCTTCCAACACTCGCCCTTTGGCGACATGTTGATTTCATTGAAAAACCTGTCCCCGATGGGGGACTCACGGCCGAACTATGTCCGGTTCGAGCTAGAGGCTGATAATGGAGAATTTCGTTTCCCACCCTCCACCCACTTCATAGCCACTGTCGAGGACTTAACCGACATGCCCGCTCCTGGCTCCGCAGACATTGACGGTATAGACGACGATGCCGATAAGGAGCAAGGCCAAGACACGCCAGTCATCAGGCCTAAGACAACCACCCCTTCACATGACATGTACATGATCGATACACTTAAAAAGCCTCGCAGCAAAGACAAGGCAGATCCAGTTAAAACTCCTGAGTCAACTTCTAAGTTCCGGTACCCCAAACGCCGCCCCAAGTCACGCCGCAGCAACAATGGCACTGGAGAAAATAGTACTCCAGACTGCGCTAAAAGTAATGAAGACCCTGTGGGAGCAACATCCGAGTAGGAGGAATAGGAAAACGGGCAAGCCAGCCCCGACGAACAGGCCCTGCCCAGCGATGGTTTGGAGGACGACAACTACCTTCCAGTCTCCGAAGATGAGGTAAGCCTTGGCGACGAAGACTTCATCGTACCCAGAGAGCCCCTCGAACAGGAGCCTGAAAAAGAAGCAGCAGCAGCTTCAAGCTGACCAAGACCTACTCAATGACAGATGGACCGAAGTCTTGGTCACCGAAGAATACGGCCTTAGTAGCCTAGCCAAAGGCTACCCAAAGCACAGATTGCTATACCAGTCCGATGAAGGGGCGTTGGATCCCATACCATCGTCACACAATGCGGCAGGTCACCGGCAACTCTTTCCGGATAAAGAGGCAACTCAAGCTGAACACCAGACCGCCCCACCTCACCATAAAGGCAGGAACAACGGAGGTCACGATTACCCAAACGACCTGTAGAGAGACTTGGACAATAGAGCAGGACACGCAAGACCGATCTACGAATCATGAAAGCATGCTTCGACACGTGACGACGGCTATCTATTTGAACATGTCAAACCTTGCCAGGCCCGAGCCGAAAACCGCAAAGGGACTCCTTCGGAGTTACGTCGCAGTGTGGCCCAGCATAGAGGCGCCGCACACCCGCTTTGCTTCACTGGTGAAGTAATGGATCATGAATTCCCCAAAGGATTCAAAACCGTCAATATTGAATCATACGACGGGGCAACCGACCCCACTGTAAGGATAGAAGATTTCATCCTCCACATCCATATGGCCCGTAGGGATGACCTCCACGCCATTAAATACCTCCCACTAAAACTAAAAGGGCCAGCTCGGTACTGGTTAAACAGCCTGCCTGAAAATTCCATAGGCAGCTGGCAGGACTTGGAAGATGCCTTCCTCGATAACTTTCGAGGAACATATGTCCGGCCACCGGATGACGATGACCTAAGTCAAATTGTCCAACAGCCCGAAGAATTAGCCAGGGAACTCTCGACTTGGTTCTTTGTCAAAAAGAACCAGATAGTCGACTGTCCGGACGTGGAAGCCCTTGCGGCTTTCAGACATGGCGTCCGAGATGAATGGTTTGCACGCCACCTCGGCCAAGAAGGACCTAAATCCATGACAGCCCTCACTGCTCTGATGAATCGATTTTGCGCAGGAGAAGACAGTTGGCTCGCTCGTAGAAGCAATAGCGCCAGCAACCAGGGCACCTTCGAAATCTGAGACAGCAACGTCAATCCACGGGGAGGCAAAAACAATAGTCGCAATGACAATAAAAGATCAGGTGACACAGCGGTCAACGCCGGATTCAGCAACCCCAAGCCCGGTCAGCGGAAGAAGCCATTCAAGGCGAATCGAGACAAATCATCCAACCTGGACAAGATATTGGGCCGACCATGCCAGATTCATGGCAACCCGATAAACCAGCTAATCATACCAACAGAAACTGTTGGGTCTTTAAACTGGCCGGAAGCTCAACACCGAACATAGGGGGAGGAGGCCGCCAAGCGACAGGGATGACGGAAAGGTTCACCAATGAAACACCGGGGGTCAGAAGCAATCTCCACCCGAGGATCATCTACTCCTAGAACGGAAATAGCAACTTGGCTTCCGCCGCCCACTCCACACACCTACAAAATTTGTACCGTGCATACATCATTACGCACTCAAGATACCATGGGCATTGGCAGAAGCATAATACGGACAAGCCTGCAAGCACTCTAGTAAATTTCTTTTATTACTTATATTTTATTTTTTCCTTCGCTATCCTTTAAGAACGTGACAAACAGGATAAACATATGAAACTGGCACCATCAGAGTTTGGATCCGTACACTCACCCAAGGGGCTACTTCCATCAAGGATTCCCCCCACCGAGGACTGGCGGCGCAGACGTGCGACAGGAGGTCCAAAATAACTTTTTGTAGACCGCACTCCCTATTTCTTGAGCCTGTACTATGCCTGTTCCTCCGCCTCCAACCCCGAGCATGTCAAATAGCCGGGCGGATCGCTTATATATATATCATAAGTAATGATTGGCATATCGCTCAGTTACCAATAAACAATATCCGAGATAATCATCTGTATTGTTTTCCCGAGAAATATGGCCCCTACGGTTATTTCACAGAAATACATTGGCATAACCTGCCAGGGGCTCGGTGTGGGAACAAATGAGTTGTCAGTAAAAGTCCGAACAGCTCTATAGCATACTTCGGCGTCGCAAGTTTGGCCTTATATGCATCAACTCCAAATCATTATCTTGGTCAATAGTTGGGTTGCCTGCCCGGCTCCTGTGCTTGCTACCCTACGTTCCGCTCTATTGGCTAGGGTAGTAAAGGGAGAACTACTGCGATTGTGCCCTGGTCTAAACCGGACGAGCACCTCAGTAGAGAAAGCAGAAAACTGACTGTCATGATGCGGCGTGAGCTGGTCAACCACTTGACGACTTATTGGAATCTTTAGCGATTCTCCGTGTCACACGAGGGATCTTTTTCAGATCAAATATGTAAGGCACCATACGCCGCATACATACCAGGGGCTATGTCATAGCCCCACCATAAAACTCCTATGGCTAAGTGAAAGTGTTAACGCCTTATAGTCCAATTGCCTGGTTCGCCGCATTATCACCTCCTTCATCGACCAAGACATTGGATAAAGAGTGATTAAATTCTTTTCCGAACACCCCCGTACTTCCTACGAGGGGGCTGAAGCCGACGACTGGAAAACTTTCAGATTATATCAAAACGGCCGCGCAGGAGGAATTCAAGCTTTCAAGCAAAACATAAATAGATTAACTATAAAATTGTGTTTTACAATTTTCATACACCTCACTCGAACATTATGTCCTTTGAGCACTGACCCTCTATAAAGCGGGCGACCTCTAGGACGTCTTCAAAATAATGCTCTGGTTCCAGACGGTCCTTGCCTTTGGGTGGACCCTTTGTCGCAACATCAATGGCCTTCATCTTCCCCCAGAACGTCTTGACTCGGGCAAAAGCCATCCGTGCACCCTCAATGCACGTTGACCGCTTCACCGCGTCGATACGCGGCACCGCGTCAACAAGCCTTTGCACCAAACCGAAATAGCTATTCGGAACAGGCTCGGTTGACCACAACGGGATTATGACATCCTTCATGGCAGCGCCGGATATCCTATGAAGTTCGGCCCATTGGGACATCTGTTCATGGAGCAACAGAAGGCGCTTTGATGCGCCAAACTGTGACCAAAAAAGCTTCTCCGTTGCATGTCCATCTCGCGCTTGGTAATACTGCGCCGCATCGGCAGAACTCTTCGGCAAGTCCAAGAACTCGTCTGGAGAACTCCATACTTGGTTAAGCTGGGCATAGTTCAGGTCACCAAACTTAGTTTGCAGCAGAAAGGGATTTCCAGCCGCAATCTCCCTCGCCTGTCAAACCTCCTCACGGGCTGCTCTGCGTTCCGACAGCGCTTCTCTCACCTCTTGTAAGGCCTTGTCCAGATCAGCCGTTAAGGCTTTACTCTCCTTCTCCAGAAATTCACAGCCGTCGGTAGCATTCTCCAATTCGAGCGCCATCGTGGATATCTTCTCCTCATCTTGGCGCCATGCAACTTGTTCGGCTTTTAGTTCAGCCGATGCCTTTTCGGCAGTAGCATTGCTACACCAGGCCTGCTCCTTGGCCCGGGCCAGCTCCGCTCGAAGAACTTCAATGGCGGCAGCACCATCTGCAGCCAAATCTCAGCATCATGCTTATACCACAAAAATGTATGAGGATTGCCCCGAATACATACCTTGCGACTCGTCCAGACGCATATTGATTAAAGCAAGATCATCCCCTGCCACATCAAGCTTCTGCTGCAAATCGACAATCTCCATAGTCCGGGAAGTGGCCAAGGGGGAAGCAGCCTATGTTCAAAGTTCATCAGGTTAGTCCTCAAACGATCCTTTTTGATCCTCGGTTTGCTTCCCATTGGAAGCCAACCCGAGTATCAGGGGCTACTACCTATACATAGGTGCATCTTTGCAAATGAAACTAGCTGAAAACATTATGTCACAAACCTCGAAGCCCATCAGTAGGCTCATGAAGGCTTCATTTAATCCGCTCTTCGTGGACGAAATCTTCTCAATCACTGTACCCATCAAGGTACATTGTTCCCCTGAGACAGATGCTTTCCACAACATGTCCCGCAATATATCCAGAGTTTCCGGGTTTCCCGAAGCTGCTCCATGAGCACAATCATCCTTTGAAGGAATCTGTTCACCCGTCTCCAGAATCACTGTCGGCTGCGAACCAGACAGTCTGGGACCTTTGTTATTACCAGCCCCGGAATCCCGGATGGTCGGTGCTCCACCTTCGGGTACTGTCTCTTCTATCCCCTGCGTAACTTGTTGGTCAAAAGGGACCCTCCGCGATGACACTTCAGAGTCATCCGCCTTGTTGGGCGAGGAGGTTGGAGGAGGCGTCTCGCTCTCCATCATCTCTAGGAGTAGACTCCCCGAAGAAGAGGATCGCCCAGAAAAACTCTGTGCCGACCTGTAAAAATGCATGAATGTGTTATGTCTATCTTCGGTAACAGCAATAGAGTGGGATGCTATCAAAGTACTCCGGATTCCCTTACGGTTTGGCCGAGGTCTTGTCCCTTTGTTGGAGCTATTTAACGGTGTCAGTTTCCAAACCTGACGGTGGCATATTGCCCTTCTTGGAAGACCACCCCTCCCAATCTTCGGAGGCGACCCTTTTTCTCCTGCTTGGAGAAGCGATACTGGGTCCTTTTTCGCCTCCGTCTTCGGGTGAGGAAAGGTCAATTTCTCCGAACTCAGTGTCTGACTTACCTCTGGAACCAAGGTCATCTTGGGCCTTCTCGCCCTCCCCTGCCGGTGCCTAGTATGGCGCCGAGGCCAACATCCTTGTTAACACAGGGGTAGTTGAGTCTTCGGGAAGGGGATCCGGACACCTAATAAGTTCCACCTTCTTTATCCAGCCCTAAAAAAGGATGATACTGTTGGTATCTTGCCACGGGGTATCTGACTATAAGGTATTCGGTAAACGGATACTTACCGGAGTATCCGGATGGTTACAGTCTAGGCCGACATCTTCGGTGGTGTCCGGCCATTGCCTTCGTTTCCTGAAGAATAATCTCCACATTCCTTCATGTGTTGTGCCGAATAAGTGTTGAAGAGTCCGCGGCCCTTCTGGATTGAACTCCCATAGGCAGAGAGGCCGTCGCTGGCACGGCAGGGTCCGACAAACTAGCATTACTTGAACGACGTTGGCTATGTCAATGTCCCTCTCAATGAGGCTTCAGATGCGACTCTACAAAGTTCGCACATCATTCGTTGATCCCCAATCTAGCCCCTAGTTAATCCACGATGCAAGCTGAGTTGGGGTGCTGGATCAAAATGCGGGCGCAGTTTCCCACTTGGAGCTGCGGGGCTCGGTAATATAGAACCACCCTTGCTGCCACAGACCGGAAGACGTAGCACAGGATCCTTTCAGCAAAACGGCGCAAGCAAGCTTGCTCACTGTAGCGCCGCCGCACTCGGCCTTCTCTCCCTCTACCACTTGTGGGTTCACATCGAAGGTCTTGAGCCACAAGCGGAAGTGCGGAGTAGTTCGGAGGAAGTCTTCGCACGTGACGATGAACGCCGAGATAAGAAGAATTGAGTCCAGGGCCAGATCGTGAAAATCTAGCCCGTAATAGAACATGAGCCCTCGGACGAAGGGGTTAAGTGCAAACCCTAACCCGCGGAGGAAGTGGGACATGAACACGACCCTGTCGCCGGATTTGGGGGTGGGAATAACCTACCCCTTGGCAGGAAGCCGGTGAAGGATTTCTGCGGTCAGGTATCTCACCGCCCGAAGCTTTGCGATATCTTCCTCGGTGACAGAAGAAGCTACCCACCGACCTTGACATCTGGATCCAGACATGATTGGGGCTTGTGGCGACCGAAACCCGGGTGTTGGAACTCGGGGTTGCAGGGGTCGAGGAAGAGGCAAGCGTAGAAGAAAAAGACGGGTTCTTTACCCCTATATAATGGCTACTGATAACCCACAAGTATTGGGGATCGCAACAACTTTCGAGGGTAGAGTATTCAACCCAAATTTATTGATTCAACACAAGGGGAGCCAAAGAATATTCTCAAGTATTAGCAGCTGAGTTGTCAATTCAACCACACCTGGAAACTTAGTATCTGCAGCAAAGTGTTTAGTAGCAAAGTAATATGATAGTGATGGTAACGGTAACAAAAGAGTAACGAAAGCAAAGTAATGTTTTTGGTATTTTGTAGTGATTGTAACAATAGCAACAGGAAAGTAAATAAGCGTAAACCAGTATATGGAAAGCTCATAGGCATCGGATCAGTGATGGATAATTATGCCGGATGTGGTTCATCATGTAACAGTCATAACATAGGGTGACACAGAACTAGCTCCAGTTCATCAATGTAATGTAGGCATGTATTCCGAATATAGTCATACGTGCTTATGGAAAAGAACTTGCATGACATCTTTTGTCCTACCCTCCCATGGCAGTGGGGTCCTAATGGAAACTAGGGATATTAAGGCCTCCTTTTAATAGAGAACCGGAACAAAGCATTAGCACATAGTGAATACATGAACTCCTGAAACTACGGTCATCACCGGTAAGTACCCCGATTATTGTCACTTCGGGGTTAACGGATCATAACACGTAATAAGTGACTATAGACTTGCAAGATAGGATCTAGAACTCTCATATATTGATGAAAACATAATAGGTTCAGATCTGAAATCATGGCACTCGGGCCCTAGTGACAAGCATTAAGCATAGCAAAGTCATAGCAACATCAATCTCAGAACATAGTGGATACTAGGGATCAAACCCTAACAAAACTAACTCGATTACATGATAAATCTCATCCAACACATCACCGTCCAGCAAGCCTACGATGGAATTGCTCACGCACGGCGGTGAGCATCATGAAATTAGTGATGGAGGATGGTTGATGATGACGACAGTGACGAATCCCCCTCTCCGGAGCGCCGAACGGACTCCAGATCAGCCCTCCCAAGAGGTTTTAGGGCTTGGAGGCGGCTCCGTATCGTAAAACATGATGAAATCTTCTCTCTTATTTTTTTCTCCCCGAAAGCAGTTATATAGAGTTGGAGTTGGAGTCGGGAGGTCTCTAGGGGGCCCACGAGGTAGGGGACGCACCCCCCACCCTCGTGGTAAGGGTGTGGGCCCCTGGTCTTCATCTTTGGCGAGGATTTTTTATTATTTATTGTAAGATATTCCGTGGAGTTTCAGGTCATTCTGAGAACTTTTGTTTTCTATACATAAAACAACATCATGGCAATTCTGCTGAAAACAGCATTAGTCCGGGTTAGTTCCATTCAAATCATACAAGTTAGAGTCCAAAACAAGGGCAAAAGTGTTTGGAAAAGTAGATACGACGGAGACGTATCAACTCCCCCAAGCTTAAACCCTTGCTTGTTCTCAAGCAATTCAGTTGACAAACTGAAAGAAATAAAGAAAAACTTTTACAAACTCTGTTTGCTCTTGTTGTTGTAAATATGTCAAGCTAGCATTCAAGTTTTCAGCAAAGATTATAACTAACCATATTTGCAATAATTCTCAGGTCTCATGATTACCCATATCAATAGCATAATCAACTAGCAAGCCATAATAATAAATCTCGGATGACAACACTTTCTCAAAACAATCATAATATGATATAACAAGATGGTATCTCGCTAGCCCTTTCTGAGACCGCAAAACATAAATGCAGAGCACCTTTAAAGATCAAGGACTGACTAGACATTGTAATTCATGGTAAAATAGATCCAATCATAGTCACACCCAATATAAATTAACAGTGACGAATGCAAATGACAGCTGCGCTCTCCAGCTACTGCTTTTAATAAGAGGGTGATGACTCAACATAAAAGTAAATAGATAGGCCCTTCACAGAGGGAAGCAGGGATTTGTAGAGGTGCCAGAGCTCGGTTTTGAAATAGAGGTGAATAATATTTTGAGCGGTATACTTTCATTGTCAACATAACAACCAAGAGATGGCGATATCTTCCATGCTACACACATTATAGGCGGTTCCCAAACAGAATGGTAAAGTTTATACTCCCCCTCCACCAACAAACATCAATCCATGGCTTGCTCAAAACAACGAGTGCCTCCAACATACATCAGGTCCCAGGGGGAGTTTTTTTTTGCAATTATTTTTGATTTAGTTTGCATAAAGCATGGGACTGGGCATCCCAGTGACCAGCCATTTTCTCGTGAGTGAGGAGCGGAGTCCACTCCTCTTGAGAATAACCCGCCTAACATGGAAGATATGGAAAGCCCTAGTTGATACATGAGCTATTCGAGCATACAAAACAGGATGATTATTTGAAGGTTTAGAGTTTGGCACATACAAATTTACTTGGAACGGCAGGTAGATACCGCATATAGGAAGGTATAGTGGACTCATGTGGAATAACTTTGGGGTTTAAGGAGTTTGGATGCACAAGCAGTATTCCCGCTTAGTACAGGTGAAGGCTAGCAAAAGACTGGGAAGCGACCAACTAGAGAGAGACAACAGCCATGTACATGCATTAAAATTAATAAACATTGGATGCAAGCATGAGTAGGATATAATCCACCATGAACATAAATATCATGAAGGCTATGTTGATTTGTTTCAACTACATGCGTGAACATGTGCCAAGTCAAGTCAGTTAAATCATTCAAAGGAGGATACCACCCCATCATACCACATCATAACCATCTCAATAGCATGTTGGCACACAAGGTAAACCATTATAACTCATAGCTAATCAAGCATGGCACAAGCAACTATGATCTCTAATTGTCATTGCGAACATGTTCATTCATAACAAGCTGAATCAAGAACGATGAACTCATCATATTTACAAAAACAAAAGAGGTCGAGTTTGTACCAGCTTTTCTCATCTCAGTCAGTCCATCATATATCATCATAATTGCCTTTCACTTGCACGACCGAACGATGTGAATAATAATAAGAGTGCACGTGCATTGGATTAAGCTAGAATCTGCGAGCATTCAATAAACAGGAGAAGACAAAGCAATATGGGATCTTGGTTAAATCAACAATAAAGCATATAAGAGCCACTTCAACAATTTAATCATGGTCTTCGCCTATCGACCCCCAAAGAAAAGAAAAGAAATAAAACACACGGGAAAGGTCCCAACAAGCAAAAAGAAGAACATGAAATATTTTTGGGGTTTCTTTTTAATTATTACTACAGCAAGAAAAGTAAACTACTACTAATTTTTTTGGTTTTTCTTAAGGTTTATTAAACACACAAGAAGAAAGCATAAAAGGAAATAAACCAGCATGGATGATACAATGAAAAAGTATGAGCACCGACATCTAGCAATGAGTGTGTGTGAACATAAATGTAATGTCGGTGAGAAATACGTACTCCCCCAAGCTTAGGCTTTTGGCCTAAGTTGGTCTATGGCCACGGCTGGCCTGGCTGATATCCATAATAATAGTTGTTGGGGTCGTACTGTGATGCGGCGGCTATCGCCTCCTGAGCTGCAGTGTGGCGATGAGGGGCCTCCGCCCTCCTCTCGTACTCATCTGCCTCCTCTCTGGTAATAGTATATCCTCCTCTTGCATGATAATCAAAGAAAGCAGGAGCAGGGAGAGTAATACGGACAGCACGGCGTCTGTCAAAGATTAGTCGGTACTGGAGAGGTGATTCGTTCCTCTCGACAAACTGGTGGTGAACCATAGCATTAAAATCTAGATAGGCAGGAGGTAATTCAGTATCATCTTCGCGTACATCTATACCAAGAAAATTAGCTATGCGGGTTGCATAAATTCCACCAAAGAAATCTCCATTACATCTATTGAGATGCAACCTACGTGCAACACTGGCTCCTAAATTATATGATTTGTCTCCTAACACATCACTCCTAAGAATACTGAGGTCAGGGACACATACGTGACATGCCTCATCTTTACCATTTATGATCTACCTATGAAGAGAGAGAAATAATGTATAGCAGGAAAGTGGATGCTCCCTATGGTAGCTTGTGTAATATCTCTAGATTCTCCCACAGTTATATTAGCAAGAAAATCTCTAAATTCAGATTTGCGAGGATCCCTTATACTACCCCATTGTGGAAGTTTGCATGCAGTGGTATAATCCTCTAAGTCCATGGTATAAGATTTATCATAAAGATCAAACAGGACAGTTGGAAAATTACGTGAAGTGGAAAATTCAAACCTCCTCACGAAGGTGTCAGGACCCCGATTCCAAGTCACATCGATCTAGCCGGTAACACCTCATATCACATTGCGGCCTCACGCACGGTATCCCCACGGGTGTCGCCTTACCATGGCCCGGGACCGTTTGCGCCTTTTGGCTCACGTATATGATAGTGTCGCTAGCATCCCTATGACAGAGAACCCGGGCCGACATGGCTAGTCGTGAGCCCAAAGCGGCACAGACCTATGGAGACAGGCATACGTGAATCACATCGAGCATGTCAGTCATCAGCGTGTCAATCCGGGCTGTAGCACTAGGCTAACAGGACTCCGGGGAACCCGGGCTGTAGCAGGCTAGGCAGGACTCCGGATGTCACCGCGTGACATTTCCCCGAAGGGACAGACATAGGAACGAAGTGAAACACATGCCGGCCAGTCAAGTGTCCCGAGCATTAGTGCTGGGCTAGCAGGACTACGGTGAACCGGGCTGTAGCGGACTACTATGGCTCGAGGAACACTAGACTACATTTCCCCATAAGAAAGGCTGTCAAGGATAAACAACTAGATTGTCGGATCCCACACATACCAAGCATTTCAATCATACACACAATATGCTCGATATGTGCAAATACAACATGGCATCACAACAAAACTCTACAACTCAAGTACTTTATTTAAAAGCTCCAGAGAGCCATACATAACATGTTCATACAGGTAGGGGTCACATGACCCGACACTCAAGTCATACAAGCATACAAGCACATGCGGAAGCAAATAGTCTGTGTCGGTGTCAAAACCGGCGGATCTCGGGTAGGGGGTCCCGAACTGTGCGTCTAGGCCGGATGGTAACAGGAGACAGGGGACACTTTGTTTTACCCAGGTTCGGGCCCTCTCGATGGAGGTAAAACCCTACTCCTGCTTGATTAATATCGAAGATATGGGTAGTACAAGAGTAGATCTACCACGAGATCAAGGAGGCTAAACCCTAGAAGCTAGCCTATGGTATGATTGTGTATGGAGTTGATCCTCTACGGGCTACAACCCTCCGGTTTATATAGACACCGGATAGGGTTAGGGTTATACAGAGTCGGTTACAATGGTAGGAGATCTTGAATATCTCATCGCCAAGCTTGCCTTCCACACCAAGGAAAGTCCCATCCGGACACGGGACGAAGTCTTCAATCTTATATCTTCATAGTCCAGGAGTCCGGCTGAAGGTATAGTCCGGCTATCCGAACACCCCCTAATCCAGGACTCCCTCAGTAGCCCCTGAACCAGGCTTCAATGACGACGAGTCCGGTGCGCAAATTGTCTTCGGCATTGCAAGGCGGGTTCCTCCTCCATGTCCTTCATAGAAGATTGTAATCACCAAGAGTAGTGTCCGGCTCTGTAAAATAAGTTTCCACATACTGCTATAGAGAGAATAACATTAACACAAGTCAAATCTGCTGACGTATTCTGCAGTGCGCCATCACACTACAGCCAAGTCCTCTACTCAAATCGTTTTTACTTCCCCACCTCAGCATGTTTTGCGAGGTGGTTTCCTTGGCACGTCTTGTCAAAGCAGAGATCGTGTGCCCTTTTTACGGGATTCTCATTAATACGGATGTGGGTAACCCAACCGCGCCATTTATCACGGCGCTCGGGAGGCAAGCGAGTTTTATTAGGCAAGTGGGGACGCATAACCGCATCCGCCTATATAAGGGGATAAGGATCCACCCTATTTACCTACGCCTTCTTCCTCCCTTGCCTACCCATATCTCGCGCACCCGAGCTCTAGCGCCCAAGCCCGCACTTCCCACCTCAACCTTCTCCAGCAATGTCCAGAGCGGGAGGCAAATGGATGGTCTCCACTGTTACGGAGGACAAAATCAAGAAGCTAAGGAAGGCCGGGTATCTGTCCAAGGACATCGCGCACCGGCTTCCCGAGAAGGGACAACTTATCCCCACCCCAAGGCCCCATGAGAGGGTGGTATTTCTCCTCCACTTCCTCCGCGGACTGGGTTTTCCACTCCACCCATTTGTCCGAGGGCTCATGTTCTACTACGGGCTGGATTTCCACGATCTGGCTCCGAACTTCATCCTCAACATCTCGGCGTTTATCATCGTGTGCGAGGCCTTTCTCCGCGTCCGCCCCCATTTCGGCCTCTGGCTCAAGACTTTCAACGTCAAGCCCAAGGTGGTGAGCGGCAGCCAGGCGGAGTGCGGAGGCGCCATGGAGGGCAAGATGGCCAACGCCCTATGGTTCGAGGGCTCTTTCATGGAGACCCTAAAGGGATGGCAATCCGGGTGGTTTTATATCACCGAGCCACGCGATCCGGAATGGACCGTGGTCCCTGAGTTCCGATCCGGACCCCCCACGCGGCTTGTGTCCTGGAAAGAGACGGGCCTGTCGTGGGGCGACGAGAAAGAGGTGACCAGATTGCAAACATGCATCCGGTCCCTGGTGAACAAGCCAATCTGGCTTGTCAACATAATCCAGGTTATGCTCGTCCGCCGGATCCTCCTGTGCCAACACCGGGATTTCAATCTGTGGGAGTTCGACTCGGCGTAGCATCAAACCCTCAGCAGGCTCTTCGACACAACTTACGAAGATGCCTGGAAGAGGCTATTCAAGGGCGTCGAGGCTCCC
Organism: Triticum urartu; assembly: GCF_003073215.2. Lineage (NCBI taxonomy): Eukaryota > Viridiplantae > Streptophyta > Magnoliopsida > Poales > Poaceae > Triticum > Triticum urartu. Next base: position 47,780,859 of record NC_053028.1, on the reverse strand, counting down.
GCATCCGCTTCTGAGGAACGCGGATACAGCTCACAGCGTCACGCTAGCAAGATATGATATCTACACCTGTTACAGGATGTTCAAGCTTTTTTCATAGTTTGACTCTATGCAGGATCTAAACTCCCTTGCCTTTGACAGGCTTGGCGGGCGATGGCCGAACCGATTAACTGTCCGGCTCCGCTGCCCGGAGACCCAGCCCCAGCTCTACTGGTGAAGCTGCTGACTCCGGCGCCTTATGTGGTGCCGGAGAAGAAGGCTAAGAAGAAGAAGACCACGGGGACTTGAAAGAGTACCCGTAATGTGGTTTTGTCGGACACGTCATCCGGAGAGTCCGAGACGCCCTCCTCCCACGAAAACGAGGAGGAAGAAGAAGAAACCTCTCCCCCTCCAGCGGCGGGAGGAAAGAGGAGGGAGGCCGCCCCAACTGGGGAGGCCGAGGGGTCCAGGAAGAGGAAGACCCCTCCGCCGGACTCTTCCCCCGACGCCGAAGAAGACGAAGAGGAGTGGCCGGACAGGGCCAAGCGTCCGGCGAAATCGTAAGTTCGGATATTAGAGTAACTCGTGATGTTCCTTTGTTGCACAGCTTTACCTAATGTCGATGATACTTATGCAGCCCGCCCCAGGCCGAACTCAACGAGTCGTCGAGCGGCTCCCTGGATTCATCGGACGTGAACTCCGTTCCGCCCGCTGTCTCCCCCCGCACTGCGGGCGACGCCGAAGTGGCGTCGCGACAAGCTCCGGGGCAGGAGGAGGTGGTCCTGGAGGAGCCGCAAGGCAACCTCCCGGACTCCAGGAGTAAAGGGGACAAGACCCCCCCAGGGCTCCAAGTCCGGCCCTAAGCCGGACACCGTGCCGGAATCTTCAACGATTTCGGACCGCGGTAGGCGAGCTCCTTCCAAGAGGAGCAAGTCTTCTGAGCCAGCAACCTCCGTCCAACCAGAGGTGCCGGACAATCTGCTGGAGGTGCTTGAAGGCGCCTCCATTGACGAGGAGCACCGTACTATTATGAGTACGGTGATCCAGAAGGTCCAGTCCGCCAAGAGCGGGCTGAGTGAAGCTTGCGCTAGCCTCCTAACAGGCTTCGAGGTAAGTAAAAATATGTAAAAATATTACCGCATAGACAGTAGCCCCTGATGCTCTATTTGGCGTTCGGAAAGAAAAGCCGAATAGACGATCTATTAAATTTCGCAGGAGTCTAACAATAAAGAGTCAATATGCGTATGCAGGCTTCGCTGCTGTCCACCGCCGCACTGACTACGGAGGTGGGTGTCCTGAAACAGGGACTCAAGCGGTCCGAGCAAGAGCTCGGCCTTGCCAAGCGGCAACTCGAGGAGAACGAAGGTAAGAAATACCTTACAGAAATAAGTGCCTATAGAGAGGCGTGATTGCAAAAAATAACAGGATTGTACTGCTTATTGTAGGGGCCACGACTGAGATGGCGACCCTCAAGCAGGCGCTGTCTGAGGCCGAAAAGAAAACGGCCGCGGAGCGCACCGAGCGAGAAAAACTTGGGGCTCAGGTCGGCGAGGTGCAGCAAGAGCTTCAGGCTCTCATGAGAAAACATGAGAGTTGGGAGCTTGAGTCAGAGACCCGAGCGTCCGAGCTCGCGGCGGGCCTTGAGACTGCCAAGTCTGCCAAGGCCGAAGCCCAAAAGGCCCTCCAAGAGTTGGAGGATATGAAGAAGATAGCAGCGGGTAAGGCATTCTTTATGCAAAGCAGAAATATAAAAGTAAACTACTTGTTACTTACCCGAATCCGGAGTTCTCCAGGGGCATTCGCAGATCTTCCCCGCAGTGTATCCGATGCCGCCGCATTCTACCGAGCTGAAGAGGGCAGCTCGACGGAGAAGGTGTTCTGGTCTCAGTATGCTGAGGCCAGACACCGTGTGCCCTTGAGAGACCAGCTGAAACAGCTGGTCGAACTCCACAAGGCGGCCGAACAGGCCATGAAGGGCTTAATAGTTCGGCTGTGGCCCGGAGAGGCCCTGCCTAGGAGCTACTTCGGGCTGGTGCGGCGGCTGGTGGAGGCCTGTCCAAGGCTCGAGGTCCTCAAGCGCTCCGTCTGCATCGAAGGTGCCCGTAGGGCCCTTGCCCGTGTAAAGGTGCACTGGGGTAAGCTAGACGGTGAGAAGCTTGTGAAAGGACGGGCCGCCGCCGGGGAAGGAGCATCGCAAGCCCGAGAACTATTACAAGGATGTTCTTGCGGGTGCTTGCCTTGTGGCAGATGAATGTACCAAGGATGTATTTTTTGAATAAACTCGCTCGTTTTTATCCTGTGCGCTGAAAACTTGTTCATAGGCGCTTAAGCAATGCTTATTGAATTTAAAATATTATTTTCTGTGTGGCCGTTTATCAAAAAATTGAGAGATGGCCAGTCATCGGCTTCTGCCCCCATGCCACTAGTGCTGGGGTGTTCGGGGATGAACCTGAGCACTCTTTTTCCCATAGTTGGGTCCTTCGAGGGAGGCGCTCAGCACGGCGAACCAGGCAATCGGACTATAATGCTTGAACACTCTCACTTAGCCATAGAACTTTATAATTTTAAATTTCGGCGAAGCCCCTAGTTCGGAAGACCGAGTTCGGGGCGCTATCCACGCCTTGGCTGGGGTTATCCAGCTCCTCACTCGAAGCGGCATAGGCCTTTAGGGACCCGAAAAACCTCTCGAACAGCGACCGGTCTCTCGCCTCATCATGATAGTCAGTTTTAGCTTTCTCCACTGAGGTGCTTAGCCCAACTCAACCGGGGCACAATCGCAGTGGTTCTCCTAGTGCTACCTTAGCCGATATAGCGGAACGTAAGGCACCAAAACATAGGAGCCGGGAAAACCCAACTATTGACCCAAATCCTGATTCGGAGCCGATGCATATAGTGCTATAAGTTCGCGGTGCCGCACTTGTGAAAGTGTACGAACTTCTCACACCATATTAAGGGGTACTAAAGCCCCTGGCGTACTTGTCGTACCATAGTGTACGGGTGCAACATGTCATTAATGAACATATATAAAATAGAGTAATGCAAAAAATAGACGAGAAGCTAAGCATTGTTTATAGAGAGGCTGTTTATCAAAGCCGAACGATACAAATAGTGCGATAAGCAAAAGATATTGGACTATTCAGTATGTCCTGACCAGGGGCAGGCCGCGGAATTGTATTTAAAACAGGTATACCGCTCGTAACAGAGACCACCTGGGAGTTCCATAATGCGGCATGGCTTGTCTGCCTCCCTGGATCTTGCATCATTTGTGCGGTAGTCGAGTTGCCGAACAGGTCGTCCGAAGTATGGAGTCCTGAAAGTAAGAAAAAATTAAAAAAAGAATCCGGTAGCCCCTAGTACGTTTTAAGCCGTATGTTGGGCGTGCCGTTTATTGTGCCCCTTCCCCTGTGCCCATGGTATTTCAAGGGCGTAGTTGTGCACGCGAGGTACTGGTTTCGCTAGGTCGCGAAAGCTGGGGTTGGGGCCGCATTGCTACGCTTGCTCAGAGTGTGCCAGGCGGTCCTGCTGTAGGTTACTCCGGGCGCGCTTGGCAGTGTCTGGCTTTTTAATGGCCGGACTGGGGAATTGCCTAAGAAGGCTACTTTGTATCTCCGCTGCGAGAGCTGCCGTATGCTCCTCCGTATGGAGGGAGCGTTCGGTGTTTCCATTGACCGTTATTACTCCTCGAGGGCCTGGCATCTTGAGTTTGAGATATGCGTAATGCGGCACCGCATTGAATTTTGTGAATGCGGTTCGTCCGAGCAGGGTGTGATAGCCATTGCGAAACGGGACTATATCGAAGATTAACTCTTCGATTCGGAAATTATCCGGGATCCGAAGACCACGTCAAGTGTTACTGAGCCTGTACAGTTGGCTTCTACACCTGGTATAATGCCTTTAAAGGTCGTTCTTGTGGGTTTGATCCTTGAGGGATCTATGCCCATTTTCCGCACTGTGTCCTGATAAAGCAGGTTCAGGCTACTGCCGCCGTCCATGAGGACTCTTGTGAGGTAAAATCCGTCGATGATTGGGTCGAGAACCAATGCGGCGAAGCCGCCATGACGGACGCTAGTGGGATGGTCCCTTCGATCAAAGGTGATCGGGTAGGAGGACCATGGGTTGAACTTTGGGGCGACTGGCTCCATCGCGTATACGTCCTGCAGCGCACGCTTCCGCTCGCGCTTGGGAATGTGGGTTGCGTATATCATGTTCACCATCCGCACTTGTGGGGGAAAGCCCTTTTGTCCATTGTTGTTCGGCGGCTTAGGCTCTTCGTCGTCGCTGTGCAGCCCCTTGTCTCTGTTTTCGGCTCTTAACTTGCCTGCCTGCTTGAACACCCAACAATCCCTGTTAGTGTGATTGGCTGGCTTTTTGGGGGTGCCATGTATCTGGCACAAGCGATCGAGTATTCGGTCCAAACTGGACGGGCCCTGAGTATTCTTTTTGAATGGCTTTTTCCGCTGACCGGATTTATAGCCTCTGAATCCGGCATTGACTGCCGTCTCTTCATTGCTGTCGCTATTAACGCGGCGTTTTTGCTTATTCCGACGTGTCCTGCCACTTTTTTCCTTGGTATCCGAATTATCAGGGTTCTTTGATAAGTTGTTACTGCGAGCCAGCCAGCTGTCTTCTCCCGCGCAAAAGCGGGTCATGAGTGTCGTGAGTGCTGCCATGGATTTCGGCTTTTCCTATCCCAGGTGCCGGGCAAGCCACTCGTCACGGATTTTATGCTTGAAGGCTGCTAGGGCCTCTGCGTCCGGACAGTTGACTATCTGGTTTTTCTTTGTTAGGAACCATGTCCAGAATTGTCTGGCTGATTCTTCTGGCTGCTGAATTATGTGGCTTAAGTCGTCGGCATCCGGCGGTCGTACGTAAGTGCCCTGGAAGTTATCGAGGAATGCGGCTTCCAGGTCCTCCCAAGAACCGATTGAGTCTGCTGGCAAGCTGTTAAGCCAATGCCGGGCCGGTCCTTTAAGTTTGAGCGGGAGGTACTTGATGGCGTGTAGATCATCGCCGCGTGCCATGTGGATGTGAAGGAGATAGTCCTCGATCCATACCGCCGGGTCTGTGGTGCCATCGTATGATTTGATGTTTACGGGTTTGAAGCCCTCTGGGATTTTATGATCCATTACTTCATTCGTGAAGCATAGCGGGTGTGCGGCGCCTCTGTACTGGGCTATATCACGATGCAGCTCGGAAGAGCTATGTCTGTTGTGTTCGGCCCGGCCGGATTTGTTGTATCCAGAGGCACATGCCGTAGGGCACCTGCACGATCATTGTCACATGCCGTAGGGCACCTGCGCGATCCGTAGATGGATCTTGTTTGTCTTGCTTTATCCTCCAGTATGTATCGCAGGTCGGGCGCATTTTCCCGTGCCTTAGTTGTGCGGCGTCGGGGCATGGCTTGGGTGGAGGGCTGAGCGGCCTCTCTGTCATGGCCACGGGGTGGCCGGTCTGCCATGTCATGCGCTGGTGGTGTAGGCGCTTCCTCCTCTGATCGGGGTAGCGGCCTGTGCTTCGGGTAACTCTTGGAGGGGCGTTCGAGTTCATACTCTTCAGCCGCAAGGACTTCAGTCCATCTGTTAGCTAGCAAATCTTGGGCAGCTCTAAGCTGTTGCTGCTTTTTCTTGAGGCTGCTCTAAGAAAATAGTCCCGCTATCGGTTCCTTTCTTTGGGTTGTCATGCTAAGCATGATCATGAAACCTCAGCTCGAATGTAAGAGCAAAATATCGAGGATTTAGTTTGGGAGGCCAGTTAATAGCCCCCGGTAGTGTTCGGCGACAGTCGAGGTCAAGCCGTAAACACTTCAGCCAATGTTATGAATGGCCCGTCATAGTCATTGGATCGCTGACCAGTTTACGCTTATTGTGACAGTCAGTTTTTGGCTTTCTCCACTAAGGTGCTTAACCATGTGAGCTAGAAGCACAATCGCAGTGGTTCTCCCTTTGCACGCCTAGCCGAACAAAATGGAACGTAGGAAGCAAGTGCAGGAGCCGGGCAACCCAACTATTGACCGAAGACACAATTCGAAACCGATGCATATATAGCAATATCCGAGAATATTTTTGCCGAATCTCTAAAGGTGTCCGGCGTTGCACTGCGAGACTAATGCTGGAAAAGCACAAATAGTTTAAAAGTGCCAAAAATCTTGGAAAACCAAGAAACGTCAGTAAAAACATGACGTCCGAACAATATCAAGTGTTCGGTGCCAATCCGAAAGTTGGTCTTAGAAAAAAGAAGTGCTTATATCGTGCTTTAACATAATACATCCTATCTCAAGACTTCGAGCGGGTCTGCCTATGGCTTCAACCTCCTATCCCGAGCGCGGAGTACTTCTCATCAGGCCAGTTTAGCAAACTAAACTCTAGCGGCTTTGAGAGAGAAATTAGGCTCCCCGGCTAGTGACCGCACACTCGTGTCGAAAAAAGGAGTGATAAATAATTATAAAAGTTTGCAACGACTAAGAAGAAGAACACTTATTATAAAACGGCTCAAATAAACTTAAGAGCCCCCAAGTGACTTGGGTAGAAGAATGATTGCATGTACCGAAGTACTTATATCATATCTATGTTCAACCGAACTTTAAACGCATCTTAACCGACCGTCAGCTTCTCCCTCTTTGGTCAAGGAGCAAAAAGTGTTATGTACTCCATCGGTCGAGAATATCGATGGTGTTTCCAATAACCAGGCAATCAGGCCATAAGGCTGTAACACACAAAGCGCGCTCAGGGAACTTATGCTATATTACTACGAAGAGTAAGAAGCATCTTCGAAGAAAATAGTACCCCCACCGATACCTTTCTTCGGTGCTCATTGTTATTATGAGACTTGTGCAATAGATTTTTTGTACTCATGAGTTCCGTTGTGTGCCGACCATCATTGAATAACTATAAGAGCGCTAGCTTTCGGCTTCACCCAGTCTGAGGTCCGGCTCGGGTGACCCGATCGTGACAATCGCAGAGGTGCTCCCTTTACTCCCTAGCCGAACAATCGGGAACGTAGGGGTAAACACAGGAGCGAGGCAACCCAGCTTGTAAATCGCTTATGTCAATGTGGTGCATATTGTGGCGTAATACACAAACAAGGAACGAAGCCATACAAGTATAATCATATGCAACGGGAAAAGCTTCATAAAGGAAGCCCCCAAGTAAACAGGGTATTTGAATTTATGCGTCACAAACAAAGTTTGGACAAGGAAATTTTTTAGAAGCAACTTTTTTCCAAAAAAGTATAATGCTTGGTCGAACCGAACGCAAGTTATAAATTAAAGCTTTTAGCATGAAACCGACTTAGCTGGTTAATGTGTTCGGTATTGATGACGCGGTCTGAGCTTGATGCGGGGCAAGGTTCCATCCCTCAAGCCGGTCCCAAGGTGGCGGAGTAGAGAGCTTGACACGCCGAAGTGGTGACATAGCACGATCAATGCAGACCGGCAGATTGACGCCGAAATCCCCGGATCATTTTCCTATGCACAAAAAATAGTGCAAACCGGAGATAATAGTAATAATGATAATTAAAAAAGTCGTTGCATAATAAATAATTTATGCAAAGTGAGTAATAAAAGAAATATGGCCTGGCGGCAAAGTCAAGTCGATGCAGGGCGTCGGCGTGATGCGGTAAAGGCGTGGCAAAGCCTGAATTCGCAGGTCAGTCCGAGCTCCGAGTGCGGCATTCGCCGAACTATGTACGGAAACTAACCGAACCACCATGCGACAGTCGTTAATGCAGCCACCATTTGATAGACCTGTGTACATATGGCGGACAAACCAGAGTAATAATTCCTTGGGAAAAATGAACCCAAACAAGCAAAAAATACTGGGATTAATAGAACCTGGTTTATTTGTTGTAGCAATCCGAAGGAAGGTGATTCCTAAAATTGGGACCCGCTCCGCACACCCATTGCCTGATGGGCGATAAAACGACGGCATGGCAATGCTGGTAAAGGTTGACTCGCTGAGGCAAAGCCCTCGGCCCAGCTAACGTGACGGAGCTGGTCGGCTAGTGACGCCGAAGTGTCCGGAGTAGGTTGATGAAGAGATGGCGAAGCCCCCGGTCCAGCCTCGATGTCGAAGCCTCGATGTCAGCCGATGAGTCGAAGTAGGTCAGCGTGATGGACACTAGCTTGAAGAAGCAATAGTGCGGCCCTGTCGATGCAAGTCGTGACGTGGTCGATGCCGGCTTGATGAAGCGACCGTGCGGCGATGCCGGTATGCCCGCTCCGTGTAATCCGTGGGGCGGCGATGTTGGTGATGATTTATCCTTCGCGATGCCGGGCTCTTGTTCGGCTTGCCAAGATGATGATCCGAAGAAGTTGAGCTCGGCTCAACAAAGTGAGGCCATGTCTAGCGCAGGTCGGCAGCCGTGGAGTAATATTGCTGGACTGGTTTGACACCAGCATAATGTTGAAGATCATGTTCAAAAGATCTTACAGTTAGTGGGATGTGTTCGGGAACAAAACACAATACCCCATACAAAACTTCCTTTAAAAGGGATGTCCGAAATCCTGTTCATAAAAAAGATGAACTCGGGTCGGATTCGTTTTCGCGCAGAAAACAGATCCGAAAAGTGATACACTAATCGGAAGGTTCCCGGAGTTTGGACGGTCGGATCGAGCCGATATTTTGAGAGGTGGTAGATATAGGAATTATGAAGCCGATCAACGGTTGGATCTTCCAAAGGACGTCCGAGCTAGAAGCTGGACACCACGCCCTAAACTCATCCAAATTCCCGTCCAGATTTGACAGGGCTGCTGTATATCGTGGATTGCTAGAGATTCCTCCATCGGAACTCGACGAAATTTTCCAGGGTTGTTGTAGACTCAATTCCGCACAATTCCACCAAAGCGATCGTCAAAGAGATATTCGAGGAGGTGGTGGTGGCAGATACGAGTTCACTATCCAGAGAAACAGCACGGTCGCTTGAGGGCAATTTTGACGTTGAGCCCCCGAGCTCCATAGATGATTCCTCCGTGATCTTGATAGAGATCGGAGTTGATGTTTGATGAAGTCCCTCGTCCGGACATGGTGATACGAACATGGGGCGAAATTCTTGGTCGAACCAAGGTGACCAGTCGAGCTGGTGACAAAGATGCCGAAGTCGCAGTTGATCTGCAGGCGAGCCATCGATCCTTTTGTCAATCACACAGCGGAACTCTCAATGAAAGCACCAATGTCGGTGTCAAAACCGGCGGATCTCTGGTATGGGGTCCCGAACTGTGCGTCTAGGCGGATGGTAACAGGAGACAAGGGACACAATGTTTTACCCAGGTTCGGGCCCTCTTGATGGAGGTAAAACCCTACATCCTGCTCGATTAATATTGATGATATGGGTAGTACAAGAGTAGATTTACCACGAGATCAAGGAGGCTAAACCCTAGAAGCTAGCCTATGGTATGATTGTTGTATATATTGTATATCTATCGACTAGCCTGGCCTCGGTTTATATAATGCACCGGAGGCCGAGGATAACAAGAGTCCTAGCCGAATACGCCGGTGGGGAGAAGTCCTTGTCTTGATCGCAAGTCTTGTGGAATCTTCCTTGTATGCGGTAGCCGTCCGAACTGGCCCATGAGTATACGGCCACGGGGGTCCTCGGCCCAATCTAATAGATCGGGAGACGACGTGGTGAGTACCCCCTAGTCCAGGACACTGTCACCTGCGTTTAAAACGCTCTTGTTCGGCGGGGTCTGATGGTATGACGAATTCGTCGTCATCGAGGCTTGCCTCGTCTTCGGAGGGAGGCGTATATTTATCATCCTCGACCTCTTGGTCTGCCGCTCTCTCGTGAGGGCTGGCTTCTCCATCTTCCTGTGCCGAATCTTGCTGAGGTGGGTGTTCTTCGGCGCTGTCCGGGGTAGTATTATCTCCCGTGCCGGAATCACCGTTTTTGCTTTGGCGGGATTTAGAGCGGCACCGCTGACGCCGGCGCTTTGGCTGTTTCTTGGGGGCGTTATCCCCCATTGTTCCATCGCCATCTCCATCTTTTGGAGTATCCACCATGTATATGTCGTATGACGAGGTGGCTTTCCAGCGCCCTACAGGTGCTGGTTCCTGTTCGTCTCCTATATCGTCGTCCATGCCGTCGATGTCTTCGGAGCCGAAGTCAAGTATGTCGGTTAAGTCGTCGACAGTGGCTACAAAGTGGGTGGTTGGTGGGTTTTGAATTTCCTCACCGTCCGTATCCCACCCTTGCTGACCGTAGTCCGACCAGGGCTCTCCTGATAAAGAGAGAGACTTAAGAGAATTCAGGATGTCGCCAAAAGGCGAATGCTGAAAGATGTCCGCTGCGGTGAACTCCACTACCGGCGCCCACTCGGATTCGATTGGCAGGGGCGCGGGGGGCTCGGAGTTCGGAGAGGGATCCGGCTCCTCGGAGTCACGGGCCATGCGGAGTGCGGGGCTGGAGTTCGGCTCGATCGCCTCTGAGATCGCAGCCCCTGAGGCAGCATCCAACCGCTGATCCTCTATCGGCGCAGTAGGTTCCGAATCAATGGTCGAAACCGATGCGTGTGCGGCCTCCAAGGCGTTGTTCGGCGGCAGAGCTATATCATGCCCATCGAGACAGTGCGGCACGCTTGGCTCTGGCTCGAATCCGTCAAAGATCAAGTCTCCGCGGATGTCAGCCGTGTAGTTTAGGCTTCCAAACCTGACCTGATGGCCAGGGGCGTAGCTTCCGATCTTCTCAAGGTGGCCAGGCGAATTGGCCCGCAGTGCGAAGCCGCCGAAGACGAAGATCTGTCCGGGGAGGAAAGTCTCACCCCGGACCGCATCGTTGTGGAAGATCGAAGGAGCCACCGGGCCTAAAGGCGACCACACAGAGGAACTCTCAATGAAAGCAGCAATGTCGGTGTCAAAACCGACGGATCTCGGGTAGGGGGTCCCGAACTATGCATCTAGGCCGGATGGTAACAGGAGACAGGGGACACTTTGTTTTACCCAGGTTCGGGCCCTCTCGATGGAGGTAAAACCCTACTCCTGCTTGATTAATATCGAAGATATGGGTAGTACAAGAGTAGATCTACCACGAGATCAAGGAGGCTAAACCCTAGAAGCTAGCCTATGGTATGATTGTGTATGGAGTTGATCCTCTACGGGCTACAACCCTCAGGTTTATATAGACACCGGATAGGGTTAGGGTTACACAGAGTCGGTTACAATGGTAGGAGATCTTGAATATCGCATTGCCAAGCTTGCCTTCCACGCCAAGGAAAGTCCCATCCGGACACGGGACGAAGTCTTCAATCTTATATCTTCATAGTCCAGGAGTCCGGCTGAAGGTATAGTCCGGCTATCCGAACACTGACTAATCCAGGACTCCCTCAGTCTGAGTACAGACACTAGAAAGAAAGAAGGCTTCTCGAAGCCTATCTATCTACATAGGGCCCTCCATGGCCATGATCACCACCTGGGTGGCAAGTCACTCGTCGACGTCGAGATCTACATAAAACCTGTCGGAGGGGACGGTGTTGTTGTCTGAAAACAGAAATTAAGCAAACATGAGTACAAAGGTACTCAGCAAGTCTTACATCAGAACCTACTATACATGCTCATTCTCAAGAAGGTGGTGGAGTTATTGCAGCAAGCCAGCTTTGACTCTTGGCTAAGCTGTCCTACGAGACTCCACTAGTAAAATAGTTTTCGCACACGAGTCCACTACTCACCAACACAATACTCCACCGGGGATCCTCCCTCATCATACTACGAGAGGGCCATCCTCGGTACTCACACTTATCTTGAGTCTTTTAGTAGTATCATTAACTTGTCTATGAACTATATAGGCAACCAAGTAGTCCTTTACCGCGGATGCGGCTATTCGAATAGATTTATACCCTGCAGGGGTGTACTTCATCACACATGTTTCCACCACTTAGCGTCTGCACACGACATGTGCTCGGCAGACTTCAAGCGAAAACCGACGTGGGTGTAGACCAGGACCTGACTAACCGCACAAGTCTCTAGTCCAGGTTTATTGCCTACTCAGGTTCCATCCGCAAGGAGATCCGGCCAGGGTGTCCTCAATGGCCCCAAACGATGTGTGCAGGGTTCCCGAGACACCAAACGGGCGACTCGGTACACCGTGCCACGGTGTATCTACCGCATCATAGCCCACCCCTAGGGTCAGCGCTACGCACGGCCGCCAACACATAACCTACAAACACCAGAAACTAGTTGCAACTCCTGGACAGAGGACGAGAGGGGTCAGTAAGTCAAGCGGGGTCATATTTCAGGGTCCAATGTGTGGTAGTAGCTGAATCTTAAATCACGCATACAGATCTTAGTTCTTATGGACGGCCTCAATGAAACAACCCACCATGTACTCCTACATGGCCTCTTATCGATACCTTTACCAAAACATGTTCAACACATCCCTCACATTACCGACATAATCATTTCACTCTAGCCCATCACCCAGATGAACTAGACCTGACACAACTCTATGCATAGCAGGCATAGCAAGGTAGGAATCACATACATGGCTCAATCAACTCCTAACATGCTACTGGGTTTCATCTAATTACTGTGGAAATGACAGGCCATGCAGAGGATAAGGGTTCAACTACCATAGCACACAGCAGTTTGAATCACGTTGTCTTAATGCAGTAAACAAGAGCAGAAGCGAGAACATGGGTTTGTATCGGAATGATCAATGGGTTGCTTGCCTGATGTAGTGGTAGTAGGGTACTGCCCTTTAGACGGATACTCGGGGTTATCCTCGGAGGCAGAACCTACCACGAAAGACACACCGGACATAATCAACACATGACAATATGCAACAATATGATGCATGCTATGACATGGCAAAATGAATGTTTCTTGGCCTAATGCAAGCTAAAACAGAAAGGAATGAACTCATTTGAATCAAAGATTCAAATGTTAGTTCATTTAACATAGCCTTATTAGTGCATTATCTTATTTTTCTTAAACAGCAAGGTTAACTTGTTTGGTCATGCATGAAACCATTACAGATGGATAGATTGAATTTTTCTGATCATTTTTCATATATAATTTGTTTGATTTGGAGCTATGGTTGATTTTCTATGATTTTTAGAAGTTTTGGCTATTTTCTAGAATTTCCTATATAAAAATAAATCCAGAAAAGGAATAAATGCGTCAGAACTACGTAACTATGACGTCAGCAAGTCAAAGGCGCCAGGGCCAGTCAAACCTGACTGGTGGGCCCTGTCTTTCAGTGTCTCAGCTAATTAACAGGATTAAGTTAGTACTAATTAACTGTTAGTGGGGCCTGGGCCCACATGTCAGTGACTAAACTAATTAAAATTAGTTAACACTAATCCTAAACTAATTAGCAGGCTGGCCCCACCTATCATAGGCTCAGGGGGGAAAGTCAACCTGGGCCCACGCGTCAGTCCACGGTCAAAAAGTGGTCAAACTCGCCGGCGTTTAGCCGCCGGCGAGGCCAGACGCGGTGGAGCAGCGCGGGTTTTGCACTCCGGCGACCAAAAGGACGGCGGAGACCATCTACGTGATGCGGGGAATGAGCCGCGTCGTGTGGTGGCAGTGGGTGGAGCTGGGGTGGCCGGAAACGATGGCGGCGAGCACGTCCGCGGCGGCCGGAGTTCGGGTGAGGTCGAACTAGTCGCTAGCAGGCACGGCAAGGGGCGTGCGGGGGTGCTACACGCTCCTGCGAGTGCGTTGAAGACGATGGCGTGCTCGGTTGTGACCCAACGTGGCTGTGGCCACGACGGCGACGTGCGGTGGTGGCGGCAGGGAGCCCTAGAGGAGGAAATAGACGGCAGGGAGCGAGGGGTTCGGTAGAGGAGCTCACGGCGGTTGCAGGATGCGTCTCAGCGGGCTCGGGGGAGGTGGGACGACGTCGGGGCGTTGCTGGCGATCTCGGTTGCTCGAGGTAGAAGACGACCGCGGTGATGACGTTTGGGGGTGTCCGGGGCGGCGTGGCACGGCGGAGAGGACGAGGGCGACGAGGCGGGGCTTCTGGGCCGGTCAGAGAGGCGAGGGAGAGGCGGTGGCCGCGGTGGTGCTTGTCGGCGGCGACGGCTGCGCTCGGCAGGGGATGGGGAGAGAACCAGAGGAGGGAGAGGGCAGGGGGAGAGTGGGGAGAATGAGAGGGGAACGAGGGGGAGTGTGTGGCACTCGTAGGCACGCCTGGGGTGTCGGCGGAAGCAGGAGGTGGCCGGCGTGTGGCCGCGGGCGCCGGCCACGCGCCTCTCGTCCTCCTGGCGAGAGGAGGAGGACGACTGGCAGGAGGCAGTGGGCTGGGCCGAGCTGGGCCAGGCCAGGCGACAGGTAAGTCCTCTAACTCTCTCTCTCTCTCTCTTTCTGTTTGCTTTTATTTATTTCCTGCCATGTGTATTGAAATAGAATAAATACTATTTCATTTCCAAAAACTCTGCAAATATTCAGAGGCACATTTGGGAATATTCTCAACTGCCTAAAAATGCTTCCAAGATTATTTGAGCACTTTAAAATATTTATAGCATTTAAAATTCCCAAATTCAAATACTTATGGCTTGTTCAAAAAATCCAGAATGGCTCCATAAATTGCAAGACCATTTTTGGCAGAGGTTTTAGTCAAGACCAAAAATGCTGGGCTTTTATGAAGGGCATTTTGGGTTCATTGAAATTCCAATTATTGGAAACTAGCATTTTTAGGGGGGTGTTGGGGTTGATTAGGCCCCATTTCAAGTTTAAGAGAAATTTAAACATGATGCACAAGTTCATCCAACCCTAATGCATGACTAAAAGCAGGGATGTGACAACTCACCCCCACTCAAAAGAATCTCGTCCCGAGATTTAGGATCCTCCGGGAAGAAGGTGGGGTACTCGAGTCTAAGACGATCCTCCCTTTCCCAAGTGGCTTCCTTTTCGGAATGGTTTGACCATTGAACCTTGAGAAACTTGATATTATGGCGTCGATTGGTACGCTCGGCTTGATCAAGGATACGAACGGGATATTCCTGATATGAGAGGTTATCTTGTAGATCAAGCGTTTCGTGGTCCACTCCACGGATAGGATCCGCGAAGCAATGCCTGAGTTGAGAAACGTGGAAGACATCGTGAACTCTGGAAAGATGCGAAGGTAGTTCCAATTGGTAGGCAACTTCTCCTCGTTTAGCAAGAATGCGAAAGGGTCCGATGTAACGAGGAGCCAATTTGCCTGATACCGAAACGATGGGTTCCCTTTAACGGAGTAACCCGAAGGTAAGCCTTCTCGCCGACTTCATAAGTCATGAGCTTATGTTTACGATCATATTGGCTCTTTTGACGAGATTGGGTTGTTTTCAATTTCTCATGAATAACGCGAACCTGCTCTTCTGCTTCTTGAATCATATCCAGGCCAAAGAGTTGTCTTTCCCCGGTTTCTGACCAGTTAAGAGGCGTTCGACATTTTCGTCCATAGAGAACTTCGAAAGGAGCTTTGCCCAAGCTAGCTTGATAACTATTGTTATAGGAAAACTCTGCGAATGGAAGGCATTTCTCCCAACCCATTCCGAATGAGATGACAGAGGCTCGGAGCATATCCTCCAAAAATTGATTGACTTGCTCTACTTGACCACTTGATTGAGGATGGAAGGCGGTGCTAAAAGAGAGACGAGTTCCCATAGCATTTTGGAAACTTTCCCAAAATCGAGAGGTGAAGAGACTCCCACAGTCTGAGTTAATTTCCAATGGGACACCATGAAGCGACACTATTCGGGAGATGTATAATTCAGCTAGCTGGCTAGCGGTGATACTCTCACGAACAGGTAGGAAATGGGCTACTTTGGAAAGACGGTCGATCACGACGAAGATGGCATTATTCCCTCTCTTGGTCTTGGGAAACCCGGTAATGAAATCCATACTGATTTTATCCCATTTCCACTCAGGAATAGCCAAAGGTTGAAGGGTGCCAGCAGGCCGTTGATGCTCTGCTTTAACACGACGACAGACATCGCAGCTAGCAATATATTGAGCAATTTCTTTCTTCATCCTAGTCCACCAGAACCTCTGGCGTAGGTCTTGATACATCTTGGTACTACCGGGATGAATGGTGAGAGGGGAGTCATGAGCTTCCTTAAGAATCAACTGGCGTGAATGTTGTTTCTTGGGAACCACCAAGCGGTTCTCAAAGAAGACAACACCTCGCTCATCCATGGAAAAACATTTAGCAACTCCTCTAGCGATGTTTTCCTTAATCCGGGATATGCCCTTATCACGTTTCTGGGCAGTTATAATTTGATCCGTAAGGTTAGGCTTCGCCACCAGGGTGGATAGGAATCCTCGAGGAACAATGTGAAGATTAAGCTTACGAAATTCCTCATGGAGAAGTGGTTGACTTTGTTGTAACATCAGGTTGTTACAATAAGATTTATGACTTAGCGCATCAGCCATGACATTGGCTTTGCCAGGGGTGTAAGTTATTCCTAAGTCGTAATCCGAGATCAACTCGACCCAACGTCGTTGCCTAAGATTCAAATCCGGTTGGGTGAAGATATATTTCAAACTTTGGTGATCGGTGAAGATCTCACAACGATTACCGAGGAGGTATTGTCGCCAAGTTTTAAGTGCATGGACTACAGCTGCAAGCTCTAGATCATGTGTGGGATAATTTTCCTCATGTGGGTGTAATTTCCGTGAAGCATAGGCAATTACCTGACGGTCTTGCATGAGTATGCAACCTAGTCCTTGTCGTGAGGCGTCGCAATAGATAATAAAGTCCTTGGAGAAATCTGGTGGTACCAGTACGGGAGCAGATGTCAGGCGTCTTTTCAGTTCCTGAAAGCTGAACTCGCACTGTGGGGTCCACTCGAACTTTTTATCTTTCTTGAGGAGTTTAGTTAGAGGTTTAGCAACCTTGGAGAATTTCTCGACGAAGCGGCGGCAATAGCTCGCTAAGCCAAGGAAACTCCGAACTTGCTTGACCGTCTCAGGTGGAGTCCAATCAAGGATGGCTTGAACTCGCTCGGTATTGACAGCAATACCCTTACCAGAGATTACATGGCCTAGATAGGTCACTTCTGGCAACCAAAATTCACACTTGGAGAATTTGGCATAAAGGCGATTCTCTCGAAGTTTCGTCAATACCAGCCTTAGATGTTTGGCATGTTCCTCTTCATTCTTGGAGTAGATGATTATGTCATCGAGGTAAACTACGATGAATTTATCCAAATACTCCATGAAGACCGAGTTCATTAACCGAGAGAAGGTGGCTGGGGCATTGGTTAAACCGAAGGACATAACGGTGTACTCGTATTGGTCATAACGAGTAACAAAGGCCGTTTTGGGAATGTCCCCGTTTCTAATTTTGATTTGATGGTAGCCCAACCTCAAATCCATCTTGGAAAAGACTGAGGATCCAGCGAGCTGGTCATACAGATCGTTGATCCTGGGAAGCAGATACTTGTTCTTGATAGTGACCAAGTTGACAGGTCGGTAATCTACAACCATCCAATCCGTTCCATCCTTCTTCTTGACAAAGAGGACGGGGAAAGCCCAAGGAGAGGAACTAGGACAGATGAAGCCCTTTTTCAAGGACTCATCGAGTTGGTTCTTAAGCTCGGCTAGTTCTAAGGGTGCCATCTTATAGGGTCTCCTAGAAATTGGAACGGTTCCTGGAACAAGGTCTATCACAAACTCGACATCCCTGTCAGGTGAAACACCTGGCAGTTCTTCTGGAAAGACATGCGGAAAGTCCCGGACTACTGGAATATCATCAAGGTCTGGAAGGGGGTTGGCATTTAGGGAGTAAAGCTGGCGCTTGGCCACTCGAGTTAAGACATTGACTGTCTTGCCCGATGGGTGAGTAAGTTGAACAGTTCTAGTGGCACAATCAATCTTAGCATGATGAGCTGACATCCAGTCCATACCCAAGATGATGGTAATGTCCGAGGATTTGAGAGCTATTAAAGATGCAAGAAAGGCAAGTCTATCGACAAGAATTTCATTCCCATGGCTTACTCTAGAAGTTTGCCATTTGGAACCCGGAGTTTGAATTACCATGGAAGTGGGCATGTCATAGAATGTCGTGTTATGCAATCGAGCATAGTTCTTGGATATGAATGAATGAGATGCTCCAGTATCGAAAAGAATAGATGCCGGATGGCAATTAACAAGGAGCATACCAAGGACGACGTTAGGATCCTCATGAGCCTCCTCGGCTGAAACATAGTTGACATGGCCACGTGCAGCGGTGACCGGCTTGGCGTAGAATGTCTTTCCCGCTGGCTTACCACGGCCAACGGACTTTCCAGACTGATTGGGGTTGTTGTTCTGGGGACACTCTCGACTATAGTGACCCGGCTCTCCACACTTGAAACATGTCACAACATTGGGGCGTGGAGCAGCATTAGCAGCGGGGCCACCATAGGGCTTGGGCGGTGCAAACTGCTGATTGGGACGAGGCGCCTCAAAGGATGGCCTCGGAATGAACCTGGGTGGCAGTGTCGTGCTTGGAATCCACACCCGACACTTCTGAGATCCAGAGCCGGATGAAGAGCCAAAATCACGAGAGTGCTTGCGTGAAGCGTCATAGTCAGACTGGCCTGTCTCAGCACTGATGGCTTTATTGACCAACTTCTGAAAGGAGGTGCACTCGTGCAGACGAAGATCACGGCGAAGCTCAGGGCTAAGTCCCTTGTGGAACCTTGCCTGCTTTTTAGCGTCGGTGGATACCTCTTCAGGAGCATATCGTGCCAGATTCCCAAATTCACGACTATATGCATCCACAGTCAGTCTTCCTTGGGTGAAATTGCAGAAATCTTCCCTCTTGCGATCTAAGAGACCTTCCGAGATGTGATGCTCATAGAAAGCCTCAATGAATTCAACCCAAGTAGTGATTTGGCCGACCGGGCGCATAGCTTCAAAGTTTTCCCACCAAAGGCTAGCAGGGCCTTCGAGGTGATAGGCAGCATAAGTAACCTTATCGGCTTCGGCCACGTTGGCAGAACATAGCTTGTGGGTGATGCTGCGAAGCCAGTCATCCGTGTCGAGGGGCTCGACGGAATGGTTAAACTTTGGTGGATACAGCTTGATAAAGTCATTGATTGACACCAAGTCATTTCGCTGATGGCGTGCAGTGTTCTGCTCAATCCGCTCTAGCAAGCGGTTAGTCTCACGCTTGTTTCTTTCCGCCTCCAGCATCACTTCGGCCAGAGAAGGCGGGTGAGGCAGATTTTCACCCCTAGCTGCACTGGCTTCCCCCTGCTCCGGGGCAGTAGGGTTGCTGCGGGTGTTGACCATACTAGGAGAAAACAAGACAATGGTTTAGATAAGGATGTCACAAACTTAGCAAGGAAGTGCAGAATGTAATGGATAACATGGAATGCTAAGATGTTCATTGCACGACATGGTAATATAGAAACTACCATATATATACCATTGGTCATACACACCGTACATAGTTTAGTACAAGCCCAGGCTAGAGTACAACTACGGTGAAAGACATTACATCTCATCGAAGGCATTCCAAGCTCCTATACATTATTTTCCTACACCTCCGGAGCGTGATACACACCAAGTCGTATCCCACGGTCACGCAGGACTGTGGAGAATACAACTACTACAATACTAGTGAAACTACTACTAGCTCATACGGCTCCATAGTAATCCTCATAGAAGTCGCCACCAAAACCTGGAAGTGGAACATGATCATCTGGGAACAGACGGTCCTGCGGAGCCTGTGGACCATAGGGACTCGGATGTGGCCTTGGTCCCACAGGTGGTGGCAGACGGGGACCACGAGGAGGGGTGATGCCTCCTACATCGCGCCACTCCATACAATCTGGCAATCCAGACCATACAGGGTACAGATCCCTCAGATCCATGTATCCTGCCTGTACCGCCGGTGCAAACCGAGTCAAAGTGGCCCAGTGATCAGCACGAGAGTTAAAAAGCTCCATACGCAAGGCCCGATTTTCGCGGTCCTTATCCTCGAGCATTTCGGTAGTGGTGCGGAGTAGTGACTCCTCATGTGTGGGGTCAGCATAGATAGCCTGGAGATACCCATGCGCTCCCGGAAGTGAAGCTGGCATATAACGGAAGTCGGTGTTCCGAAGCAGGCCAGTCCAGACTCGCATGATGGTCATCATGGAATAGGCAGCATCCTGCACAACCATCTCAACAGTAACCCCGAGTCCATAGGAACAGTGAAGGTGTTCCGAAGCAGGCCAGTCCGGACTCGCATGATGGTCATCATGGAATAGGCAGCATCCTGCACAACATCTCAACAGTAACCCCGAGTCCATAGGAACAGTGAAGGGGCTCAGTGGCTCTGATAAGAGGGATATATCCTGATGTACAGAGGTACTGGCTCTGGTTGAAGTCTTGGACTTGCTCCGACAGTGTATTCGGGATACCAACGGTAACCCGTCTCGATCATTACCCGGACTAACATAGCAGTATGATCGGTCACATCGAGGCACCGGGTCAGGCGAACCACTTGGTTTTGAGCACGAGTGGCCATCTGAAAGCACAACCACAATGCAAAGACATTAGAATTTCTAGGGAAAATTGGACAGCATAACAGTTGTAAATGCTCAGAAAAAGATTTGAGACATCCACAACAGTTTGCAATACCACTCAACAACATCATATCAAGGT
Organism: Triticum urartu; assembly: GCF_003073215.2. NCBI lineage: Eukaryota > Viridiplantae > Streptophyta > Magnoliopsida > Poales > Poaceae > Triticum > Triticum urartu. Next base: position 47,760,331 of record NC_053028.1, on the reverse strand, counting down.
TCTGATTCAACTGGCAACATACTAGAAGTAGTAGAAACTGTACTGAGGCTTGTAACAACAATCCTATAAGCTACTACGGATTAGTAACACGTGAACCTGATAGAAGAAGAGAGCCTAGTCCTTAACCCATGTTGAATGAGAAGAGAATGACTCAGATCAGAGGGCATAAGGTAAAGGAGTAAAAGAGCCTTACGTTCCCTCCCACAATCAATTCCCCTACATATAACTAAAGCATTTCTAGACTCGACATCGACCAGTTTGGCTCAACGAACCTACAAGCAGTCTGGCTCTGATACCAACGCTGTCAGGACCCCGATTCCAAGTCACATCGATCTAGCCGGTAACACCTCATATCACATTGCGGCCTCACGCACGGTATCCCCACGGGTGTCGCCTTACCATGGCCCAGGACCGTTTGCGCCTTTGGCTCACGTATATGATAGTGTCGCTAGCATCCATATGACAGAGAACCCGGGATGACATGGCTAGTCATGAACCCAAAGCGGCACAGACCTATGGAGACAGGCATACGTGAATCACATCGAGCATGTCGGTCATCAGCGTGTGAATCCGGGCTGTAGCACTAGGCTAACAGGACTCCGGGGAACCCGGGCTGTAGCAGGCTAGGCAGGACTCCGGATGTCACCACGTGACATTTCCCCGAAGGGACAGACATAGGAACAAAGTGAAACACATGCCGGCCAGTCAAGTGTCCCGAGCAGTAGTGCTGGGCTAGCAGGACTCCGGTGAACCGGGCTGTAGCGGACTACTATGGCTCGAGGAACACTAGACTACATTTCCCCATAAGAAAGGCTGTGAAGGATAAACAACTAGATTGTCGGATCCTACACATACCAAGCATTTCAATCATACACACAATATGCTCGATATGTGCAAATACAACATGGCATCACAACAAAACTCTACAACTCAAGTACTTTATTTAAAAGCTCCAGAGAGCCATACATAACATGTTCATACAGGTAGGGGTCACATGACCCGACACTCAAGTCATACAAGCATACAAGCACATGCGGAAGCAAATAGTCTGAGTACAGACACTAGAAAGAAAGAAGGCTTCTCGAAGCCTGTCTATCTACATAGGGCCCTCCATGGCCAGGATCACCACCTGGGTGGCAAGTCACTCATCGACGTCGAGTCTACATAAACCATCGGAGGGCGGTGTTGTCGTCTGAAAACAGTAATTAAGCAAACATGAGTACAAAGGTACTCAAAGTCTTACATCAGAACCTACTATACATGCTCATTCTCAAGAAGGTGGTGTTATTGCAGCAAGCCAGCTTTGACTCTTGGCTAAGCTATCCTACGAACTCCAAGTAAAATAGTTTTCGCACACGAGTCCACTACTCACCAACACAATACTCCACCGGGGATCCTCCCTCGTCATCCTACGAGAGGGCCATCCTCGGTACTCACACTTATCTTGAGTCTTTTAGTAGTATCCATTAACTTGTCTATGAACTGTATAGGCAACCAAGTAGTCCTTTACCGCGGATGCGGCTATTCGAATAGTTTTATACCCTGCAGGGGTGTACTTCATCACACATGTTTCCACCACTTAGCGTCTGCACACGACATGTGCTCGGCAGACTTCAAGCGAAAACCGACGTGGGTGTAGACCACGACCTGACTAACCGCACAAGTCTCTAGTCCAGGTTTATCGCCTATTCAGGTTCCATCCGCAAGGAAATCCGGCCGGGGTGTCCTCAACGGCCCCAAACGATGTGTGCAGGGTTCCCGAGACACCAAACGGCCGGTACACCGTGCACGGTGTATCTACCGCATCATAGCCCACCCCTAAGGTCAGCGCTACGCACGGCCACCAACACATATCCTACAAACACCAGAAACTAGTTGCAACTCCTGGACAGAGGCGAGAGGGGTCAGTAAGTCGAGCGGGGTCATATTTCAGGGCCCAATGTGTGGTAGTAGCTGAATCTTAAATCACGCATACAGATCTCAGTTCTTAGGGACCTCAATGAAACAACCCACCATGTACTCCTACATGGCCTCTCATCGATACCTTTACCAAAACATGTTCAACACATCCCTCACATTACCGACATAATCATTTCACTCTAGCCCATCACCCAGATGAACCAGACCTGACACAACTCTAAGCATAGCAGGCATAGCAAGGTAGGAATCACATACATGGCTCAATCAACTCCTACACATGCTAGTGGGTTTCATCTAGTTACTGTGGCAATGACAGGTCATGCAGAGGATAAGGGTTCAACTACCGTAGCACACAGCAGTTTGAATCGCGTTGTCTTAATGCAGTAAACAAGAGCAGAAGCGAGAACATGGGTTTGTATCGGAATGATCAATGGGTTGCTTGCCTGATGTAGTGGTAGTAGGGTACTGCCCTTCAGACGGATACTCGGGGTTATCCTCGGAGGCAGAACCTACCACGAAAGACACACCGAACATAATCAACACATGACAATATGCAACAATATGATGCATGCTATGACATGGCAAAATGAATGTGTCTTGGCCTAATGCAAGCTAAAACAGAAAGGAATGAACTCATTTGAATCAAAGATTCAAATGTTAGTTCATTTAACATAGCCTTATTAGTGCATTATCTTATTTTGCTTAAACAGCAAGGTTAACTTGTTTTGTCATGCATGAAACCATTACAGATGGATAGATTGAATTTTTTCTGATCATTTTTCATATATAATTTGTTTGATTTGGAGCTATGGTTGATTTTCTATGATTTTTAGAAGTTTTGGCTATTTTCTGGAATTTCCTATATAAAAATAAATCCAGAAAAAGAATAAATGCGTCAGCACTACGTCACTATGACGTCAGCGAGTCAAAGGCGCCAGGGCCAGTCAAACCTGACTGGTGGGCCCTGTCTGTCAGTGTCTCAGCTAATTAACAGAGTAAGTTAGTACTAATTAACTGTCAGTGGGGCCTGGGCCCACATGTCAGTGACTAAACTAATTAAAATTAGTTAACACTAATCCTAAACTAATTAAGCAGGCGGCCCCACCTGTCATAGGCTCAGGGGGGAAGTCAACCTGGGCCCACGCGTCAGTCCAGTCAAAAAGTGGTCAAACTCGCCGGCGAGGCCAGACGCGGCGGAGCAGCGCGGGTTTTGCACTCCGGCAACCAAAAGGACGGCGGAGACCATCTACGTGATGCGGGGAGTGAGCCGCGTCGAGTGGTGGCAGTGGTGGAGCTGGGGTGGCCGGAAACGACGGCGGCGAGCACGTCCGCGGCGGCCGGAGTTCGGGCGAGTCGAACTAGTCGCTAGCAGGCAAGCGAGGGGCGTGCGGGGGTGCTACGGGCTCCTGCGAGTGCGTTGAAGACGATGGCGTGCTCGGTTGCGACCCAACGTGGCTGTGGCCACGACAGCCAACGTGCGGTGGCGGCACGAGCTTCAGCCGCGGTGCTTAGTAAGCTAGAGGCGGAATAGCGCGGGGAAGGGGTTCGTAGAGAGCTCGGACGCGGTTGCCACACGTCCAGCGGCCTGGGAGGCCGGACCGACGTCGGCGTTCCCGCGACTCGGTTGCTCGGAGGTAGAAGACGACCCCGTTATGTGTTTGGGCGCGGCGGCGCGTCACGTGGAGAGCGTGTACAGGTGGGCTTCTGCCGTCAGAGAGCAGGAGAGCGGTGGCCCGGTGGTGCTTGTCGGCCGACGGCTACGCTCGGCAGGGATGGGGAGAGAACCAGAGGAGAGGACGGGTGGGGAGAATGAGAGGGGAACGAGGGAGTGTGTGCACTCGTAGGCACGCCCGGGGTCGGCAGAAGCAGGAGGTGGCCGGCGTGTGGCCGCGGGCGCCGGCCACGCGCCTCTCGTCCTCCTGGCGAGAGGAGGAGGACGACTGGCAGGAGCCAGTGGGCTGGGCCGAGCTGGGCCTAGGCCAGGCGACAGGTAAGTCCTCTAACTCTCTCTCTCTTTCTGTTTGCTTTTATTTATTTCCTGCTATGTGTATTGAAATAGAATAAATACTATTTCATTTCCAAAAACTCTGGAAATATTCAGAGGCACATTTGGGAATATTCTCAACTGCCTAAAAATGCTTCCAAGATTATTTGAGCACTTTAAAATATTTATAGCATTTAAAATGCCCAAATTCAAATACTTATGGCTTGTTCAAAAATCCAGAATGGCTCCATAAATTGCAAGACCATTTTTGGCAGAGGTTTTAGTCAAGACCAAAAATGGTGGGCTTTTATGAAGGGCATTTTGGGTTCATTGAAATTCCAATTGTTGGAAACTAGCATTTTCAGGGGGGTGTTGTTGATTAGGCCCCATTTCAAGTTTAAGAGAAATTTAAACATGATGCACAAGTTCATCCAACCCTAATGCATGACTAAAAGCAGGGATGTGACAGATTCTCAGAACTATGAGGTTATAGATACTGACTGCACTTCTCTTCCTCGAAGCTCACAGATCAGCATTACGCAAATATGCGTTGAATTCTTCTTTATTTCCCGCTCGATTCATAAAATTTTCAGAAGGCCACTCACAAGGACGCACTGGAGCGTCTCTTGGTGGCTCTTCGTCAGCATCACGCATTGCAAGCCTGGGTCCTTGCTTCTTTGAAGAACCACCTTGGAACATTTTCCTAAGCATATTTCTTCCTCTGAAAAATTCTGAATTTTTAGTAACTTCAAAATAAAAGTAAACCAAACTCAATAATATTGATAGCAACTACTCCTACAAGTGCCTAGGGCCTATATCATGCATCAAAACTACTTTTGACCATATAAATTTGACATGCAAGCTCAAGAACAGGGTCACCTAAGCAGCAAAAATTTGCAATGAATAAAGCACTAGAACAAAAACTAATTGGACCAATGGAGGAGTCACATACCAAGGAACAATCTCCCCAAGCAGTTTTGTGAGAGGTGCTTTGAGCAAGGAGATCGAAAATGGCAGCAAAGAGGGCTGGAACTCGTGCTTGAGTTGTTTTTTGTTTGTGGGAGGAAGAAGAAGAGGATGGGTGCAGGAATAAGTGGAGGAGGGCCACCGTGGGCCCACGAGGCAGGGGCGCCCTAGGTGGGCGCGCCCTCCACCCTCGTGGCAAGGTGGTTGGCCCCCCTGGTGTGTTCTTGTTCCATAAATCCTCAAATATTCTAGAAAATCATATTTATTTCAGGGCATTTGGAGAACTTTTATTTTCGAGGGTATTTTTATATTGCACGGATAATCAGATAACAGACAAAAAATATATTTTTACTTTATTTTTCTTATAACAATAGCTTTCAATCTAGCTTGGGCAAAGCTCCTTTTGAAGTTCTCTATGGGAGAAGGTGTCGAACACCTCTTAACTGGTCAGAAACCGGGGAAAGACAATTCTTTGGCCCGGATATGATCCAGGAAGCAGAAGAGAAAGTTCACATTGTTCATGAAAAGTTGAAAACAGCCCAATCCCGTCAAAAGAGCCAATATGATCGTAAACATAAGGCCATGACTACCAAAGGCAAATTGGCTCCTCGTTACATTGGTCCCTTTCGCATTCTTGCCAAACGAGGAGAAGTTGCCTACCAATTGGAACTACCTCCGCATCTTTCTAGAGTTCATGATGTCTTCCACGTTTCTCAACTCAGGCGTTGCTTCTCAGATCCTATCCGTGGAGTGGACCACGAAACTCTTGATCTCCAAGATAATCTCACATACCGCGAATATCCCGTTCGTATCCTTGATCAAGCCGAGCATACCACTCGACGCCACAACATCAAGTTTCTCAAGGTTCAATGGTCACACCACTCTGAGAAAGAAGCCACTTGGGAAAGGGAGAATCTTCTTCGACTTGAGTACCCCACCTTCTTCCCGCCGGACCCTAAATCTTGGGACGAGATTCTTTTGAGTGGGGCTGAGTTGTCACACCCTAGCTAGCTCATGCATTAGAGTGCTTGCATCATGTTCAACAGAAACTTGAAAATGGGGATGACAGAACCCCCAGGACCCCCTGATAACAACTAGGGTTTACTAAAAATATTTTCAATGAACCTGAAATGCCCTTCTAAAATATTCATCATCTTTGCCTTGGTCCTAAACCTCTAACAAAAATGATGCACAAATTTCTAGGTCATCCTAAGGTCACTGGATTAAATCATTAGCTATTTGAATTTGGGCATTTAAATGCTAATAAATATTTAAAATGCTCAAATAATCCTAAACTAAAATGTTCCCTGTTGGATTTATTCCAAACTGTGGCCATGTGAAGTTTGGTGATTTTTGAAAGTGCCTAGCTATTTTTTAGTAATGCCACCAACTTGCAGGAAATAAAACAAAACATTAAATAAAAGAGAGAAGAACTTACCTGGCCGCAGCCCACCTGGCGGCCCAGCACTGTGCTGGCCCATGTCAGCCAGCTGCTTCGTCTTCGCCAGGTAGGCAGGAGTGACACCGCGATGCCGCCAAGATCGCCACGGCGGCACCTGCTTGCTGCCTCGCCCCTGGACACCTGGGCGAGCTCCACGTCGCTGCCTCGATCCCGCAGACACCCCGCTCACTCCTCTGTCTCTCTCCCTCGCCCTCTCCTCGCCATGGCCGTCGCGGCCTCGCCCGCGCCGCCATAGTTCTCGCGTCCACCGTCGTCCCCGCGTCGCGCTGCCGTGTCCAAGAGCTTCGTCGTCCTCCTCTCCGTCGAGCAGACCGAGCCCCGAGCGCTCGCCTGCCCTGGAGCCACCGCAACAGCCTCGCCCGACCTCGCCGTCACTGGAGATCCCCTTCACCGTCATCACCGCAGCAGCTCATCCCTGACCTCGCCGTCTGCTCCGCCGTGATCGCCTTGAGCTCAGCTACCTCCCCATCCTCTCCGTTTGCCTTCTCGAGCACCGCAGCAACCACACCAAGCTCGCTGCACCCACCGCCGCCACCGCATGTCGCCGTCGTGGCCACAGCCACGTTGCCTCGCAACCGAGCAAGTCATCATCTTCACCGCACTCGCAGGACCACGTAGCACCCCTCGCATGCTCCTCGTCGTGCCTTCTAGCGACTAGTTCGACCTCGCCCGAACTCCGGCAGCCGCAACGCTCGTCGCCGGCGACGTTTCCGGCCACCCCAGCTCCACCCACTGCCACCACTCGACGCGGCTTGCTCCCAGCTATGTGTAGGAGGTCTCCATCGTCCATTTGGTCGTTGGAGTGCAAAACCCACACTGCCCCGCCGCGTCGGGCCTCGCCGGCGGCTAAACGCCGGCGAGTTTGACCCTGCTGACCCAGTTTGACCTCAGGTGGGCCTAGTTTGACCCCCCCCCCCCGGGTCACTGACGGGTGGGCCATGCCCCTGTTTAGTTTAGTGTTAGATTAGTTATTGCTAACTAATTTAGTTAATGGGTTGACTCACTGACATGTGGGCCCAGGCCCTAATTAACCTAGATTAGTGCTAATGTAACACTAACTAACTCTGTTATTTAGTTGTTACACTGACATGTGGGTCCCAACCGTCAGGTTTGGCCTGGGCTGGTGCCTTTGACCTGCTGACGTCACCCTGACGCAATGCTGACACAGTAATTCAATTACTAGAATTATTCTTATACAGGAAATTCTAGAAAATGATCTAAACTTCAATAAATCATAGAAATTAATCTATAACTCCAAATGCAAAGATTTATATATGAATTTTGATCAGAAAATTCAATATATCCATCTATAATGGTTTCATGCATGACAGGACACTTTAACCTTGCTGTTTAAGTGAAACAAGCTAATGCACTTATATGACTTAATAGCATGAGCTTTCATTTGAATCTTTGATTCAAATTAACTCAAACCAACATGTTTAACAATGCATTAGCCAAAACACACCTTATTGCCATGTTATAGCATGCATCATATTGTTGCATATTACCTCGTGCTGATTGTGTTCTATGGTGTCTTTCATGGTAGGTTCTGCCTGCGAGGATACCTTCGAATATCTGACTGAAGGGCAGTACCCTACTACTACTCCATCAGGCAAGCAGCCCCATTGATCATATCGATAAAATCCCATGTTCTCGCTCCTGCTCTCATTTACTGCATTTAAGACAACAACGTTTCAAACTGTTGTGTGCTACGGTAGTTGAACTCTTTTCCTCTGCATGACCTGTCATTGCCATAGTAACTAGATGAAACCTACTAGCATGTCTAGAAGTTGATTGAGTCATGTATGTGTTTCCTACCTTGCTATGTCTGCTATGCTTAGAGTTGTGTTCCGAAGCAGGCCAGTCCAGACTCGCATGATGGTCATCATGGAATAGGCAGCATCCTGCACAGCCATCTCAACAGTAACCCCGAGTCCATAGGAACAGTGAAGAGGCTCAGTGGCTCCAAGATAAAAGGGATATATCCTGACAGTACAGAGGTACTGGCTATGGTTGAAGTCTTGGAATTTCTCCTCGACAGTGTATTAGGGATACCAACGGTAACCCGTCTCGATCATTACCCGGACTAACATAGCAGTATGATCGGTCACATCGAGGCACCGGGTCAGGCGAACCACTTGGTTTTGAGCACGAGTGGCCATCTGAAAGCACAACCACAATGCAAAGACATTAGAATTTCTAGGGAAAATTGGACAGCATAACAGTTGTAAATGCTCAGAAAAAGATTTGAGACATCCACAACAGTTTGCAATACCACTCAAGAACATCATATCAAGGTTCTGATTCAACTGGCAACATACTAGAAGTAGTAGAAACTGTACTGAGGCTTGTAACAACAATCCTATAAGCTACTACGGATTAGTAACACGTGAACCTGATAGAAGAAGAGAGCCTAGTCCTTAACCCACGTTGAATGAGAAGAGAATGACTCAGATCAGAGGGCATAAGGTAAAGGAGTAAAAGAGCCTTATGTTCCCTCCCACAATCAATTCCCCTACATATAACTAAAGCATTTCTAGACTCGACATCGACCAGTTTGGCTCAATGAACCTACAGGCAGTCCGGCTCTGATACCAACGTTGTCAGGACCCCGATTCCAAGTCACATCGATCTAGCCGGTAACACCTCATATCACATTGCGGCCTCACGCACGGTATCCCCACGAGTGTCGCCTTACCATGGCCCGGGACCGTTTGAGCCTTTTGGCTCACGTATATGATAGTGTCGCTAGCATCCATATGACAGAGAACCCAGGCCGACATGGCTAGTCGTGAACCCAAAGCGGCATAGACCTATGGAGACAGGCATACGTGAATCACATCGAGCATGTCGGTCATCAGCGTGTGAATCCGGGCTGTAGCACTAGGCTAACAGGACTCCGGGGAACCCGGGCTGTAGCAGGCTAGGCAGGACTCCAGATGTCACCGCGTGACATTTCCCCAAAGGGACAGACATAGGAACGAAGTGAAACACATGCCGGCCAGTCAAGTGTCCCGAGCAGTAGTGCTGGGCTAGCAGGACTCCGGTGAATCGGGCTGTAGCGGACTACTATGGCTCAAGGAACACTAGACTACATTTCCCCATAAGAAAGGCTGTCAAGGATAAACAACTAGATTGTCGGATCCCACACATACCAAGCATTTCAATCATACACACAATATGCTCGATATGTGCAAATACAACATGGCATCACAACAAAACTCTACAACTCAAGTACTTTATTTAAAAGCTCCAGAGATCCATACATAACATGTTCATACAGGTAGGGGTCACATGACCCGACACTCAAGTCACACAAGCATACAAGCACATGCGGAAGCAAATAGTCTGAGTACAGACACTAGAAACAAAGAAGGCTTCTCGAAGCCTGTCTATCTACATAGGGGCCTCCATGGCCATGATCACCACCTGGGTGGCAAGTCACTCATCAACGTCGAGATCTACATAAAACCCGTCGGAGGGGATGGTGTTGTCGTCTGAAAACGGTAATTAAGCAAACATGAGTACAAAGGTACTCAGCAAGTCTTACATCAGAACCTACTATACATGCTCATTCTTAAGAAGGTGGTGGAGTTATTGCAGCAAGCCAGCTTTGACTCTTGGCTAAGCTATCCTACAAGACTCCACTAGTAAAATAGTTTTCGCACACGAGTCCACTACTCACCAACACAATACAGCACCGGGGATCCTCCCTCGTCATCCTACGAGAGGGCCATCCTCGATACTCACACTTATCTTGAGTCTTTTAGTAGTATCCATTAACTTGTCTATGAACTGTATAGGCAACCAAGTAGTCCTTTACCGCGGACGCGGCTATTCGAATAGATTTATACCCTGCAGGGGTGTACTTCATCACACATGTTTCCACCACTTAGCGTCTGCACACGACATGTGCTCGGCAGACTTCAAGCAAAAACCGACGTGGGTGTAGACCACGACCTGACTAACCACACAAGTCTCTAGTCCAGGTTTATTGCCTACTCAGGTTCCATCCGCAAGGAGATCCGGCCAGGGTGTCCTCAATGGCCCCAAACGAATGTGTGCAGGGTTCCCGAGACACCAAACGGGCGACTCGGTACACCGTGCCACGGTGTATCTACCGCATCATAGCCCACCCCTAGGGTCAGCGCTACGCACGGCCGCCAACACATAACCTACAAACACCAGAAACTAGTTGCAACTCCTGGACAGAGGACGAGAGGGGTGAGTAAGTCAAGCGGGGTCATATTTCAGGGCCCAATGTGTGGTAGTAGCTGAATCTTAAATCACGCATACAGATCTCAGTTCTTATGGACGGCCTCAATGAAACAACCCACCATGTACTCCTACATGGCCTCTCATCGATACCTTTACCAAAACATGTTCAACACATCCCTCACATTACCAATATAATCATTTCACTCTAGCCCATCACCCATATGAACCAGACCTGACACAACTCTATGCATAGCAGGCATAGCAAGGTAGGAATCACATACATGGCTCAATCAACTCCTACACATGCTAGTGGGTTTCATCTAATTACTGTGGAAATGACAGGTCATGCAGAGGATAAGGGTTCAACTACCGTAGCACACAGCAGTTTGAATCGCGTTGTCTTAATGTAGTAAACAAGAGAAGAAGCGAGAACATGGGTTTGTATCGGAATGATCAATGGGTTGCTTGCCTGATGTAGTGGTAGTAGGGTACTGCCCTTCAGACGGATACTCGGGGTTATCCTCGGAGGCAGAACCTACCACGAAAGACACACCGAACATAATCAACACATGACAATATGCAACAATATGATGCATGCTATGACATGGCAAAATGAATGTGTCTTGGCCTAATTCAAGCTAAAACAGAAAGGAATGAACTCATTTGAATCAAAGATTCAAATGTTAGTTCATTTAACATAGCCTTATTAGTGCATTATCTTGTTTTTCTTAAACAGCAAGGTTAACTTGTTTTGTCATGCATGAAACCATTACAGATGGATATATTGAATTTTTATGATCATTTTTCATATATAATTTGTTTGATTTGGAGCTATGGTTGATTTTCTATGATTTTTAGAAGTTTTTGCTATTTTCTGGAATTTCCTATATAAAAATAAATCCAGAAAAAGAATAAATGCGTCAGCACTACGTCAGTATGACGTCAGCAAGTCAAAGGCGCCAGGGCCAGTCAAACCTGACTGGTGGGCCCTATCTGTCAGTGTCTCAGCTAATTAACAGGATTAAGTTAGTACTAATTAACTGTCAGTGGGGCCTGGGCCCACATGTCAGTGACTAAACTAATTAAAATTAGTTAACACTAATCCTAAACTAATTAGCAGGCCAGCCCCACCTATCATAGGCTCAGGGGGAAAGTTAACCTGGGCCCATGCGTCAGTCCACGGTCAAAAAGTGGTCAAACTCGCCGGCGTTTAGCCGCCGGCGAGGCCAGACGCGGTGGAGCAGCGCGGGTTTTGCACTCCGGCGACCAAAAGGACGGTGGAGACCATCTATGTGATGCAGGGAGTGAGCCGCGTCGAGTGGTGGCCGTGGGTGGAGCTGGGGTGGCCGGAAACGACAGCGGCGAGCACGTTCGCGGCGGCCGGAGTTCAGGCGATGTCGAACTAGTCGCTAGCAGGCATGGCGAGGGGCGTGCGGGGGTGCTACGGGCTCCTATGAGTGCGTTGAAGATGATGGCGTGCTCGGTTACGACCCAACGTGGCTGTGGCCACGACAGCGACGTGCGGTGGCGGCGGCGAGCTTCAGCCGCGGTGGTTAGTAAGGCTAAAGGAGGAAATAGACGGTAGGGAGCGAGGGGTTTGGTAGAGGAGCTCACGGCGGTTGCAGGATGCGTCTTAGCGGGCTCGGGGGAGGTCGGACAATGTCGGGGCGTTCCCGGCGATCTCGGTTGCTCGAGGTAGAAGACGACCGCGGTGATGACGTTTGGGGGCGTCCGGGGCGGCGTGGCACGGCGGAGAGGACGAGGGCGATGAGGCGGGGCTTCTAGGCCGGTCAGAGAGGCGAGGGAGAGGCGAGGGAGAGGCGGTGGCCGCGGTGGTGCTTGTCGGCGGTGACGGCTGCGCTCGGCAGGGGATGGGGAGAGAACCAGAGGAGGGAGAGGGCACGGGGAGAGTGGGGAGAATGAGAGGGGAACAAGGGGGAGTGTGTGGCACTCGTAGGCGCGCCCGGGGTGTCGGCGGAAGCAAGAGGTGGCCGGCGTGTGGCCGCGGGCGCCGGCCACGCGCCTCTCGTCCTCCTGGCGAGAGGAGGAGGACGACTGGCAGGAGCCAGTGGGCTGGGCCGAGCTGGGCCAGGCCAGGCGACAGGTAAGTCCTCTAACTCTCTCTCTCTCTTTCTGTTTTCTTTTATTTATTTCCTGCCATGTGTATTGAAATAGAATAAATACTATTTCATTTCCAAAAACTCTGGAAATATTCAGAGGCACATTTGGGAATATTCTCAACTGCCTAAAAATGCTTCCAAGATTATTTGAGCACTTTAAAATATTTATAGCATTTAAAATGCCCAAATTCAAATACTTATGGCTTGTTCAAAAAATCCAGAATGGCTCCATAAATTGCAAGACCATTTTTGGCAGAGGTTTTAGTCAAGACCAAAAATGGTGGGCTTTTATGTAGGGCATTTTGGGTTCATTGAAATTCCAATTGTTGGAAACTAGCATTTTCAGGGGGGTGTTGGGCTTGATTAGGCCCCATTTCAAGTTTAAGAGAAATTTAAACATGATGCACAAGTTCATCCAACCCTAATGCATGACTAAAAGCAGGGATGTGACAGAAGGAACTAGTGAGGTTATGATACTGACTGCACTTCTCTTCCTCGAAGCTCACGAGATCAGCATTACGCAAATATGCGTTGAATTCTTCTTTTATTCCCGCTCGATTCATAAAATTTTCAGAAGGCCACTCACAAGGACGCACTGGAGCGTCTCTTGGTGGCTCTTCGTCAGCATCACGCATTGCAAGCCTGGGTCCTTGCTTCTTTGAAGAACCACCTTGGAACATTTTCCTAAGCATATTTCTTCCTCTGAAAAATTCTAAAAAAATTTAGTAACTTCAAAATAAAAGTAAACCAAACTCAATAATATTGATAGCAACTACTCCTACAAGTGCCTAGGGCCTATATCATGCATCAAAACTACTTTTGACCATATAAATTTGACATGCAAGCTCAAGAATAGGGTCACCTAAGAAGCAAAAATTTGCAATGAATAAAGCACTAGAACAAAAACTAATGGGACCAATGGAGGAGTCACATACCAAGGAACAATCTCCCCAAGCATTTTTGTGAGAGGTGCTTTGAGCAAGGAGATCGAAAATGGCAGCAAAGAGGGATGGAACTCGTGCTTGAGTTGGTTTTTCATGTTTGTGGGAGGAAGAAGAATAAGATGGGTGCAGGAATAAGTGGAGGAGGGACACCGTGGGCCATGAGGCAGGGGGCGCGCCCTAGGGGGTGGGCGCGCCCTCGGCCCTCGTGGCTAGGTGGTTGGCCCCCCTGGTATGTTCTTTGTTCCATAAATCCTCAAATATTCTAGAAAAAATCATATTTAATTTTCAGGGCATTTGGAGAACTTTTTTTCGAGGTATTTTTATATTGCGCGGATAATCAGATAACAGACAAAAAAATACTATTTTTACTTTATTTCAACTAAATAACAGAAAGTATAAAGAGGGTACAGAAGGTTGTGCTTCTAGTTTCATCCATCTCATGCTCATCAAAAGGAATCCACTAACAAGGTTGATCAAGTCTTGTTAACAAACTCATTCCGATTAGCATGAAACCGGAGAAATTTCGAATAACACTAGGGTACCTCAACGGGGATATGCACATCCCCAATAATAAGTATATCATATTTCTTCTTGACAGTAGGAAGGGGAAATTCAAAACCTCCAAATATAATCGATGGAATTTTTCCGATAGAATTGATACTATGAACTTGAGGTTGTTTCCTCGGAAAGTGTACCGTATGCTCATTACCATTAACATGAAAAGTGACATTGCCTTTGTTGCAATCAATAACAGCCCCTGCAGTATTCAAAAAAGGTCTTCCAAGAATAATAGACATACTATCGTCCTTGGGAATATCAAGAATAACAAAGTCCGTTAAAATAGTAACGTTTGCAACCACAACAGGCACATCCTCACAAATACCGACAGGTATAGCAGTTGATTTATCAGCCATTTGCAAAGATATTTCAGTAGGTGCCAACTTATTCAAATCAAGTCTACGATATAAAGAGAGAGGCATAACACTAACACCGGCTCCAAGATCACATAAAGCAGTTTTAACATAGTTTCTTTTACTGGAGCATGGTATAGTAAGTACTCCTGGATCTCCAAGTTTCTTTGGTATTCCACCCTTAAAAGTATAATTAGCAAGCATGGTGGAAATTTTAGCTTCTGGTATCTGTCTTTTATTTGTAACAATATCTTTCATGTACTTGGCATAATGATTCATTTTGAGCATATCAGTCAATCGCATACGCAAAAAGATAGGTCTAATCATTTCAGCAAAGCACTCAAAATCCTCATCATCCTTTTTCTTGGATGGTTTGGGAGGAAAAGGCATGGGTTTCTGAACCCAAGGCTCTCTTTCTTTACCATGTTTCCTAGCAACAAAGTCTTTCTTATCATAACATTGATTCTTTGATTGTGGGTTATCAAGATCAACAGCAGGTTCAATTTCTACATCATTATCATTACTAGGTTGAGCATCATTATGAACATCATCATTATCATTTTCATTAGGTCCATGTTCATTGCCAGATTGTGTTTCGGCATCAGACATATATATACCATTTGGATTATCAGGTGGTTCAGCAATAGGTTCACTAGAAGTTTGCACAGTTCTATCATTTTTCTTTTTCTTCCTTTTAGAAGAACTAGGTGCATCAATATTATTTTGCTGAGAATCTTGCTCAATTCTCCTAGGGTGGCCTTCAGGATACAAAGGTTCCTTAGTCATTCTACCAGTTCTAGTAGCCACTTTAACAGCATAATCATTTTTCTTACTATTCATCTCATTGAGCAATTCCTTTTGAGCTTTAAGTACTTGTTCTACTTGAGTGGTAACCATAGAAGCATGTTTGCTAACAAGTTTAAGTTCACCTCTAATATTAGCCATATAATCACCCAAGTATTTAATCATATCATCATCTTGTTTTAATTGTCTACCAAAATAAGCATTGAAGTTTTCTTGCTTAAACATAAAATTATCAAACTCATCAAAGCATTGACTAGCAATTTTAGGAGGAGGGATTTCAGCTTTATCATATCTATAGAGAGAATTTACCTTTACTACCTGTGTCGGGTTATCAAGGTCTGGAGGTTCTTCAATAAGTAAAGGATCAAGATCATATGTTTCTTCGGCAGGCGGTAAATTAAGACCATGTATTTCTTTAATAGGAGGTAAATTCTTAACATCTTCAGCTTCAATACCTTTTTCTTTCATAGATTTCTTTGCCTCTTGCATATCTTTGGGGCTGAGAAATAGAACACACTAGTAGAAAAGGGGGCAAAGGTCCAGGACGGGTCAGCCCATTAGTCCCGGTTCAGTCCAGAACCGGGACCAGTGGGGGCATTGGACCCGGTTCATGAGCCCAGGGGGCCGGCCGGGCCACGTGGGCCATTGGTCCCGGTTCATCCGGACCTTTTGGTCCCGGTTGGTGGGACGAACCGAGACCAATGGGCCTCGCTCCTGGCCCACCACCATTGGTCCCGGTTGGTGGCTTGAACCGGGACCAAAGACTCCCCTTTAGTCCTGGTTCATGCCACCAACCAGGACCAATGAGGTGCCTATATATACCCCCTCGCGTAAGAGCAGAGCACACAGCTCTGTTTTTTCTGGCCGAGGGGGAGAGGGCTTGGTGGTGCTCTAGCTCACCTCCTATGCACACAAGGTGTTCAATGGAATGCCCGAGCCACACTAATTAAGCTTTCTCCTCTCCAAGCTCGACCTCCAAGCTCCATTTTCCTCAATATTTGTCTAGGTTTAGCGATCCATCATGCCCCGGCCCTGTCTTCACCGCCGTCGATCACCCGCGCCGAGCTCATCGCCGACACCACTGTGGTGAGCCTCTTGTTCTTATCTTTTTTCTGAAAGGAAAAAATATTCTTACTTGTATGTTTACATAGATACTTGTATTATTTTCTTAATTTATTATTTCATCTTATATAGTGCGATGGTTTTGGTATCCGCCCCCGTCAGCCCTCGTCCTGTCTATGATTCGGATGTGGTATATATATTATCTTTATAACTATTGGTTCATTTATTGTTTATGAAAATTATGCCGACCAATGTGACATAGATTTTATTTATCTAGGATGTATGTGAACCGGAAATTCCAACCGACCCTATTGTCGAGAGGTTAAATTTAGTTGAAGAAGAAAACAATTTCTTGAAGGAAAAAATAAAAAAAATTGAGGAGGAGAAGATGATATTGGAGTTGCATGTTGCGGATGTCGTCGACGATCACAAGATCAAGATGGATGCAATGCGCTTGAAGATGAGAAAGATTAGAAAATATGCCATTCATGCCGAGGCTTGGTATCATTATGCCGTTGGATCAATTGTTACCTTGGTTGCGATTATGATCGCATTTGTTTTCACATTGAAATGTTTTACATAGTTTCAATGTATGGTTTAATTAATTAGATGCTCTGGAGAGCTATATGTTGTTAGATGAGAACTATGTATGTACTTTGGTTTTAATGTGATGATGAACTTATATTAATTTGGACACTTAATTATATATAATGCACGTAGATGAACCGGCAATGGATGTACGGTGACAGACACACCTCCGAGTACATTAAGGGCATGCATGAGTTTCTCGATGCGGCTGAGGCAAACAAGCATAATGGTTTTATGTGTTGTCCATGCACTGAATGTGGGAATATGATGTCTTACTCTAACCGGAAAATCCTTCACTCCCACCTGCTTTACAAGGGTTTCATGCCACACTATAATGTTTGGACGAGGCACGGAGAAATAGGGTTATGATGGAAGACGGCGAAGAAGAAGAGTACGATGACAACTATGTGCCCCCTGAATACGGTGATGCTGCAACGGGGGGAGCTGGTGAAGATCAAGAGGAACCAGACGATGTGCCCAATGATGCTGCAACGGGTGAAGCTGCTGAAGATCAAGAGGAACCAGACGATGTGCCCGATGATGATGATCTCCGCCGGGTCATTGTCGATGAAAGGACGCAATGCGAAAGTCAAAAGGAGAAGCTAAAGTTCGATCCCATGTTAGAGGATCACAAAAAAGGGTTGTACCCCAATTGCGAAGATGGCAACACAAAGCTCGGTACCGTACTGGAATTTCTGCAGAGGAAGGCAGAGAATGTTGTGCCTGACAAAGGATTTGAGAAGTTACTGAAAATATTGAAGAAGAAGCTTCCAAAGGATAACGAATTACCCGACAGGACATACGCAGCAAAGAAGGTCGTATGCCCTCTAGGATTGGAGGTGGAGAAGATACATGCATGCCCTAATGACTGCATCCTCTACTGCGGTGCATACAAGGATCTGAACGCATGCCCGGTATGCGGTGCATTGCGGTATATGATCAGACGAGATGACCCTGGTGATGTTGACGGCGAGCCCCCCAGGAAGAGGGTTCCTGCGAAGGTGATGTTATGCTCCTATAATACCACGGTTGAAACGTCTGTTCAGAAACGGAGAGCATGCCAAGTTGATGCGATGGCACAGTGAGGACCGTAAGAAAGACGGGAAGTTGAGAGCACCCGCTGACGGGTCACAGTGGAGAAAAATCGAGAGAAAGTACTGGGATGAGTTTGCAAAGGACCCAAGGAACGTATGGTTTTCTTTAAGCGCGGATGGCATTAATCCTTTCGGGGAGCAAAGCAGCAATCACAGTTCTTCTTCAATATCATGACGCACGTCCTAGTTCATCTAGTCGACACAATATGTTCCCCTTTGAGAGGTTCATGGGAGTCCCAAAGAAATATGTCCGTAACCGCGCTAGGCCAGAAGGAAGCATCTCCATGGGCCATCAAACAGAGGATGTTATCGGGTTTTGTGTTCACTTCATTCCTGGCCTTAAGAAGATAGGTCTCCCTAAATCGCGGTATGAGGGGAGACTGACTGGAAAAGGCACTCTTGGAAGTGACTCAATAATATGCAGGGACAGATATTCTTGGTCTCAAGCACACTACACAGTTCTACAGAACTCTACCTTGGTGACCCCGTATGTTGATGAACACAAGAACAGTCTGCACACCAAACACCCGGAGCAGTGCAACGACTGGATTACATGTGAACACATCAGGACTTTCAGCAGTTTGTTGGAAACACATCTTAGAGGTGACAACACTGTTTGTGATGAGTTGTACTTGTTGTCCAGGGGGCCATCTTTGACTGTATTGACTTACAAAGGATACGAGATAAATGGGAATACATTTTACACGATCGCCCAAGATCAAAAGAGCACCAACCAAAACAGCGGTGTCCGCTTTGCTGCAGCAACCGAGAGCGGAAAGGACACATATTATGGTTACATAGTGGACATATTGGAACTTGACTACGGACATGATTTTAAGGTCCCTTTGTGTAAGTGCAAATGGGTCAATCTATCGGGAGGCGAGGTACAGGTAGACCCACAGTACGAAATGACAACAGTGGATCTGAAAAATCTTGGGTACACTGACGAACCATTCGTCCTAGCCAATGATGTGGCATAGGTTATCTATGTGAAGGACATGTCTACCAAACCGAGAAAAAGAAAAGATAAGGAAGCGAATACATCATACGATGAGCCAAAGCGCCACATTGTTCTTTCAGGAAAAAGGGACATCCTGAGAGTGGAGGGCAAGACAGACATGTCTGAAGATTATGAAAAGTTTCATGAAATTCCTCCCTTCAATGTCAAGGCTGATCCAAGCATCCTGATAAACGATGAAGATTATCCATGGTTACGGCGCAATAAGCAAATGACACAAGCGAAGAAAAAGTGAAGACTTTCTCCCGCAACTATTATGATGATACCATGCCAACTTTGTAACACACGAGTGTGCTATGCCAACTTTTTCAGAGTTCATTTGAAAACTATGAATTTAGGTCGAATTTCTCTATAGGTGCATCTATGTTCATTTTTTTTACTAAAGTTAATCACAAACTCGTGATTCACACAAATTTCAAAGAATTCAAATTTTAACTATTCAAATTTGAAAACTAATGGCACTAAGAGAAAGTTTATAATTTTTCTAAAACTAATGGCACTAACAGAAAGTTTATAATTTTGCTGACCTAAAACCAAAAAGAATTAAAAAATAAAGCAAAAAACAAAAGAAAATAAATAATACAGAAAACAAAACAAAAAAACTGGAAAAAAAATAAAAATAGCAACAATAAGTATTTTGTTGTAAGTAGAAACAAAATAAAATTAATAAAGCAACAAAGAAAACAAAAAAAACTAAAAAAGTGTTTTCAAATTTGAAAACTAATGGCCCAAACAGAAAGTTTATAGTTTTTCTAAAACTAAAAGCAAAAAGAATTAAAAATGAAGCAAAAAACAAAAGAAAACAAATAATGCAGAAAACAAAACAAAAAAACTGGAAAAAAATAGGGCTCGCCCCTGGCCCATGACCATTAGTCCCGGTTTGTGCCACAAACCGGGACTAAAGGGTTGGTCCTCGTTGCACTCAAAGTTTAGTCCCATCTCGCCAACCGAAGGGCGCCCACACTGGTTTATAAGCCCGTCCCTCTCTGCCTTGTTGAGCTCCTCTCAAAGTGAAAATAGATGCCCCTATACAGGGAATTTGACCTATATTCCATAATGAATTTCTCTGAAATTCATAGAAATTGATTATGAATTTAGGTTGAATTTTCTCTATAGGTGCATCTATGTTCATTTTTTTAGTAAAGTTAATCACAAGCTTTTGATTCACACAAATTTTAAAAAATTCAAATTTAAACTATTCAAAATTTAAAACTAATGGCACTAACAGAAAGTTTATAATTTTTGTGACCTAAAAGAAAAAAGAAATCACTAAAAAACTATAAGTATTTAGCTCTAAGTAGAAATGAAAAAATAAATAGCAAAAAAGAAAAAAATACCTATAATATTTGTTATGACTAACTAAAATTACCAAATCGAGTATAATGACAAAACACAGTAATATTAAATAGCCGGAAAAAGAATGACTCAAAAATCAATTTTTATAGTAAAGGTTATCATAAACTAGTGATTCACACAAATTTTTAAAAAATTGAAATTTAAACTATTCAAATTTTAAAACTAATGGCACTAACAGAAATTTTATAATTTTTGTGACCTAAAAGAAAAAAGAAATCACTAAAAAACTAGTATTTAGTTCTAAGTAGAAATGAAAAAATAAATAGCAAAAAAGAAAAAAATGCCTATAATATTTGTTATGACTAACTAAAATTACCAAATTGAGTATAATGATAAAACACAGTAATATTAAATAGCAGGAAAAAGAATGACTCAAAAATCAATTTTTATAGTAAAGTTGTTCATAAACTAGTCATTCACACAAATTTTAAAAAATTCAAATTTAAACTATTCAAATTTTAAAACTAATGGCACTAACATAAAGTTTATAATTTTTGTGACCTAAAAGAAAAAAGAAATCACTAAAAACTATAAGTATTTAGTTCTAAGTAGAAATGAAAAAAATAGCAAAGAAGAAAAAAATGCCACCTACTGGGCCAGCACAACCTGAATACGACTAGAAACCCAACCATGGGCCAGGATTCAGGCCCGCAGCAGGCCCAGTAGGCCCATAGGCATTGCAGTGTCCCATTAGGCCCGTAAGCCTGCAGTTCAGAGGAGTTCGAAAGGGAATACAAAGCAGGGCTTATAAACAGGTGCGGGAGCTCTTCAGCTAGCGAGGTGGGACTAAAAATCCCACCGCACCGCGGCACAGGCCATTGGTCCCGGTTAGACGCAAGAACCGGGACCATAGGGGGGCATTCGTACCGGTTCGTGGCACAAACCGGTACGAATGCCTACCTATGGTACCGGTTCGTGCGACGGACCAGGATCAATGGCCTCTGCTTCCCGCCCTTTGGGCTGCCAAAATGAGACCCTTGGTCCCGGTTGGTAGCACGAACCGGGACCACAGGTGGCATTGGTACCGGTTCGTGCCACGAACCGAGACCAATGCTTCATGTATATATACCCACCACTTAGAGGTTTCAGTTTACATCGCCCATTTCCCCCCGACGCCGCCGAGCTCATCGCCGCCAGGCTGCCTCGCCGTTGCCGCCCACGCCGTTGCCCCTGCCCCGCCCCCGAGCCCACGCCGATGCCGTCCGCCGCCCACGTCGTTGCCGTCCGCCGCCCCCGAGCGTGCCCTGCCGCACCCCCTGCACCCCCGAGCCCGTCCGCCGCCCCCGTGCACGCCCTGCCTCGCCATCGTCGCCGAGCGCGCCTCGCCGTCGCCCTCACTGACCCCGAGCCCATCCTCGTCGTCGTCGCCTCCGACGCCGGCCGCCCGCGTCTCCTCCCCGATCCTGCCGGGAGAGGTAGCTACCGCCCCATCCTCCCCCATTCCTTCCTTCCCCTTGCAAAATATTGATATGATGAATTTGATATGATGAATGAGGGGGTCATGTGTATGTATGTATGTGTGTATGTATATGTAAATTTTGATATTTTTTTCATATATAATGTAGATGTCTATGTATGTATGGAATGATATCGATGGTTGTATGTATATAGAACATTCGTAGAAAATATGATGAATCCGATATGACCAATGTCCCCCTCCGGTTCACTCGGGAACACTAACTCTCTCGGAGAAAAAAAATGTTATTGGGGAGAAAAAAAGTTCTAGGATCGTCAAGGGGTCGAGAGGGGGTCGAGGGTCGCCGAGGGGTCGAGGGTCGAGAGGGGGTCGACGGTCGCCAAGGGGTCGAGGGTCGAGAGGGGGTCTAGGGTCGCCGAGGGGTCGAGGGTCATCGAACATGAGAGGAAGAAGAGGATAAAAAAAGAAGAGGAAGAAGAAAAAAGGAGAAGAAAGAATAGAGGAGTTATTCTCCTCTATTCTTTCCTCTCCTCTTTTTCTTTCTTCTCCTCTTTTTTTTTCTTCTTCTTCCTCTTTTTTTTATCAGGAATGAGGGTCGTCGAGGGTCGCCGAGTGGTAGAGGAAACCCTAAATAGCAAGTATCGTCGGTGTGAGATACATGTGGCCGTCGGTGTCGGACACTACATCCACGTCCCACAAGCCACATGTATATATGCAAAAGATAGATTATCGGGGAGGGGGTATATCGACCCCCCCTCATGTTGAAGTTATCGGGAGGGGGGTCGATATACCCCCTCCCCGATAATATTATTTTCCCATGTACGTATGTCGTCGTTGTCAATATACCCCAAACCCTTAAAGCGTTGTCGAGGCCACCCCAAACCCTAGAGAAGCAGTGTCGAGGCCACTAATTAATATTAGTTCTACGTTTGCCACTAATATATCCATCTGTCATGTTTGAATAATAAATGCCATGTTGTAAATATTTGTAGAAACTATGGACACCGCCCGAGACGAAGTACAAGAAGAGTTGTTGGGGGACATAATCGCACGAGGAAGTGATGTCGTATGCTCGTTGTTTCTCAACGACACCGATGGTCTGGAAGCAGCTGGCTGTGATTATGATGGCTCCGGTGACCCAATGCCGGTGCAAGAAGGAGACCGTGAGGATGGCTCCGATGACCCAATGCCGGTGCAAGAAGGAGACCGTGATGACGGCTCCCGTGACCGAACCGAGTCCGGCCAGGTATATATATTAGTTAAGCCTGTGCTGACTAGCTAATTGATGCATTCATTGTTTTGGTATGTACACATATTAATTAAGTCTTTGTTTTTTTTCTAGCCCTCCGGATCGACCACAACTTTGGTAAAGAGACGAGGCCCGAAGAAAAAGTTGAGCTCGGATGAAAGGTTTGAGATCATAGCAATCGCGCCCGACGGCCAACCGATTGAACCCATTCGGAAAAAGAACACATTTGTTGCTCAGTGCGGGGTTCTGGTTAGGGACAAGATCCTGATCAGCATCCAGCAATGGTTAAAGCCGGCTGCAGAAGACCTTGAGGTGTCTTATGAGAAGATCAGAGATCACTGGCCCGCATTTGTGGCCCACAAGACATCGAAAAGGAGTAAGAAGATGTCGGCGACAAACAAGCAAAATGCTGCGAAGAAGAAGCATCACCATCGCACGGGGTCAGGTGGCTACCTCATAGCCCGGCCTAAGTGGGCCAAGACTGAGAATGATCTGGCTGATAAAGGGATCGAACCAGAGACAATTAACTGGCCAGACCGTTGCCGGACTTGGTTCTTCAGGGCAGGCGGAAACCTGGACCCTGTATCTGTGAAGTGCATTTGGACGGACGAGCAAATGGAAATACCAGTCAAGAGGCTTAGGCACTATATCGAAGCAGCGCAGCAAGGGACATTCGTTCCAGACAGAGAGAATGACGAGCTCACAATGGCCCTCGGGAATCCTGAGCACCCTGGACAGACACGAGGCACGCCATGCTCCATTCCGTGGAAGGCTGGGTTTCCGGACGCAGGCGGTTACAAATGCTACGAGAGGAGGAAGAAATGGAGCATACCCAACTGCAGGCGCTGCATGCTAGGGTACAAGTGATAGAGGAACGAGAAGCAAATCGCAGCAAACGAACTGCCGAAGCTTCCCCGAAGCTACCCCGCCATCTTAGCGGAGAAGCAGCGTGGCTTCCACCGAGCTGCTTCAGCCGGAGCATGTCTTGACGGCTCCTGCCAGCTATCCCGTGGATGCTATCACGGAGTCTCAAAATTGCCACCTTATGATGCAATGGATTAATATGAAGGTCAAGGCGGCTGTTGGCTCTGTTTTTCCTACTGAACCCGGCGCAAATTTTCACTGCTGGCCGATTCCAGAAGGATATGCTAGGGTGATGGTGGATGAAATAACGGAGGGATCTGAAGACCTCCATCTTGACCACCCTACCGGTGAAGGGGAGACTCGGCTTGGTTCTGCTCTGAAGACTCCATGCCTATGGCGGAAGGAGCTCATCAACCTTCCGAAGTGGACGCCTCCGCCTCCTCCTCCTCCTCCGGCGAGTCAAGGCACTCCGCCTCCTCCACTGCCTCCTCCTCCGACGAGTGACGATCAGGGCACTCGGCCGGCTCCTTCTCCGGCGCGTGGTGGCACTCCGCCTCCTTCTCCGCCTGCGCCGGCGCGCCCGAGCGGCCAGCCTCCTCCTTCTCCGCCCTGTCAGCAAGAGCGGAAGAGACCCGCCGCCGCTCCGGCTGCTCCAGCGCGTCGTAGTCCTTCTCCTCCGCCTTGCAAGCAAGTAAAGAAGACACCTGCTCCGTCTGCTCTGTCGGCGTCTAGCAGTACAGCCAGAGGCGGGAGGACATACAGATTCGGTCCTTCTCTAAAGACTCCAGAGAAGTTACCATATGAGAGGACCCCGGAGGAGAATGCCGAGATCGCGCGAGAAGAAGTGAGGAACTTCTTTCAAGGGGTGAAAGCAAAGAAACATCCACCTCCGGAGGAGAAGGTAGATCCGGTGAAAGCGAAGCGCACTCTGGCTGCCCTGACAAAACCACCCAAGTCTCCGCTGAAAGGCAACTATGAGCGCATTATTGGAAAGGCATTTGCCGAAGCGGAGCGGTCGGGAAGTACTGTCAGTGATCAAAGGCTGAAAGACTGACGAGCTGGGAAACAAATTGCCCAGCTCGGTGAACAAGCGAAGCAATCGTGCCGCCCGCTCAAGGTGCCTAGCGACATCATCGCTAATGATCCGAGGATGGTGCCCGGTTATAGCAATCTTGGAGATCATCTGCCCGACGATGTACATTATGATTTCTTGGAGGTGCAGATACAAAGATACGAGTACAGGAAGCCTCTCGTCAAAGATGAAAGATCTCTATCAACGATGATGCGAAGATTGCATGCTTGGTACTTGAAAATCTGCAGAGAGTCTGGGGGGAGGAATACTTTGTATGTGAGAGTTAAAAAGGAGCATGACCTCGTTGGAATTGAACTGTTGCTTGTTCCATTTGAGGAGTTCTTTCAATTTTTCAATCAATTGGCCCTCGATAAAGCAACGGTCACCTCCTACTGTCTGTAAGTAGTACTACTTATGTCATTAAGTCTCTCTATATAGCTCAGCTCTTTCATTGCATGTATTTATAATTATCCTCACTATATTATGCAGATTGAAGATCGTCGAATTGAAGAAAAGACAAATCGGTGATATTGGGTTCATTAACACAAATCTCATAGATGCAACTGAGGTTAAATTTCATGCCGCGGATACCGAGGCCAACTTGCTACGATCGTTGGTAATAAATGAAAACAAAGATATAATACTCTTTCCTTACAACTTCAAGTGAGTGTTACTGTCTTGTGCATATTCGGTTTCCCTTATATATTAGTCAAGGTTATAGTAATGTAATTGATGAGTTATGCATGCGTGTGCAGTTTCCACTATATTCTCCTAGAGATTAAGCTTGAGCAGGGACTAGTAACCGTCTTAGACTCGAGATGAAAAGATTCTTAGACTTGAGACGAAAAGATCCCCAGGACTATGCGGACATGACTCAAATGCTCGAGAAGTAAGTTAAATCAATCATTATCCACCATATCAGCAACTTTGTTCATTTCCTGATATATCAAGTAATTGTTTTCTTTGTCTGGCAGGGTTTGGAGAAAATTCTCCAAAAAAAGCTTTGGGAGTGCCGAAGAAGCTGCAATTTAGACACCCGAAAGTAAGTACTATAGTAGCATGTTCCACGCATCTCCTAGTGATTCAAGCGCTAGTTTCATCAATACCATTTGGCATTGTTGCTTATCAGTTTGATTGAAATCTATTTCTTGTAAAGTGGTTGGGGCGGGAACAAGGGAATGATTTCTATGGATACTACGTTTGCGAGTCCATCCGCCACACGACCTGTGAGCGGGGCTACTCTGACGAACAATATGAAGTGCGTAAATAACAACATTCAGAATTTTATTTTATTACCATCATTTGTGTTGAGTTTCATTCATTCATATATATATGTATTGACCCCCTTCTTCAAATTAGATGTTTCGGAAGCGGGATGAACTCCTAGCACCAGCTCACATGCAAGCAATTCAAGAGGAATTGGCGGCATTCTTTCTTGACCACGTGATCACTGAAGATGGAGAATACTATGTGGACCATGCATCCGTATGTTAGGAGATTATATTTGTAAGAGATAATTATTGTATATATGTAGCCGGTAGTGTCGGATAGATATATGAGAACTTGTTGTTCGACCAATCTCTCGGAGAAGGAGAGGTGGTCGATATCACTTCTCTCTATATGCATATATGTTCATGACGATCTTCTGTTTCCTTCATTTTCTTACTAGCTAGCTAGCGTGTCTAGTCCTCTCTATACGTATGTATAGTACGTAGCGTCGACCAAGCACGGACATAAGAGAGGACACTTCTCTCTATTAATTATAGCTAGCTAACACAATATATGAAACACCTAAATTAACCCCCCAAAACCACCAACCCCCCCCCCACCTTTCAAAAAAACAAAAACCTCATCCACAGAAATGCTGACGCATGGATGCCTATTGGTCCCGGTTGGTGCCACCAACGGGGACCAAAGGCCCTCTTGCCTGGGCTCCGCGCACAGGCCACGTGGAGGCCCATCTGTCCCAGTTCTGGACTGAACCGGGACTAAAGGGACATGGCATTAGTAACGACCCTTTAGTCCCGGTTCAGGAACCGGGACAAAAGGCCCTTACGAACCGGGACAATAGGCCCATTTTCTACTAGTGACACCTCTCTTCTTCGGAGTTGGTTTAGGAATAGGATCATTAATTGGGGCAGGAGCTGGCTCAGGAGGTGCCCAATTATTTTTATTTGTCAACATATTATTCAATAAGATTTCAGCTTCATCTGGTGTTCTTTCCCTGAAAAGAGAACCAACACAACTATCCAGGTAATCTCTAGAAGCATCAGTTAGTCCATTGTAAAAGATATCAAGTATTTCATTTTTCTTAAGAGGATGATCAGGCAAAGCATTAAGTAACTTGAGAAGCCTCCCCCAAGCTTGTGGAAGACTCTCTTCTTTAATTTGCACAAAGTTGTATATTTCCTTTGAAGCAGCTTGTTTCTTATGAGCAGGGAAATATTTAGGAGAGAAGTAGTAAATCAAGGGGTGCGCCAAGGGGGGAGGAATCCTACTCCTAGTAGGAGTAGGTTTCCCCCTTTCCTAGTCCAAGAAGGAGAAGAAGGGAAAGAGGAGAGAAGAGAAGGAAGGAGGGGGCGCCCCCGTTTCCCTTGTCCAATTCAGACTGGGCAAGGGGGGGCGCCACCTCTGGCCGGCCCTCTTGTCGATGTCAATACCGGTGGATCTCGGGTAAGCGGTCCCGAACTGTGTTTCTAAGGTTGATGGTAACAGGAGACAAGGGACACGAAGTTTTACCCAGGTTCGGGTGTCACACCCTAGCTAGCACATGCATTAGAGTGCTTGCATCATGTTCAATTATCAGAAACTTGAAAATGGGGATGACAGAACCCCCAGCACCCCCCTAATAACAACTAGGGTTTACTAAAAATATTATCAATGAACCTGAAATGCCCTTCTAAAATGTTCATCATCTTTGCCTTGGTCCTAAATCTCTGATAAAAATGATGCACAAATTTCTAGGTCATCCTAAGGTCACTGGAATAATCATTAGCTATTTGAATTTGGGCATTTAAATGCAAATAAATATTTTAAATTCTCAAATAATCCTAAACTAAAATGTTCCGTGTTGGATTTATTCCAAACAGTGGCCATGTGAAGTTTGGTGATTTTTGAAAGTGCCTAGCTATTTTTTAGCAATGCCACAAGCTTGCAGGAAATAAAACAAAACATTAAAGAAAAGAGAGAAGAACTTACCTGGCCGCAGCCCACCTCCCGGCCCACCTGGCGGCCCAGCACTGTGCTAGCCCATGCCAGCCAGCTGCTTCGTGTTCCCCAGGCAGGCAGGAGGGACACCGCGACGCCGCCGAGCTCGCCAAGGCGCCACCTGCTTGCCGCCTCACCCCTGGACACCTGGGCGAGCTCCACGTCGCCGCCTCGACCCCGCAGACACCTCCCTCACTCCTCTGTCTCTCTCCCTCGCCCTCTCCTCTCCATGGCCGACGTTGCCTCGCCCGCGCCGCCGTAGTTCTCACGTCCACCGTTGTCCCCGCGCCGCGCTGTCGTGTGCAAGAGCTTCACCGTCCTCCTCTCCATCGAGAAGACCGAGCCCCGAGCGCTCGCCTGCCCTGGAGCCACGCAACAGCCTCGCCCGACCTCGCCGTCGCCGGAGATCCCCTTCACCATCACCACCGCACCAGCTCATCCCCGACCTCGCCGTCTGCTCCGCCGTGATCGCAATGAGCTCAGCTACCTCCCATCCTCTCTGTTTGCCTTCTCGAGCACCGCAGCGACCACACCAAGCTCGGCCGCACCCACCGCCGCCACCGCACGTCGCCGTCGTGGCCACAACCATGTTGGCTCACAACCGAGCACGTCATCATCTTTACCGCACTCGCAGGAGCCCGTAGCACCTCCACATGCTCCTCGCCATGCCTTCTAGCGACTAGTTCGACCTCGCACGAACTCCGGCAGCCGCAACGCTCGTCGCCGGCGACGTTTCCGGCCACCCCAGCTCCACCCACTGCCACCACTCGACGCGGCTTGCTCCTAGCTACGCGTAGGAGGTCTCCGCCGTCTATTTGGCCATCGGAGTGCAAAACTCGCACTACCCCGCCGCTTCTGTCCTCTCCGGCGGCTAAACGCCGACGAGTTTGACCCCGCTGACCCAGTTTGACCTCGGGTGGGCCCAGTTTGACCCCCCCAGGGTCACTGACGTGTGGGCCATGCCCCTGTTTAGTTTAGTGTTAGATTAGTTATCGCTAACTAATTTAGTTAATGGGTTGACTCGCTGACTTGTGGGCCCAGGCCCTAATTAACCTAGATTAGTGCTAACGTAACACTAACTAACTCTGTTAGTTAGTTGTTACACTGACATGTGGGTCCCAGCCGTCAGGTTTGACCTGGGCTGGCGCCTTTGACCTGCTGACCTCACCCTGACGCAATGCTGATGCGGTAATTCAATTACTGGAATTATTCTTATATAGGAAATTCCAAAAAATGATCTAAACTTCAATAAATCATAGAAATTAATCTGTAACTCCAAATGCAAAGATTTATATATGAATTTTGATCAGAAAAATTCAGTCTATCCATCTATAATGGTTTCATGCATGACAGAACAATTTAAACCTGTTGTTTAAGTGAAACAAGCTAATGCACTTATGTGACTTAATAAGATGAGCTTTCATTTGAATCTTTGATTCAAATAGACTCAAACCAACATGTTTAACAATGCATTAGCCAAAACACACCTTATTGCCATATCATAGCATGCATCATATTGTTGCATATTGCCTTGTATTGATTGTGTTCTGTGGTGTCTTTCGTGGTAGGTTCTGCCTCCGAGGATACCTTCGAATATCCGGCTGAAGGGCAGTACCCTACTACTACTCCATCAGGCAAGCAGCCCCATTGATCATATCGATACAATCCCATGTTCTCACTCCTGCTCTGATTTACTGCATTTAAGACAACAATGTTTCAAATTGCTGTGTGCTGCGGTAGTTGAACCCTTTTCCTCTACATGACATGTCATTGCCATAGTAACTAGATGAAACCTACTAGCATGTGTAGGAGTTGATTGAGTCATGTATGTGTTTCCTACCTTGCTATGCCTGCTATGCTTAGAGTTGTGTCAGGTCTGGTTCATCTAGGTGATGGGCTAGAGTGAAATGAATATGTCGGTAATGTGAGTGATGTGTTGAACACGATTTGGTAAAGGTATCGATGAGAGGCCATGTAGGAGTACATGGTGGGTTGTTTCATTGGAACTGTCCTTAAGCACCGAGATCTGTATGTGTGATTTAAGAATGAGTTACTACCATGCATTGGGATCCTTAATTGACCCTCTCAGCTTCTTAACCACCCTAGTTCTCTGTCTAGGAGTTGCAACTAGTTTCTAGTGTTTATAGGATATGTGTTGGCGGCCGTGCGTAGCGCTGACCCTAGGGGTGGGCTATGATGCGGTAGATACACCGTGGCACGGTGTACCGAGTCGCCCGTTTGGTGTCTCGGGAACCCTGTACACATCGTTCGGGGCCGTATGTGGAAACCTCGGCCGGACTCCCTGTGGATGGAACCTAGATAGGCGATAAACCTGGACTAGAGACTTGAGTGTTTAGGTAGGCCGTGGCCGACACCCTCGTTGGGCTTCCGCTTGAAGGTTGCCGAGTACAGGTCATGTAAACAGCGGTAAGTGGTGAGAGCGTGTATGAAGAAGTACACCCCTGCAGGGTTAACATCATCTATTCGAATAGCCGCGTTCGTGGTAAAGGACTACTTGGTTGCCTATACAGTTCATAGACAAGTAAATGGATACTCCTAAAAGCCTCAAGACAAGTGTGAGTGTCGTGGATGGCCCTTCCGTAGGATGACGGAGGAGGATCCACGGTAGTGTATTATTGTGATGAGTAGTGGACTCGTGTGCGCAAAACATTTACAAATTGTTGTCTAGTAGGATAGCTTAGCCAAGAGTCAAAGCTAGCTTGCTGCAATAACCCCCTTTTCCTTCTTGAGAATGTTGCATGTATAGTAGGATCTGTTGTAAGACTTGTTGAGTACCTTTGTACTCATGTTTGCTTAATTACTGTTGCAGAAGAGAACACCGCCCCCTCCGACGGGTTTTATGTAGATCTCGACGTTGATGAGTGACTTGCCACCCAGGTGGTGATTCCGAGCCATGGAGGGCCTTGTAGATAGACAGGCTTCGTCTAGCCTTCTTGCTTTCTAGTTGTCTGTACTCAGACAAGTTTGCTTCCGCATGTGCTTGTATGTTTGTATGACTTGAGTGTCGGGTCATGTGACCCCTACATGTATGAACATATTATGTAAGGCTCTCTGGAGCCTTCTGAATAAAGTACTTTGAGTTGTAGAGTTTTGTTGTGATGCCAAGTTGTATTTACACATATCGAGCATATTGTGTGTATGTTTGAAATGCTTGGTATGTATGGGATTCGACAATCTAGTTGTTTATCCTTGGTAGCCTCTCTTATGGGGAAATGTAGTATTGTGCTTCCATGAGCCATAGTAGTCTGCTACAGCCTGGTTCACCGGAGTCCTGCTAGCCCAGCACTACTGCTCCGGAACACTTGACTGGCCGGCATGTGATTCACTTCGTTCCTATGTCTGTCCCTTCGGGGAAATGTCACGCGGAGGTATCCGGAGTCGTGTTAGCCTGCTACAGCCTGGGTTCCCGGAGTCTTGTTAGCCCAGTTGCTATAGCCCGGATTCATACGCTGTTGACCGACATGTTCGATGTTGATTCATGTATGCATGGCCCCGTAAGTTAGTGCCACTTTGGGTTCAGGACTAGTCATGTCGGCCCGGGTTCTCTGTCATATGGATACTAGCGACACTATCATATACGTGAGCCAAAAGGCGCAAATGGTCCCGGGCCATGGTAAGGCGACACCCGTGGGAATACCGTGCGTGAGGCCGCAAAGTGATATCAGGTGTTACAGGCTAGATCAGTGTGACTTGGAATCGGGGTCCTGACAGCGTTGGCATCAGAGCCTGACCGCCTGTAGGTTCGTTAAGCCAAGCTGGTCGATGTCGAGTCTAGAAATGCTTTAGTTATATGTAGGGGAATTGATTGTGGGAGGGAACGTAAGGCTCTTTTTACTCCTTTACCTTATGCCCTCTGATCTGAGGCATCCTCTTCTCTTTCTATGTGGGTTAAGGACTAGGATCTCATCTTCTATCAGGTTCACGTGTTACTAATCCGTAGAATCTTAGGATTGTTGGTTCCAGGCCTCAGTTCAGTTTCTACTACTTTTAGTATGTTGTCAGTTGAACTAGAACCTTGATATGATGTTGTTGAGTGATTTTGCCAATTGTTGTGAATGTCTCAAATCTTTTTCTGAGCATTTACAGCTGTTATGCTGTCCGATTTCTCCTAGAAAATTTCTAATGCCTTTGCATTATTTCATGCTTTCAAATGGCCACCCGCACCCAGAGTCATGTGGTTCATTTGACTCGATGCCTCGATGTACCTGGTCACACTACCATGCTAGTCCGTGTGATGACCAAGGCGGGCTATCGATGTTATCCTGAGTATACCGTTGAGGAGCAGTATCGAGACTTCAACTAGAGCCAATACCTATGCACAATCAGGATATACCCTTCCTATCCTGGAGCTCCTGAAGCCCTCCATTGTTCATATGGACTTGGGATTACCATCGAGATGTCTATACAGGACACTGCTTACTCGATGATGACTATCATGCGAGCTAGACTTCCCTTGCTTCGGAACACTGAGTTCCGCTATATGCCAGCATCACTTCCTGGTGCAGAAGGTTACTATCGGGCTCTCTACACTGACTCCTCCCATGAGGATTCACTACTCCGCACCACCACAGAGATGCTTGAGGACAAGGACCATGAGAATCGTGCCTTGTGAATGGAGCTTTTAAATAGTCGAGCTGACCACTGGGCCACTCTGACATGGTTTGCACCTGCCGTGCGGGCTGGGTATATGGACATGAGGGACTTGTACCCCGTGCGGTCTGGCTTGCCGGATCGTATGGACTGGCGTGGTGTAGGAGGCATCACTCCTCCCCGTGGATCCCGTCTGCTGCCGTTTGTTGGACCAAGGCCACATCCGAGTCCTTATGGACCGCAAGCTCCACAGGACCGACTGTTTCCAGATGATCATGTTCAGCTCCCAGGATATGGTGGTAATCTCTATGAAGATTACTACGGAGACATCTGAGTTGGTAGTTGGTAGTAGCTTCACTAGTACTGTAACAGTTGTATCTCCACAGTCCTGCGCGTTTGGTGGAATATGACTTAGTGTGTACTGAATTCCGGAGGTGTAGAAAAATAATGTATAGGAGCTTGGAATGCCTCTGATGAGATGTAATGTTCCTCACCGTAGTTGTACTTGAGCCTGGGCTTGTACTAAACTATGTTTGGTGTGTATGACCGATGGTATATATATAGCAGTTTCTGTATTACCATGTCGTACGGATGAACATCTCTGCATTCGGTGTCATCCATTACATTCTGCATTCTTATGCCACGGTTTTGCCATCCTTGTCTAAACCATTGTTTTGATTTCCTAGGATGGTGAACACCCGAAGCACCCCTGCTGTTCAGGAGCAGGGTGAAGCCAGTGGAGCTAGGGATGGGAATCTGCCCCATCCACCTTCCTTGGCTGAAGTCATGTTGGAGGCAGAAAGGAACAAACGCGAGACCAACCGGTTCTTGGAACGCATCAAGCAAAACACTGCACGTTCCCAGAGGAACGACTTGGTGTCTCTCAATGATTTCATCAAGCTGACTCCACCAACCTTCCATCATTCGGTCGAGCCTCTCGATGCGGATGTTTGGCTTCGTAGCATTACCCATAAGCTACGTTCTGCACGCGTAGCCGAAGCTGACAAGGTCACTTACACTGCTTATCGCCTTGAGGGCCCTCCTAGCTTTTGGTGGGAAAACTATGAAGCTATGCGCCCAGTCGGCCAGGTTACCACTTGGGATGAATTCAGCACGGCTTTCTGTGAACACCACATTGCGGAGGGTCTTATGGATCGCAAGAGAGAGGAATTCTATAACTTCACCCCAAGGCAGACTGACCATGGACGCCTACAGCCGTGAGTTTGGGAACTTGGCACGATATGCACCTGAGGAAGTGTCCACTGACGCCAAGAAGCAGGCAAGGTTCCGGAGGGGACTTAGCCCCGAGCTTCGCCGTGACCTACGTTTGCACGAGTGCTCCCCTTTCCAGAAGCATGTGAACAAAGCCATCAGTGTTGAGACCGGGCAGACTGACTATGAGGCTACACGTAAGCATTCCCGTGATTTTGGTTCTTCATCCGGCTTCGGTGCTCAAAAGCGCCGGGTGTGGATTCCAAACACAGCTCTACCACCCAGGTTCACTCCGAGGCCATCCTATGAGGCGCCTCGCCCAACCCAGCAGTATACACCGCGTAAGGCTTATGGTGGACCGGCTGCCAATGCTGCTCCGCGCACCAACACTGTGACATGCTTCAAGTGCGGAGAGCCGGGTCACTACAGTCGAGAGTGTCCCCAGAACAACAACCCCAACCAATCTGGAAAGTTCATTGGCCATGGTAAGTCAGCGGGAAAGGTACTTTATGCCAAGCCAGCCACCACTGCACGAGGCCATGTTAACTATGTCTCAGCAGAGGAGGCTCATGATGATCCCAACGTCATCCTTGGTACGCTCCTTGTTAACTGCCATCCGGCATCTGTTCTTTTCGATACTGGAGCATCTCATTCATTCATATCTGAGAGCTATGCTCGATTCCATAACACGACATTCGGTGACATGCCCACTTCCATGGTAATTCAAACTCCGGGTTCCAAATGGCAAACTTCTAGAGTAAGCCATGGGAATGAAATTCTTGTCGATAGACTTGTCCTCCTTGCATCCTTAATAGCTCTCAAGTCCTCGGACATAAATATCATCTTAGGTATGGACTGGATGTCAGCCCATTATGCTAAGATTGATTGTGCCACTAGAACTATTCAACTTACTCACCCATCGGGCAAGACAGTCAATGTCTTAACTTGAGTGGCCAAGCGTCAACTCTACTCCCTAAATGCCAAACCTCTTCCAGACCTTGAAGATATTCCGGTAGTCCGTGACTTCCCGGATGTCTTTCTAGAAGAATTGCCAGGTGTTCCACCTGACAGGGATGTTGAGTTCATGATAGACCTTGTACCAGGAACCGTTCCAATCTCTAGAAGACCCTATAAGATGGCACCCCTAGAACTAGCTGAACTTAAGAAACAACTCGATGAGTCCTTGAAAAAGGGTTTCATCCGTCCTAGTTCTTCTCCATGGGCTTGCCCCCTCCTCTTCGTCAAGAATAAAGATGGTATGGACTGGATGGTTGTAGATTATCGACCCGTCAACTTGGTCACCATAAAGAACAAGTATCCGCTCCCCAGGATCAACGACCTGTATGATCAGCTCGTTGGATCCTCAGTCTTCTCCAAAATGGATTTGAGGTTGGGCTACCATCAAATCAAAATCAAAAATGGGGACATTCCCAAAA
Organism: Triticum urartu; assembly: GCF_003073215.2. Taxonomy (NCBI): domain Eukaryota; kingdom Viridiplantae; phylum Streptophyta; class Magnoliopsida; order Poales; family Poaceae; genus Triticum; species Triticum urartu. The sequence goes on along the minus strand of NC_053028.1, from coordinate 47,724,816 downwards.
TGGCCTTTGTTACTCGTTATGGCCAATACGAGTACACCGTCGTGTCCTTCGGTTTAACCAATGCCCCAGCCACCTTCTCTCGGTTAATGAACTCAATCTTCATGGAGTATTTGGATAAATTCATCGTGGTATACCTCGATGATATACTCATCTACTCCAAGAATGAGGAAGATCATGCCGAGCATCTAAGGCTAGTATTGACGAAACTTCGAGAGCATCGCCTTTATGCCAAATTCTCCAAATGTGAATTTTGGTTGCCAGAAGTGACCTACCTAGGCCATGTAATCTCCGAGTTGATCTCAGATTACGACTTAGGGATAACTTACACCCTGGGAAAAGCCAATGTTATGGCTGATGCACTAAGTCATAAATCCTATTGTAACAATCTGATGTTACAACAAGGTCAACCACTTCTCCATGAAGAATTTCGGAAGCTTAATCTTCACATTGTTCCTCAAGGGTTCTTATCTACCTTGGTGGCGAAACCTACCCTTACGGATCAGATCATCAAACCACAGAAGGTTGACCCGGGAATTTCCCGTATCAAGAGGAACATCCAGAAAGGAGTCGCGAATTGTCTCTCCATTGATGATCAAGGTGTCGTGTTCTTTGGAAACCGCTTAGTAGTTCCCAAGGCACGAAACCTGAGGCGGCTAATCCTTAGGGAAGCTCATGAATCTTCTCTCACCATTCATCCCAGTAGTACTAAAATGTATCAAGACCTACACCAGAGGTTTTGGTGGACTAGGATGAAGAGAGAAATCGCTCAATATATTGCAAATTGTGACGTCTGTCGTTGTGTTAAAGCAGAGCATCAACGGCCTACTGGCACCCTTCAACCTTTAGCTATTCCTGAATGGAAATGGGATAAAATCGGTAGGACTTCATCACCGGGTTTCCCAGGACCAAGAAAGGGAATAATGCTATTTTCGTTGTCATCGATCCGTTTCCAAAGTAGCCCACTTCCTACCTGTTCGGGAGTATAACCGCTAGCCAGCTAACTTGTATATCTCTCGAATAGTGTCTCTTCATGGTGTTCCATTGGAGATTAACTCAGAACCGTGGAAGTCTCTTCACCTCTCGATTTTGGGAAAGTTTCCAAAATGCTATGGGGACTCGTCTCTCCTTTAGCACCGCTTTCCACCCTCAATCAACTGGTCAAGTAGAACACGTCAATCAAATTCTGGAAGATATGCTCCGAGCTTTAGTTATCTCATTCGGAATGGATTAGGAGAAATTCCTTCCATTTGACGAGTTTTCTTATAACAATAGCTATCAATCTAGCTTGGGCAAAGCTCCTTTTGAAGTTCTCTATGGGAGAAGGTGTCGAACACCTCTTAACTGGTCAGAAACCGGGGAAAGACAATTCTTTGGCCCGGATATGATCAGGAAGCAGAGAGAGCAGGTTCGTGTTATTCATGAGAAATGAAAACAGCCCAATCTCGTCAAAAGAGTCAATATGATCGTAAACATAAGCCATGACTTATGAAGTCGACGAGAAGGCTTACCTTCGGGTTACTCCGTTAAAGGGAACCCATCGATTCGGTATCAAAGGCAAATTGGCTCCTCGTTACATTGGACCCTTTCGCATTCTTGCCAAACGAGGAGAAGTTGCCTACCAATTGGAACTACCTCCGCATCTTTCTAGAGTTCATGATGTCTTCCACGTTTCTCAACTCAGGCGTTGCTTCGCGGATCCTATCCGTGGAGTGGACCACGAAACGCTTGATCTCCAAGATAATCTCACATATCGGGAATATCCCGTTCGTATCCTTGATCAAGCCGAGCGTACCACTCGACGCACAACATCAAGTTTCTCAAGGTTCAATGGTCACACCACTCTGAAAGAAGCCACTTGGGAAAGGGAGGATCGTCTTCGACTCGAGTACCCCACTTGGAAAAGGCGAGAAGTACTTCTTGACTTGAGTGGGGGTGAGTCTGTCACACCTAGCATTCACGACATCTTCCCAAGGACCCGAACACTCTGCGGGATGACGTAGGAATCCGTGAAAGGGTGGCTGAGAGTGTCACAGCCCAGTACCACGCGCTAGGGCGCGATGTGCATACCGCATTAAGAGTGCTTCGTAACAATCAATGTGTCAACGGAATCGCAAATGACCGCGACAATCAGGAGAGCTCTGATGTTTAACTTTATGAAAATTGGAACATGGGGATGACAACCCCCAGCACCCCCCTGAAAACAACTAGGGTTTACTAAAAATATTTTCAATGAACCTGAAATGCCCTTCTAAAATGTTCATCATCTTTGCTTGGTCCTAAACCTCTGACAAAAATGGTGCACAATTTTCTAGGTCATCCTAAGGTCACTGGATTAAATCATTAGTTTGAATTTGGGCATTTAAATGCTATAAATATTTTAAATGCTCAAATAATCCTAAACGAAAATGTTCCATGTTGGATTTATTCCAAACAGTGGCCATGTGAAGTTTGGTGATTTTTGAAAGTGCCTAGCTATTTTTAGAAATGCCACAAACTTGCAGAAATAAAACAAAACAGAAAATAAAAGGGAAAGACTTACCTGGCAGCCCACCTGGCGGCCCAGCACTGTGCTGGCCCGTGCCAGCCAGCTGCTTCCGCCAGGCAGGCAGGAGGTGACGCACGCCGCCGCTCGCCACGCGTGCCACCTGCTTGCCTCGCCCCTGGACACCTGGGGAGCTCCACGTCGCCGCCCCGACCCCGCAGACACCGAGACCGGCAGGATGCACCGACAGGAGGACTAAGACGGAGACTCTAGCCGCGCTCTCAGGCGGAGTAGACGGTGCAGGAGGCAGCGCCGAAAGAGATCAGAGGGAATACTTCTACGGTCTCTCTCCCTTCGGCCGTGGAAGACTAAGCCGTGTGAGAAGGACACACGATCTCACACACAGGTAAACGCTATCGTCCTCGGCATGGCCGACGCGGCCCCTTGCCCGCCGCCGGATAGAGAAGAGTTTCGGTTCACCGTCGTCCCGCGTCGCGCTGCCGGTCAAAAGAGCCTTTGCCGTCCTCGCTCGTCCGTCGAGCAGAACCGAGCCCCCGAGCGGCTCAGCCCGCTCTGGAGCGCCCTGCACACCTCCCCAACTCCGGCCGCCGGAGACCCCCTCCCCCGTCACTACCGCACCAGCTCATCCCTGACCTCGCCATCTGCTCCGCCGTGATCGCCTTGAGCTCAGCTACCTCCCCATCCTCTCAGTTTGCCTTCTCGAGCACCGCCGCGACCACACCAAGCTCGGCCGCACCCACCGCGGCCACCGCATGTCGCCGTCGTGGCCACAGCCACGTTGCCTCGCAACCAAGCAAGTCATCATCTTCACCGCACTCGCAGGAGCACGTAGCACCCCCGCATGCTCCTCGTCGTGCCTTCTAGCGACTAGTTCGACCTCACCCGAACTCCGGCAGCCGCAATCGCCGGCGTCGTTTCCGGCGCCTGAGCCCAACGACTGCCACCATCAACGCGTGCTTGCTCCCAGCTGGGAGCCGCAACGCTCGTCGCCGGCGACGTTTCCGGCCACCCCAGCTCCACCCACTGCCACCACTCGATGCGGCTTGCTCCCAGCTATACGTAGGAGGTCTCCGCCGTCCATTTGGTCGTTGGAGTGCAAAACCCACACTGCCCCACCGCGTCGGGCCTCGCCGGCGGCTAAACGCCGGCGAGTTTGACCCTGCTGACCCAGTTTGACCTCTGGTCACACACGCGAAGAATTATCCAGGCACAGCGGGAACGCGTCCCAGGTGACAAGCGCGTGAATCACACCTGACCTGTCTCTCGGGACCCGCCACAGGGTCAGCGTACGAACAGGGTGGGCCAATTAGGGGGCGTACAGCACTGACGCGAGGGCCATGCCCCTAGTTTAAGTGTTAGAATTAGATTAGTATCGCCTAATTATTTAGTTATGGGTTGACTCACTGACATGTGGGCCCAGGCCCTAACTTAACCTAGATTAGTGCTAACGTAACACTAACTAACTCTGTTAGTTAGTTGTTACACTGACAAACGGGACCCACGTAGGTCTGGTTTGACCTCGGCTGGCGGCCTGTTGACCTGCTGACGTCACCCTGACGCAATGCTGACGCAATTCAATTACTGGAATTATTCTTATACAGGAAATTCCAGAAAATGTTCTGAAACTTCAAAAATTCATAGAAATTAATCTGTAACTCCAAATGCAAAGATTTATATATGAAATTTGATCAGAAAAATTCAATCTTTCCATCTGTAATGGTTTCATGCATGACAGACACTTTAACTTGCTGTTTAGGTGAAACAAGCTAATGCACTTATATGACTTAATAACTTGAGCTTTCATTTGAATCTTTGATTCAAATAACTCAAACCAACATGTTTAACAATGCATTCAGCCAGGACACATCATACTGCCTTGTCATAGCATGCATCATATTGTTGCATATTGCCATGTGATGATTGTGTTCTGTGGTGTCTTTCATGGTAGGTTCTGCCGAGCCCGAAGTGGAGCGACGAGTGTCAGGGCAGCCCGCCCAGTCTACATCGGAGTAGGCAGTGAGGGCGGTGTCGGCGGAGGCGTGAAGCATGACGCCAAGATCCATAGTGCCACAGATATAGCGGAGAATCCGCTTGATGGCAGCCCAGTGAACATCTCGAGGAGCATGCATATGAAGACACACCTGCTGCACGGCATACTGGATCTCCGGTCGAGTCAGAGTGAGGTACTAGAGAGCACCAACGATAGACCTATAGAAAGCAGCATCCGAAGCAAGAGAACCATCCGTGACAGAAAGCTTGGCCTTCGTATCAACAGGCGTAGCGGCGGGCTTGCAGTTTAGCATGTCGGCGCGCTCGAGGAGCTCATGAGCGTACTTCCACTGATGAAGGAAGAAGCCATCTGGACGGCGCACCACCTCGACAGCGAGGAAGTAGTGCAAAGGACCCAAGTCCTTGATGGCGAACTCAGCGCGAAGACGAGCCGTGAGCTGACTGAGGAGACCAGCCGTACATGCCATCAGGATGATGTCGTCGACATAGAGCAGCAAGTAGGCCGTGTCAGAGTCCTGATGATAGACGAAGAGTGAGGTGTCCGAGCGGGTAGAGCGAAACACAAGCTGGTGGAGAAACGTCGCGATGCGCTGGTACCAAGAGCGCGGAGCCTGCTTGAGTCCGTACAAGGACCGCGAAAGCAGGCACACGTGGTCAGGAAGCGCCGGATCAACAAACCCAGTGGGCTGCTGGCAGAAGACCTGCTCCTCGAGGTGACCATGGAGGAAGGTGTTGGAGACGTCCATCTGGTGCACCGGCCAAGCACGGGAGACCGCAAGGTGGAGAACCGTGTGTATCGTGCCGGGCTTGACGGCCGAAGCGAAGGTGTCGGTGAAGTCAATGCCAGCACACTGTCGGAAGCCACGAACGACCCAGCACGCTTTGTAGCGATCAAGGGTACCATCAGGATGAAGCTTGTGTTTAAAGACCCACTTCTCGGTAATTATGTTGGCGTGCTAGGGACGGGGAACAAGTTGCCACGTCCGGTTGCGCCAGCTCAAGGGGCATCAAACTCCTCTTGCATCGCAGCCATCCAGAGTGGGTCACGAAGAGCGGCTCGAACGGAGGACGGCAACGGCGACAGCTCAGAGGTGGATGCCGCATGGACGTAGTCATCCGAGGCGTAGCGCGAGCTCGGGCGAAAAACACCCGTAAGGGCGCGGGTGACCGGACCTGCCACAGGCGCCGGGGGGGTCGCGGGCTTCGAGGGGGGCGGGGGCTCCGGTGGTGCCGGGGGCACCGAGGGAGCCGCGAGCACCGGGGGGGCTGGGGGGCGGCGCGGGCGCCGTGGGGGCTGCGGGGGCCGACGTCGGGGCGCCGGGGGGGCGCGGGCACCAAGGCCGCGGCCGCGGGGAGGCGCGGGCGCCAACGTCGGGGGCGGCGAGGGTGCCAATGCCATGGCTGTAGGAGGCGCCGCATGCGGGGGGCACGCCTCAAATCCAAGGGCGGGCCAAGAGAGGCGTGCGAGCGCCCTAGGAGAGGCGTCGAGGAGCCCGCATCACCAGTGGTGGGAGGAACAGCCAGGGGTACCTGGTGAAACGGAAACACCTGATCATCAAAGTAAACGTGCCGGGAAGTGAACACACGGTGGGAGACGGGATCGTAGCACCGATATCCCTTGGAGTTGGAGGGGTAGCCGATGAAGATGCAAGCGACAGATCAAGGTGCAAGCTTGTGAGAAGCAGTGTCAGCAGTGCTGGGGTAGCAAGGGCACCCAAAAATATGCAAGTCGTCATAAGACGGGGGCGTACCAAAGAGAAGATCGTGAGGTGCGTAGTTCCTCCGTGGGCGGCAGGGTCTAATGTTAAGAAGAAGTGATGCAGTGGCAAGTGCGTCCGGCCAAAAACGAGGCGGCACGTTGGCATGAAACAGGAGCGTGCGAACCAAGTCATTCAGAGTGCGAAGGACGCATTCAGCTCGACCGTTCTGCTGTGAAGTGTATGGGCATGTGAGGCGGAAAACTGTGCCGTGATGTGACAAAAAGGTGCAGAAAGCAAGGTTGTCGAACTCTTTTCCGTTGTCCGTCTGAAACGCAAGGATGGGACGCCCAAACATCGAACTCTTTTCCGTTGTCCGTCTGAAACGCAAGGATGGGACGCCCAAACTGCGTGCGGACATAGGAGTAAAAGGCCGTCAAGGTAGAGAGTGCATCCGACTTTCTACGCAAAGGAAAAGTCCACACATAATGAGAATAATCATCAAGAATGACCAGATAATATAAATAATCCGAGTTACTGGGAACCAGAGAAGTCCACACATCGCTATGAATCAACTGAAAAGGAAAAGAAGCAATGGTGGTGGACTTAGTAAACGACAAGTGAACATGTTTTCCGACTCGATAGGCATGACAAGTGTGATCCTCGATCTTATTGCAACTGAAATTGAAACTCCTAAGAATGTGATGAAGTGTGACGGGGTTGGGATGACCCAAGCGAGCGTGCCAGAGATCGACACCAGTGGAGAGAGCAACCGATGCGGTGGTGATGGATGAAGGCGAGTGCACCAGATAGAGCTCGTCAGGGCTGTCACATCAGTGAAGTATCATCCTGGTGCGAGCGTCTTTGACACAAAAACCAAGCTCGTCAAATTCAACGGTAACAGGATTTTCACGAGTGAAACAACAAACGGAAATGAGATTCTTAATAAGATGAGGTGACACAGGTATGTTAGACAAAGATAAAGGAGTGGAAGTAGAAGGAAAAGAAGTGTGCCCAATATGTGTGATAGAAAGTGTGAAACCGTCACCGACAATGATACAACAGTCGATGGAGATAGGAGTGAAGGAGGCAAGGTTACCAGGATGAGCAAACATGTGAGCCGTAGCACCGGTGTCCATGTACCAATCACCACATCCAGTGTAGTTGTTTGGCGTAGGAGCGGTATGCAGCCCGGTGAGGAGCACCGGGTCCCAGGGCGCCGACGGCAGGGCCGGCGAGGGAGGCAAAGACGCCATGGGGAAGCCGTAGCCGCCGCTCAACGGCGGCGGTGGGTACGCTTCATACAGCCCCGGCTGCAACTGCGATGCCGGATAGGCCAGATGGCCTCCCGAAAAAACCTGCGGGCCCACTGACAGATGCTACAGGTGCTGAGCGCCGTCTGGCTGCTGCCCAGTGGGCGAGTGCTGACTCGTTAATGACCCCATCAGTACTCGAGAGACTCGTACGCGGGAGGAGCCCCGTACGCTCCGTACGTGGAAATGGATGCGTGGGGGCCGCACCGGAGGGCACCAGCGGCGGGGCGACGACGGACACGCCGTAGGTGGCGGCCGCCCCGTATGGCGGCGGGGCCACGCCGTAGGGCGCCGGCAACGGAGCCGCGCCAGATGGTGCCGGCGACTGGACAACAGAGGCGGCGGCGGACGGGCCGGTTCACGCCATCGCTGGTTCGACGGCAGCGACTTGCGCGGCGGCTAGGGGTGGATCGCGCGGCGGCAGCAGCAGCTCGGGCATGCAGCAGCAGATCGAGCGATGCGGCTTCTGCAGTCAGGCGGGCGAGGCTACGCGGCTGGAGAAGTGCGTGGCTGGCGCGCGTGGCTGACGGGCGGGCGGGCGGTGGATGCTAGCAGGACGGGAGGCTGGGTGCGGCAGCAATGATGCGAGGCGAGGCTTGATACGAGGCTAGCTAGCTAGCGATCGGGGCGAGGCTTGATTCTATGCGAGGCTAGCTAGCTAGCGAACCAAGGAAGGCTTGATGCGAGGCTAGCTAGTAGCACGCGAGCGATAGCCGGCGCGGAGGCGAGCAAGCGGCGGCGGTTAGGCGGCGGCGATAGCGGAAGATTAGGGTTAGAATCTAAAAACTGATATCATGTAGAAGATTATGATTGCATGATGTATTGCTCTTCATGCATAGGCACGTATATATGGTGTATAAAGATGAATCAATGGACCTCAACTATACAATTAACTAGGAGGCGGGTCTAATACACAATATACACATAACACATATACTTAACACCTAGGATGATCCAATCCGGCTCAGCCCACTCACTGCGCCCAGCCAGGCCAGCCTCCACTCACCGTCGTTTCGTCTCTGATCAACCCAGGGTGTCGCCGTCCGGAACAGTCTAACAAGCAATCACGAGGAGGTGGAGCCAACGCTCGATCATGGTTCTTTTTTTTTGAGGAAAAATATCATGGTCCTCTCCTCAAGTAAAACAATCCAATACAGTGATTGTTGGGAGCAACTAGTTAACGAGTGCTCCTTCGGGAGCCTCGTAACGATCAGCGTCACTTGGCGCGCTATCAGCCATTCGCCACGTGTTGCGCTCTGGATACTCCCTCCGGATTTTGTTTTTTTATTATTCCGCACGCATTTTCGGCTTTTTAAATGGGTTTTTTCGGGGGTTTTCGACGTTTTGGTTTTCCCATGGTCTTCCTTAGCTTTTTGATCAAAAATATTCAAAAAAAACGCGTTTTTTTTCTTTCATGAAAGTCATGGTTTTTTTTCGCGAGAGGCATGGTTGTGCTTTAGCGGGAGTCACGGCCGTGTCTTTCGGAAACGAAAAAAACGCGTTTTCTATTTTTTTTTCTTTCGCGAGAGTCGCAATTTTGCTTCCGCGAGAGGCACGCTTATACTTTCGCGAAAGTCACGGCCTTGCCTCTCGGAAAGGGAAAAACAAAACGCGTTTTCTGTTTTTTTTTCGCGAGAGTCACGATTTTGCTTCCGCGAGAGGCACGGTTGTGCTTTCACGAGAGTCACGGCCGTGCCTCTCAGAAAGGAAAAAAATACGCGTTTTCTGTTTTTTTTCTTTCGCGAGAGTCACAGTTTTGCTTCTACGAGAGGCACGGTTGTGTTTTCGCAAGAGTCACGCCATGCCTCTTGGAAACGGAAAAAACAAACGCGTTTTTTTTCCTTCCACGAGAGTCACGGTTTTGTTTCCACAAGAGGCACGGGTGTGATTTCGCAAGAGGCACGGGCGTGCCACTTTCGGAAAGGGAAAAAACCGTGCTCCCGGTTCGGTTTTTTCGCCCGGTTTTTCCTTCGGTTTTTTTCGTGAAAAAAAATGTTCTCAAAACCTATCAACATGGATCTAGTTTTGAAAATCTCGACGCGAGGAATCCAATGGTGAAAACGGTTCGAGATTTGGACACACGATTTAAAAGATAAAATGTTTTGAAAAAACGAATCTAGAAAAAAGGAAAAACTCCCGGGTTGCAACAAGTGGCGCGCTGCATGTGCACCACTTGTTGCGACCTGGAAAAGTGAAGTGTTCTTTACAACGAGTACTTCTTAATTATTGATTTCGGTGATTGGTAGGCCTAGGTTAGTAGCAGTACTCCAGGTCAGCTAACCCGTTCATTTACTGACGGAAGGAAGCCCATTAGCTGATTAATGAAGCACAACTAGCCCAGCTGCCCGGGTAACCCCAGATGCGTTGACGATTTTCCCTGATGTATCAGGGGCATCATAGCGCGTGGGCCTCGTGAGCCCAGGCAAGTGCCCATGGTCGCCGAGCGGTGCCTTCGCCACTATAACTACTAGATGACCTATTGCGCCGATGGTGCAAAAAGCAAGAGCGAACCAAGCTGTCAAACCCTGAGATATAGAATATTTAGAGACCGTTCATTAAATCTTTGTAGCATAGGGAAATAGATACAGGTATGATGTTCCTACGTAGTATTATATATTACATTGAAGGTTGGTTCATAGGGACAAAATCCTCATCACAGCTTGAGTCTGAGCCTGGATCATATGGGTATATACTTTCTTTTGCTATGGGTATATATCTTCCTTCTTCAGTGAGAGAGATGCCGCGCTTGAAATGGTCTGAAGTTCAACCATGACACTATGAATCTTTAGAAGAGCCTGTCTGAGATTACAGATAGCCATTGAAGCAGTAGGTAGCTCCAGCAAGAACATGCATTTTTTTTATATGCAACACGCGCTTCATCCACATTGGCGCACCTGGCGCAAAGGGCGGGAGGAAACCAAGCATTCGAACCAAGCAAATAAGAATATTAATAGACCAATCATAAATTTTTGAAGGATAAGGAAAATGATACTTAGATATGATGTTACATAGGAGGCTTCTCGTAATTTGATTGATTTATTTCTTCCTTTTCTACACGCGGAGGAAGAGGGCGCTAGTTTTGAAGAAAATAAAAACAGGTTTACTCCACCCCTTTTTACTTTTCAAAAAAGATTAACTAATCTAAAGAAAAACAAAAAAGGAATTCCATTGAATTGTATTTTTATTGATCAATTAGAATTGATAGAGTACGGCGTTTTGGGTCACGAGCGACATGGCGCTCGGTATCCCAATCGTTCGGTGGAGCATGGGGATCTGAGTCAAATTTATTTAGCCAGACAATACGGACTTGAATACATCGAGTTTCAACAGTGTTGTTGTATGCGGCTGGCCCAGGCTCATAACGTGAACAGATTGGCGAATATTTGCTTTGGTTTTGAAGTGGCCCAGGTGGATGGTTGGCAGTCAACTGTTGCGCACCTATTTCTTAGTATGGGCCCATGTAATACATGCAGAACAGTTAACAACGGCTCTAAATAAATTCTCAAGAAAAGAAAACTACGGCTCTGAAAAGAGATAATTAACTATTTTTGCGCATTAAGAGATAATTAAGTATGTTCCTGAAATTCACTAAGAAAGACACAGCCCCATAAAGAAAAAAAATTACTACACCGACAGGCAAATGTTTATTGATGATGGTTTACGGGGCGGTCTCTCTGGTAATCCTATCTCCTCCCCTGATTTTTCTTGATGTGTCCTTTGTGATTTTCAACCGGCCAACCCCATCATTTCACATCAGCCCATAATTCCAATCTATAAATATTTGCGTATAACTGTAGCATTATTGCTTAAAAGAATGATGATTAAGTACGATGGTGGAAACACTGAACTTTTTTCTAGTGGCTCAAAACACTAGGAAGGCTTCTTTTCTCTTTGTTAATTTTTTTCATTATTTTTCATCATTCCTTGTTTTCCCATTTTCTTTACATATGTTTTCTTTTGAAATTCATTTTCTTTTCTTTTCTTTTTCTGTGCAGTGATTGAACATTGTTTTTTTTTCTAAGTTTGCTTATACGGATCTTTGGTTGTCCTTCATTTCATGCATGGCCAGATAATTTGTTTGGGGCAATATGCCATGATGTGGTACTTAATCGTGAAATAAAAGCTCCATATTAATTTTGAAATTTCATAATGTGCCCATTTTGATTTATTGGGGTCAATTTGTGGTGTTATCATTTGAATCATGGAGGACATTGAAGTGAAGTGTACTTTTTGATTGCCAAACTGACCGATAAGAATGTCTTCATCTGGAGAATATATAACAGCCCTAGTTGCTTTAGTAAAAAAAAATCCTATCAATTACTAAAAATCATGGGCAGAACATTAGTAAATTGTGTCAGGAAGATCTATGCCCTTGATTACATTAATATTCATAACATTGAAGGTTTATGCAGTTGACATCATGCTAAGTATAAGATATTGCCTTTGGAGGCGGAGCTCGATTTTGAAAAAATTAAATTTCGTCTATTTTCATATTTTCTATGTTTTAAAAAATTCTGAAAAAAATACAGATATACATGGAGGCAGAACACACATGTGTGTAAATTTTCAGGTCAAAATACATTGAAATGAAGGCTATGCAAAAAAAGACAAATCTGGGGATTTTTAACACATGATACTATTCATCCTCGCAAGCATGAATTTATCTTTTTTGTACAGATCGCATTTCAACGTATTTCATCTTGAAATTTTACATACATACACATAACATCCTTGTTTACTTGCACAAATTTTTCAGACTTTTGAAACCAAAAAGTTTGAAATTTGATTTTTTTTAAAGGCCTCTATGAAGGCCAAGAGCCAAACGTCCGTTCTCACTAAGTATGCACTAATAAATTAGATAGACATAAATTAGTCAAGACTGAACAAACCCCTGTCCAGCATCTTTTCTAGCCCATCAGTTGGACACCTTAACCCGTGCCATTTATGTCTCTTACCGACCTGCTATGGTGGGAATACGGTCCATATACTTCGATGAGACGCGCACAGGGCAGAAATCACGAGCCAATGTGATGGCCGTGATTCCGAGCTACATGGTGCTCGGGCACCAAAGAGGATTTCCGTGTTACATAGCTTTATATATTACAATGCATGGTAGGTTTATTAATAGTGAACATATGTTCGTAGGAAATACGTAATAAGCTGCTGCATGTTATATTGAGAGACTACTGACATTTGCCTCGCAACATAGAACGTAGCTGATGGTTTAATCTATATACATGCGATTGCCGCAACTAACATACATAGCTGGGGATAGCTTAAGTTCAAAGTCCATCAACGGGATAGAAGCTCTGGAAAGACTGGCAGATGAACTATGGCGGTGATCTTCTCTAGACAAAGGTAATCACTTGATATTCAAAAAGAAGGCTGCTGTAGCTGGTAGTATCGGCATCTTCTGAAGGCACATAGGCTGTGGAAGTAGATCCTCTCCTACGTGGATATACCGATGTGTTTTGGATTACCTGCATAGAGTTTTCACTCAACTGGCCAAGATGAGCAATTGCATTGTGAATATCTATAGCCGCTTTGTCGAGCTCGCGACCACTTATGGAATTGGCTGAGCATACACTTCCTTTAGCTGGGCGGTGAATCTCAGAAGAAGTGCTTTTAACCTGATCTGCAAAGTCTTTGCTAAGTTCTCTAATCTTCAGAGCCTGTTCTTTGATTTCTTTCTCTTTGTCCTAACAAACCAATCAGATGCAGTTCTCTTTCCTTTGTTTGTTGCAGCTCGTTGTAACTATAGTCTTTCAATACCTTGGCACACATGGTCTCCATATATTTCATTACTCGAGCAGTTGCAACGTCCATTGCATCTTCTATAGAATTGTATGAATAGCCAGACAATGGCATTGCTTCATCGTCACGTCCCTGATGTTGTGTGCTCGGACGAAACTTGATTGCACTGCAATTCTTTCCCCAACTTTGCAGCAGAAGAACTGACATTGACATCCACAACTTACTACAAAACAAAGGCACATAACCTCTAAACCAATCTCCTAGTTCTGAAGCTTAAAATGAAGTACACCATGACAGAGTATATAAGAGAACATGCAGTGACTACAAATTTTCAAGTCCTGATACAAATTTGCATCTGTAAATAATATCTGCAATGTTTTTCATAAAAAATACTGTATAACGATAAAGGTGGCCATGTCAAAATAAAAAGAGACGTGATCTTTATCCCATATGATTTCAAAGTTTAGAACATTGCAGGCATGATAAAGGAATAACTAATATGCGTTTATATCCTAGAACAAAGTGAGTACACAATTATAACGATAACAAAACCTGCAATAGGCAAAATAACTATGCACTTGATTCGAGGAATAACTAAATAGAGAGGAAGAGCCAAGGGAAAGGCTATTGGCAACATATCAAACACTGCACTACAATGATCAACGTACAGAGAGAGCTAAAGTGGTTTCTCGTGGTTAATAGGCAAGTTTCAATGGCCATGAAATGGTATGGAATTCCTGCTAGGAAATAAATACAGAGCAGTCTCTTAAAAACATATATATTAGTACAACCTAGATTGACCACAGATTTCATTTTGATATATTTACTAAAACTAAAACATCTACCGTTTCTTGTAAATTACCTTCAATTGTAACAGAACATGCATGGGCATCAATTAGTGAGCAGTTAAAAGTTAATTGATTGAAAGAAAAATCCTGAAGCATTATAATGCTAGCTTCAATATTTAAAATTTATATCATTCTAAAACCTACTCACCAAGAAGATTACATACACTGTATCTATGATATACAATGCGCACCAGAACTTATAACAAAGTTCAGCTAGTGCAACCACCAATAAGTTATGCGATGATCCAGCTTGTGAGAAGAACAAATTTGACTCTGTATGTTATGAAGATCACTCCAGAAACTTATATGTTTAATGAAGTGAGAAAAATAAAACAGAACATGCATGGGCACCAATTAGTGAGCAGTTAAAAGTTAATTGATTGAAAGAAAAAACCTGAAGCATTATAATGCTAGCTCAATTATTTAAAATTTATATCATTCTAAAACCTACTCACCATGAAGATTACATACACTTTTTCTATGATGTACAATTCGCACCAGAACTTATAACAAAGCTCAGCTAGTGCAACCACCAATAAGTTATGCGATGATCCAGCTTGTGAGAAAAACAAATTTGACTGTGTATGTTATGAAGATCACTCCAGAAACGTATATGTGTAATGAAATGAAAAAAATAGCCAAAATTACACTGGCAGTAAGTGAAGGCTTTACTTTCATACCAAAGTAGTCTTGGGAGGCCAATGAACCAAAGAGAGGGAGCATAGACTGGAAGAAGCACATTCAGATTCAAGCTGTGAGCGATCAATAGCACTGGAAAGGTGATGAGGGAGTCTACTGAACATCATCTCGATCCACACCATGACATGCCAATAAAACCATTCATAAATTTTGAGTACCATCATGCAGATTTTCTGGAAAGTAAAATACAAGAGACCGAAAAAATCTCACCAATTACTCCACCTATAAAGTGAGATGACAAATTCAATCAGGATTAGTGTGCTCCAGCCTCCAGCCATGTCTTGGTTAAAGATTCAATAACACCAAAGATATATTCCACCTGTAGCAACTGAACCAATAACACTCGGACTAATTCCCCTGTTATAAACATGCAAACAGGCGAACGATACAAAAAGGTCAGGATTGCTATGTTTATCAAGAGTACTACTCCCTCCGTCCGAAAAAGTATGTTCCTAAAATAGATGTATCTAGACCAAGTTAGTGCTAGATACATCCATTTGAGAGACAAGCTTGGGACAAGCTTTTTCGGACGGAGGAAGTACTATTGATGTTGCGAAAAAGTTCAGTCATTTGGCCACTGTCAACCTCGGGCTCCGGTATCACATGGCTGAAGCAAGCTGGCAGCTCAAATATGATTAAACTGTCTCTTTGAACCATAAAATCATTCTCCTCAAATTTATATGCAGCACAAAAACAAATACACAAACCTTCATGATGACAAGATAAAATCAGAAAAATACACAAACCTTCATATGTACAAAAATACACAAACTTTCATAATAACAAGATACTACTAATGGATAGAATCACTATTCAATGGCCACTGCAGCAACCATATACAAAAAGAAAATGCAACGCCAGCGAAACCCGTGGAAAATTAGGACCAATGCTTCAGCAAGCAATTATTAAGCAAGCATGGCAATAAAACACATGTCCTTCAAGGATGACTATAATGTATTAACACAATACCAATTCAGTTTCGGTATAAAAAAATCAACGAACAAGCCTATGCCTACTTAATTCTGTCACAATATGTAACCAGAAGTAGTTCATTTAGTGGACAGAAAAATATACAACACTCACCCTTCTGATAAAAGAAACTGTCCTCTAGGAGGGACTCTGCTTTGGAAGTAACATTGATGTACTGAAGAGAAGTGTAATGATCTTTAGTAGAAAAGGCACATGATAAAAAAATTATGAGCTCGATTTCAGTGCATATAGAATACTTTAAAAAATTATGAGCACGATTTCAGTGTATATAGAATACTTTAAATAGTTGAGTTATATATACGATGAGAATCAATCAACGCAATCTCTCTAGGGGTGCTATAGCTGCTGCTCTACCTGTATTTCAGAACATAGAGCTTATATTTTTTTTGTCAATGCCTATCGATCCACAACTTTTGACAAGCTTAAGGATCATGGCCAAGGCAACGTTCAAATGCATGCGGGCAGAGACTGACAACTAACACTTGTATAAGCCCAAATGTCACCATCACATTATCTGTGACTTTTCATACTGCTAAAAGCCTAAAACTGTATGAACTATGAAGAGAATATATATTTAATTAACAGTGAAAGGCAGTAAAGACCGCAGTACTGCACTGAGCGCAGCCTCCCTTGGCCGAGCCCCAGCATCCTCTCTGTTTTGTTTTTCTTTGATATATTGTAGAACCTTCTACATATATGACAAATATCCAGTATGCACATAAAATAAGCAGTTCATCTGAATTGGTGAACATATATTTAAGAACCCTGTGAAATAATGAGCCATTAAGCAAACAACAAAATCAGTATCTACAAATATAGACAAGGCGGCCGACAATCCAAACAAAAGGTTTACCTGATCAAGCAGAATTTCATTGACAAATTCCAAAAACAAAAATTGTCAGCACTGTGTCGTTGCAACAAAATCCTGCGACATAGAAATAAAGTTGGAACCACTATAAGAACAAATTAGCTCATGAACACATCAGACACGATAGGGAAAATACTGCCAATATAAAGTACAGAGAAAAGAGAAGAGGCAAAGAGAGAGGAGCACCTCGGCAAGATTTTGGAGGAAGACGTCTTCGCGGTCCTTTAGTCGACGCCCTCATCCAGTGTTGTCCCAAGGCTCTCTTACTCTTGTTAAGTGTACTGGTCTCTTGTCGTCGAGGTCGGTGCACTTGACCTGGCGCTGCATGCTACTGCCTTCGCGTCCCAAGGCTCTCTTAATCTTGTTGTCCTCTCCCTCGAATGCAATGAACAATAGGTACATACACCATAGAGAAAATGTTAGCAACTGAATATATGACATATCCTTCATCAATTATTAAATAAAATATTGAAAATGAAGGTCATCTCATCAGCTCATAGCCTTCTCATCAATTTTTGCTTTTCACAAAGGCTTTTCAGTGTCACAATTAACCAAATAAAGAAGCAACCAGCAACAGGTAGTAGCAGTAGCAACACAAGCAACCAGCAGCAGCTAGCAGCACCAGAACCAGCACACACATCTAGCAGCACAAGTAGTAGCCGTAGCTCAAAAAGCAACTGCACAAACACACAGTACAGCACAAGCACAAAATCAAAGGGAGACAGAGAGGAAGCAGGAGCTCATCTGCCTGACAGAGATGAGAATGAGCCGAGGAGGAGGGGCGTGAATGACAGGTGTGTGGACGGGCTTCTCAGGTGGATGGACAGTGGCGCGAGAGCAAGACAGAGCCGGCTTTCTTGGCGGCCCGCCCTCCCACTGTCGAGGACGACGGCGACGGTGCTGTGGACAATCATGCCGGTGCTTGTAGCCTCGTCTGTCCCTCCCGCTCCAGATCAAGAACCTAGGAGGAGACAAGGAGTGGTGGCCGCCGCGAGGGGATGCGCCGGAAGCCATGGACTGAGAGGGATGTGAGCGACAGGGAAAGCGGGAGGAGGTGGAGATGAGCGGTGGGAGAGGCCGTGGCGGCGGCGAGGGAGAGGGCACGCAGGAGGAGGCAGCTTGTCATCACCTTGCATCGGTCGAGCCACCGCCGGGAGGCCCGGATCTCCTCTTCCTCCAGATCCGAGGCTGGCTTGCGCGGGGGAGGAGAGAGAAGGGGCTTGCGGTGCGGGAGAGAAGAGGAGGGAGAGGGAGGAGAGGAGGCGGACGAGGCGCGGGGTGGCTCGAGGCGGAGGAGCGGAGGCTCCATGGCGTTGTCTGGCTCGAGGCGGGGGAGCGGTGGACGCAGTGCCGGCAGAACGCTCACTTCGCCAGCACTATTCATAGCCTACGTGGACACAGCGGTTGTGCCTAGCACCCAGCTCATCCTTTATATGTTCGATGATCCAACCAAGCCCACTATCATCGTTATCTAAGTCAAAGCAAGTTTCCATTGGATTACTATAGATCCAAAAATTAGAAGTTATTTATCCGCCGCTGTGTCACAATCACATAAGTAAATCCAAATTGTTCCAAGGTTACTAAAAATCTATTTATTCACCAATATAAAATCACTTCATAAGTGATACCCTCCTACTACTGTATCTAAAGGAGCACAAACACATAATAAAAGCAAGGTCAACTTCTCCAACGAGGCTCGTACCACTGAAATTGTCATCTATTCTAATTAATCCAAATCATCCTCCCATGATGATCTTGTACTCGTAACATTCTTGGGTAGGGCTAGCAAAATCATCAAAGTCAACCAACTACAATCTGTTTGTATCATCTTCATGCTCATGTCCATATGGGGCACAAGCTTAGGTTAAAATATCACAAATCCAAGTGCTCAAGTTATCTCCAACCTATAATCCAACTAGTAATATCCAAGATGATCCAATAGTCCACCAATCCCACATTCATGCTAATCATATACTATACCTATATAAATCCAATATATCTCAGGTTGATCATGCTACACCCCAAAGTTCTCCCGTTTCAAGCTCATGCGAAAATATCAGAAATCCAAGTGTCCAATCTCAAGTTTAACTCCGACCTAGAATCCAAGCAGATATATATCATTAAACCTAACACAAACAACATTTCTATTACTCCAATATCTTTGTTTTCTTTCAACTATTTCAATCCAAGATGATGTAATAGTCCATCAATTTTCACAATTCATATTATACTCATATAAATCCAATATATCTCCAATCTCTAAAGGTGTGCATCTCTAACTATGATCCAACCTCTAAAGGTCTCAAGTTCCAATCGCTAAAGGTGTGCATCTAGTACAAATCATAACTATGATCCAACCAAGCTCACTATCATGGTTATCTAAGTCCAGTATAAACCAAGCTTCCACTAGATGACTATAGACCCAAAAAAAAGAATTTATTTATCTACGAGATGTTTTTCAAGATCACAATCACCTAACTAAATCCAAACTGTTCCATGGTTATTGAAGATCTATTTATCCACCAATATAATATCACTTCATAAGTACTACCCTCCTTCTACTACTGCATCTAAAGGAGCGCAAACAAATAATAAAGGCAAGATTAGCTACTCCAACAAGGCTCATACCACTGAAATTCTATTCTAATTAATCCAAATCATCCTCCAATGATCTTGTACTCGTAACATTCTTGGGGAGGGCTAGCAAAACCATCAAAGTCTACCAACTATGATCCGTTTGTATCATCTCCATTCTCATTTCCATATGGGGCACATACAAGGTACTAAGCTTAGGTCAAAATATCACAAATCTTGGGGAGGGCTAGCAAAACCATCAAAGCCTACCAACTACGATCCGTTTGTATCATCTCCATGCTCATATCCATATGGGGCACATACAAGGTACTAAGCTTAGGTCAAAATATCACAAGTCCAAGTGCTCAAGTTATCTCCAGCCTACAATCCAACTAGTAATATCCAAGACCATCCAATAGTCCACCAATACAGCATGCATGTCAATCATTACACATATAAATCTAATTACATCTCAGGTTGATCATGCTACACCCTAAAGTTCACAAGTTTCAATCTCTGAAGGTGTGAATCTAGTAGTAATATAACTATGATCCAACCATCTTCCCGCCTTACCCAATCGCCATCCCCTCGACGCTTGGCTCCAAGTATAGTTGGCTCCCAACATATAAATCTAATTACATCTCAGGTTGATCATGCTACACCCTAAAGTTCACAAGTTTCAATCTCTGAAGGTGTGAATCTAGTAGTAATATAACTATGATCCAACCATCTTCCCGCCTTACCCAATCGCCATCCCCTCGACGCTTGGCTCCAAGTATAGTTGGCTCCCAACATATAAATCTAATTACATCTCAGGTTGATCATGCTACACCCTAAAGTTCACAAGTTTCAATCTCTGAAGGTGTGAATCTAGTAGTAATATAACTATGATCCAACCATCTTCCCGCCTTACCCAATCGCCATCCCCTCGACGCTTGGCTCCAAGTACAGTTGGCTCCCAACAACATTTTCATCCATTCCGCCATACCTCATATGCAATCCGCTCCCTGCCAGTCCTACCGGCATCCTTTGCCTGGCTTCGGGTTACTATGTGCGATGCCTCAATCCCACATCTCGTGTTTCTCTGCTGGGCGCCGGCATAGCCACACAGGCAGTCGGCACCGCGATGGCTAACCCACAAGACACAGCCCGAGAGCACGACGTTACCTACCACCAAGACCAAGGACGCACGTCGGGAGAACGAGTGATGTCAGATCAAGTCATTGGCACGGAACTCGCAAACAAGGGAAGGGCACCAAGCCGAATTGGCGGGAATGAACAATGCACATGAGGTGTGGGAGAGGGTGAAAACCCTGTCAGCCGCACCGGCTTTGCGCCAAGCCGTGCGGCAATGTCGATCTTAAGGAGATCGAGTAAAGCTTCTCATGTGCTTTCTCATCAGTCTTCTCCAACTACCTCAGCCTCCACTGGATTACTATACATCCAAACATTAGAAGTTATTTACCCACCAGATTAGTTTTCAAGATCACAATCATCTAAGTAAATCCAAACTATTCCAACATTGTTAAAGATGTACTTATCCACCAATATAATATCACGTCATAACTACTAACCTCCTTCTCCTACTGCATCTAAAGGAGCACAAACACATAATAAAAACAAGATCAGCTGCTCCAACAAGGCTCATACCACTGAAATAATCATCTATTCTAATTCTAATTAATCCAAATCATCCTCCCATGATGATCTTGTACTCGTAACATTCTTGGGGAGGGCTAGCAAAATCATCAAAGTCTACCAACTACGATCAGATTCTATCATCTCCATGCTCATATCCATATGGGGCACATAAAAGCTACTAAGCTTAGGTCAGAATATCACAAATCTAGGTGCACAAGTTATCTCCAACCTAGAATCCAACTAGTAATATCCAAGATCATCCAATAGTCCACCAATACCAAATTCATGCTAATCATACTATAGCTATATAAATCCAATACATCTCCGGTTGATCATGCTACACCCTAAAGTTCTCCAGTTTCAAGCACATGCCAAAATATCACAAATCCTAGTGCCCAATCTCAAGTTTAACTCCGACCTAGAATCCAAGCAACTCCGACCTAGCATTCAAGAAGATACATCATTTGAACCTAACACAAGCAACATTTCTATTACTCCAATATCTTTGCTTTCTTCCATCAATTTTCACAATCATATTGATCATATTATAATCATATAAATCCAATATATCCAATTGATCATATTCATATTACACCCTAAAGTTCTCTAGTTTCAATCTCTAAAGGTGTGCATCTAGTACAAATCATAACTATGATCCAACCAAGCCCACTATCATGGTTTATCTAAGTCCAGTATAAAGCAATCTTCCACTGGATGGCTATATATTCAAAATCTAGAAGTTATTTATCCACCAGATTTTTTTTCAAGATCACAATCATCTTAAGTAAATCCAAACTGTTCCAAAGTTATCAAAGATATATTTATCCACTAATATAATATCATGTCATAACTAGTACCCTCCTCCTACTACGGCATCTAAAGGAGCACAAACACATAATAAAAGCAAGATCAACTGCTCCAACAAGGCTCATACACTGAAATTGTCATATATTCTAATTAATCCAAATCATTCTTCCATGATGATCTTGTACTGGTAACATTCTTGGGGAGGGCTAGCAAAATCATCAAGTTTACCAACTATGATCTATTTGTACCATCTCCATGCTCATATCCATATGGGGCACATACAAGCTACTAAGCAGGTCAAAATATGACAAATCCAAGTGCTCAAGTTATCTCTAACCTAGAATCCAACTAGTAATATCAAAGATGATCCAATAGCCCACCAATAGCCCATTCGTGCTAATCATACCATACCTATATAAATTCAATACATCTCAAGTTGATCATGCTACACCCTAAAATTCTAGCTTCAAGCTCATGTCAAAACATCATCCAAGTGCCCGATCTCAAGTTTAACTCCGACCTAGAATCCAAGCAAATATATCATTGAACCTTACACAAACATTTCTATTACACCAATATCTTTGTTTTCTACCTACTAATTCAACCCAAGATGATGTAATGGTCCATCAATTTTCACAATCCTGCTGATCATATTACACATATAAATCCAACATATGTCTGATTGATCATACTAGACCCTAAAGTTCTCCACGTTCAATCTCTAAAGGTGTGCATCTTGTACAAATCATAACTATGATCCAAACAAGCCCACTATCATGGTTATCATCCAGTATAAAGCAAGCTTTCACTACATCACTATAGATCAAAAAATTAGAATTTACTTATCCATCAATTTTTTTTCAACATCACAATCAACTAAGTAAATCCAAATTTTTCCAAGGTTATTAAAGATCTATTTATCCACCAATATAATATCACTTCATAAGTACTACTCTCCTCCCACTACTGCATCTAAAGGAGCACAAAATGGTCATCTATTCTAATTAATCCAAATCATCGTCCCATGGTAATCTTGTACTTGTAACATTCTTGGGGAGGGCTAGCGAAATCATCAAAGTCTACCAACTACGATCCACTTGTATCATCTCTATGCTCATATCCATATGGAGCACATACAAGCTACTAAGCTTAGGCCAAAATATCACAAATCCAACTGCTCCAGTTATATCCAACCTACAGTCCAAATAGTAATATCCAAGATCATCCAATAGTCCACCAACACCGCATTCATGCTAATCATACTATACCTATATAAATCCAATACATCTCAGGTTGATCATGCTACACCCCAAAGTTCTCCAGTTTCAAGCTGTCAAAATATCACAAATCCAAGTGCCCTATCGTAACTCCGACCTAGAATCCAAGCACATATTTCATTGAACATTTGAATCTAACACAAACAACATTTCTATTACTCCAATATCTTTGTTTTCTTCCTACTAATTCAATCCAAGATAATGTAATAGTCCATCAATTTTCACAATCATGCGGATCATATTACACATAAATAAAATATATCTCCAATTGATCATACTACACACTAAAGTTCTCCAGTTTCAATCTCAAACGCTGTGAATCTAGTAGTGATCATAACTATGATCCAACCATCTTCCCACCTTCCCCAATCGTCATCCCCGCAACGCTTGGCTCCAAGTACAATGAATAACGGCAATGACAGTTCGCTCCCACCAATGTTTTCATCCCTTCCACCATACCACAGGTGCCATCCGCTCCCTGCCAGTCCGACCGGCATCCTTTGCCTGGCTTCGGGTTATTATGTGCGATGCCTCAATCCCACATCTCGTGTTTCCCAGCTGGGCGCCGCCATAGCCACACAGGCAGTCGGCACCGCAATGGCTAACCCACGAGACACAGCCCGAGAGCACGACATTACCTACCGCCAAGACCAAGGACGCACGGCGGGAGAACGTGTGATGCCAGATCAAGTCATTGGCACGGAACTCGCAAACAAGGGAAGGACACCAAGCCGAATTGGCGAGAATGAACAATGCACATGAGGTGTGGGAGAGGGTGAAAACCCTGTCAACCGCACCGGCTTTGCGCCAAGCCGTGCGGCAATGTCGATCTTAAGGAGATCGAGTAAAGCTTCTCATGTGCTTTCTCATCGGTCCTCTCCAACTACCTCAGCCTCCACTGGATTACTATAGATCCAAATATTAGAAGTTATTTACCCACCAGATTAGTTTTCAAGATCACAATCATCTAAGTAAATCCAAACTATTCCAACATTGTTAAAGATCTACTTATCCACCAATATAATATCACGTCATAACTACTAGCCTCCTCCTACTGCATCTAAAGGAGCACAAACACATAATAAAAGCAAGATCAGCTGCTCCAACAAGGCTCATACCACTGAAATAATCATCTATTCTAATTAACCAAATCATCCTCCCATGATGATCTTGTACTCGTAACATTCTTGGGGAGGGCTAGCAAAATCATCAAAGTCTACCAACTACGATCCGATTCTATCATCTCCATGCTCATATCCATATGGGGCACATAAAAGCTACTAAGCTTAGGTCAAAATATCACAAATCTAGGTGCACAAGTTATCTCCAACCTAGAATCCAACTAGTAATATCCAAGATCATCCAATAGTCCACCAATACCAAATTCATGCTAATCATACTATAGCTATATAAATCCAATACATCTCCGGTTGATCATGCTACACCCTAAAGTTCTCCAGTTTCAAGCACATGCCAAAATATCACAAATCCTAGTGCCCAATCTCAAGTTTAACTCCGACCTAGAATCCAAGCAACTCCGACCTAGCATTCAAGAAGATACATCATTTGAACCTAACACAAGCAACATTTCTATTACTCCAATATCTTTGCTTTCTTCCATCAATTTTCACAATCATATTGATCATATTATAATCATATAAATCCAATATATCCAATTGATCATATTCATATTACACCCTAAAGTTCTCTAGTTTCAATCTCTAAAGGTGTGCATCTAGTACAAATCATAACTATGATCCAACCAAGCCCACTATCATGGTTATCTAAGTCCAGTATAAAGCGAGCTTCCAATGGATGACTATAGATCCAAAACTTAGAAGTTATTTATCCACCAGATTTTCTTCAAGATCACAATCGTGCAAGTAAATCCATACTTCATAAGTCCTACCCTAAAGTTCTCCAGTTTCAAGGTTATTAAAGATCTATTTATCCACCAATATAGTATCACTTCATAAGTCCTATCGTCCTACTACCACATCTAAAGGAGCACAAAAACATAATAAAAGCAACATCAGCTGCTCCAACAGAGCTCATACAACTGAAATTGTCATCTATTCTAATTAATCCAAATCATCCTCCCATGATGATCTTGTACTTGTAATATTCTTGGGGAGGGTTAGCAAAATCATCATGGTCTACCAACTACGATCGTATTATCTGCATGCTCATAGCCATATGGGGCACATACAAGCTACTAAGCTTAGGTCAAAATATCACAAATCCAACTGCTCAAGTTATCTCTAACCTAGAATCCAACTAGTAATATCCAAGATGATCCAATAGTCCACAAATACCACATTCATGCTAATCATACTATACCTATATAAATTCAATATATCTCAGATTCATCATGGTACACCCTAAAGTTCTCCAGTTTCAAGCTCATGTCAAAATATCACAAATCCAAGTGCCCAATATCAAGCTTAACTCCGTCCTAGAATCCAAGCAAATGTATCATTGAACCTAACACAAACAATATTTCTATTACTCCAATATTCTTGACTTTAACTCTTGTCCTAATTTAGGAACGGCACACGTGTGCTCTGCTTGGTGTTAGCCCTCGACATTGTGACTCACGCAGCCACTGAAGCTTGCCAGTCTATGCCTTCCCTCCGCTACCACATCCGCCATTCTCTTCGACTCTCTTACCTTGTCTACCGACTCTTTGTGGCGACATCATCTCCAATATTCTTGACTTTAACTCTTGTCCTAATTTAGGAACGGCACACGGGTGCTCTGCTTGGTGTTGGCCCTCGACGTTGTGACTCACACAGCCACTGAAGCTTGCCAGGCTATGCCTTCCCTCCACTAGCACATCCGCCACTCTCTTCGACTCTCTTACCTTGTCTACTGACTCTTTGTGGCGACATCATCTCAGTCACATGTGTGGCTCTAGTCTCTCATCCTTAGAACGATGTGGTATTCTAGGATCTGTCTCGCAATGTAACTTTAGATGGCCAAGTTTGTCTGCTAGGTAAACACGTTTAGTTACCGTATCCTCATAGCGAGATTGTGTCTCGGCGTACTTTCAATCTTGTTCACTCTAATATTTGGGACCTAGCTCTCTTCGCCTCGAAAGGAGGCCATCGCCACTATATTATCTTTACAATTATTTCTCTCGACACAAGTCAATATATTTTATGCCTTCTTGTAGTGAGGTCTATCTATCTATAAGAAGTTTGTCGCCTTGGTTCATACCCAGTTTTTCACTACTATCCATGTCTTTCGTGCAGATTCTGCTTGTGTGTATCTCTCTCATTTGTTGCGCAAATTCCTTGTTGAGCAAAGCACACTTGCTCAGTTCTCTTGTCCTGGTGCTCATGCTTAGAATAGGGTTGTTGAGCGCAAGCATCCTCACCTTCATGAGGCGGCTAGCGCGTTGATGACCATAGCCACCTATCTCATCAACATTCATCTTTCCTCAGCTCTACAGGGCGACATTCCTCTCGAGTGTCTTTGTGAGCATTCTCTCCTAACTACTCAACACTTCATTTGTTTGGTTGTGTTTGCTACGTTCTTCATGCACCAAACTATTTGATCAGTCTATTGAATGTGTCTTCTTAAATTGCAGTGATAAGCACAAGGGCTACCGGTGTTGGGATCTTGTTAGTCGTCAGATGGGTGTTCCTTGATATGTGACTTCTGATTGAGTCTCGTCCTTTCTATCCAAGACCATCCTCTCCTTGGGCCTCCCCCATTGACGATATTTCTTCCGTCAATTTTCCTGATACACTTATCACTCATTTATTGCCCTCGCCCACCTATCCCAGTTTATCCTCACATATTACTGTTATAGACCCCACACGTCGCCACATGCGGCTTCCCCACCTTGTTCATTACCTGAGGCTACCTCACCTCGCTCATCCATGAGGTTTCCCCGATGATTCCCCCTTATCATCTTCACTACACCTATGGTCCACGTGTTGTGGATCCTTCTAATGAGCCATCTCCCTGGACTACAATGGCCTTTCCTGTTGGCAACGCACCACGTAAAGCTCGGCCTACTTATGGCTTCCGAGCTCGCTCGCTTCTGCCTATTGGCCCTATGGTTATTGGTTATTCTAGCGTCGCTTTTCTCAAGACGACTTCTTAGTATGACGCATTTGTTCATCATGAATAGCAGCATGCGATTGTAGAAGAGATTATTTCTCTTGCACGCATAGGCATGTGGGATATCATTTCTCTTCCTGTTGCATGAGGTCTACATATACCCACCACCTGGGTATTCTCTTCCTGATGGCATGGTTTGTCGTCTTCATCGCTCTTTTATGGCCTTAAGCAAACCCCTCGTGCCCACTTTGAGCATTTTGTCTCAGTGGTGATTGCGGCAAGTTTTCGGCGAGTGCTCATGATCCTACACTTCTTTCCACTCTCCTTCTATATGTCGATCATCACTGCGATGACTCTAAGTACATTGCCTTTGTGAAGGCTCATCATAGTGGGTTTCTTATGTCTGATCTTGGTCCTCTTTGCTACTTCCTAGGGATTGAGGTGTCTTCTACCTCTAATCGCTTCTTTATCAAGCTCATCATCACCTGCGGCTTTCCCGCCTCATTCATTTCCTGAGACTACCTCACCTGGCTTGTCCCCAGTGATTCCCCCTCATCCTCTTCTCTACTACATTGGTCATTTGCGTGTTGTGAATTCTTTTAATGAGCCATCTCCCTCAGCCGTCTTGCTCTGCCCTCCACTATATGCTTTGCCTCATTGTCGTCGTCGCTAGGATGGTGGCAAACTCACTGGCGCCGATGCCTTTCACGCAACATCGCTAGATCCTTCATCCTCTCAAGTTGCATGAACAACCGATCGTTTTTATTCTTTAGAACAACTCAGATGAATTTAGTAGATCCTTTTAGGAGGCCCTCAATTACCATAGATCGAACCTATCCTATTTTTACAGTGCGATGGCTGACTATAGGACTAGCTGTACCTACTTTTTTTTCTTGGGAGGGGACACTGCCACCATGGCTGCTAGCATTCCCTCTCTCAGATCATGAAGTGTATGGGAGTGAGACTAAGAGAAATACGAGAAAGGAGACAATTACTAGCGTATTAGGGGAATGAGGCCCAAATAAAACTGTTAAGATGCCCACTACCAAAATGGTTGGTGTGTCTCCAAAGTGGGCCACACTTTTGATGCAAACAAGACCGCGTGGGATATAGTCATACTCTATCAAGCTCAAATAATGCATCATCTACTACCAGACATGATGGGCACATCGATCCATGTAGTGATTTTCATGACGGTTATCATCTGGATACTCAACAGAACAACAGTTGCCCGAGCTTGCCATCAAACATGCTCGCCGAAGATGTGGACTACAGGGACGGTCAGATTAAGCCTTTTAGCAAGCATGCGGTGGCAGTAGTGTGGATGCTCCACATAGTTGCAGCTTGCCGGGTTTGACCACATACCAAAATGCAGCTAGCCTTCAGCCTAAATCAGTTTACAATTGTACACCTCCTCTTACTACTTCATATGGAAAATTGCAGTATTGAGTTGATTTCTCTTGCCCAAGCAATTGCAGTTTGTATTGAAAGTACGCTTCTCTGGTCCCACACAAATAGTTTAGTTTCTTTTAGGACTAATAAAGAAAATAGCTTCAGAGTTTACCACGTTCATAATAATCATGCAGATATTTGGTGAGCACATATGTAGAAGTACGACTACTCGAAATTTGAGAGGTCCATGTGCAAAATCCAAGGTCATGCTACATCTACTTCAAATAAGTTTTACTTAATTAGTACACTGTAATTTTTTTAGAAAATAATTAGCACATTGCAATTATGTTTAAACACAGTAATATGATGGGATGCACTGAAGCCAGGAAAAACTAACAAATTGATGTTTGAAGATAGAAGACCCACTTGCCTTGATTTCATCTGGACCAGAGGAAGGTTAGCTTTAGTACCATGCATTTTCCACACAAACAATTGCCTACTCAAAGTGGTTCCCTCGATGTCCATTAGGTTGAACGCTGGATGGGATACACAATATGCTTCTGTGAGTTCGGTAAAAAACATCCTGCATAACAGCCAACACCAGTTATATTGCAAAAATACTGAATTTGTATTTCCTTTTAACAAAAATCTCAACCGTAAAAGAACTTTCATCAGGTTTGGAGGAATATTATCTGAAGTGCTATGTAAGTGACACCATATTGGTAATTAACTTAATATGGATCATGCGTTATTTCGAGATTCAAGCAATAGTACACTTTATTTCTGTATTCTCTTGCATAACTGTGATTATGAAACTAATATGATATTCTTCTGACATTTTTTGCATGTTTACGTACTGCTTTGTTTATATCACTTCTCGAATTTATATATAGTAACAACTTTATAGAAATATAATGTGGGTGCATAACCATAATTTTTTAGATCAATCAAGCCAGTAAAGTGTGTAAGTTTATCAGATATACTTATTCCAGAAACATTCATATCTGCTTGCCATCATAATATTTACCTCTATGTTCGCGCTACAATCTGATTTAACTTTTTGCAGGTTAAGTCAAACCTAGAGCCCTGCTACAAAATCAGATTTTTCTAAAATATTGCTACCATGGCAACTTTAGTTTAATTCAAAAATAAAGATATAACTACTGTTGATCATTGTGTTTCTTCTTCGCAACTTTACCCTTCTTAGTTTACTCAACGAAACTATATATGAACTTATTTTTCTCGGTTACTCGGGGATCATAAAAATGGCATGCACCCATATTGCATTGCAGTCTTAAGTTAAGTTTTTTTGAGTAAAAATCAGTAGGGAAGGCCACTACTGAGCCAATTTCAGATTTTAATGGATACTGTACAGATGGTATGGTGAAAGTTCCAGATAATTCAAGTTAGCCAATTTGATACTCACTCTTTGTGCTCTAATTAACTAGATGAGACAAAGTTAAGTCTATACGGCACATGACAGTACTAAGTTTCCTTAATATCTAAGACAAATATGTTGATCACTTTGTAGTTAATTGATAATTTTAGTTGATGTATAAAGAAAAATAAGTGCTCACACTATACTTGATTGTCGAGACATAATCTTGATGGTAGCTCATCTTCGAGTCTTAGTACTCAATCTTACACCAGTTTCCTTTGTTGTTGTTACCCTTGCAGATTTCGTATGGAGGTCAAAATCCTGCATGGAGCTACCATTTTTTCAGTTCACGAACCTGCACTTCTGGATTACATATATAACAAAGGAAATATGCAGCTGATCTAATTATCTATACTTCCATTTCTTATAACAAGGTGCGCTTATAAAAAGTTTGCCACAACCCTTTCCTAAGAAAAAAACGTGATATTCTTCTTTGCCCTCACAACGTTGAGCAATAATAACCACCATAAGAGTATGCTAATAAGGCATATTCCCTTACTGATAATCCAAGAGTTAATGTTCTGTTCTTAACTGACGAGAAAGAACAGAAAACCAAATTTAGGATGCCTCTGTTTTTGTCGGCTTCTATACAGAGACCAACGTTTACGAGTCGAAGAGTCGACGAGTCGTTCCAAGGTTGAGACTCATAGACTAGTCTAGACAAGTCTAGACTAGTGCGAGACTAGTCGACATCATACTGTAGCACTGAACTTACAGTACATAACTAATAATACCTAGTAGTAGTATGTAGTATTACACTATATAAGTATACAAGTACAGTATACAATTGAAACAAGCAAAGTGGAGTCACTGAGGCAGAGCAGCACCAGCAACTAGCAGCAAGCACAGCAGCACCAGCAGTCTATCTGCGAGCAGAGCAGCACCAACAGCAAGCAGAGCAGCACCAGCAGTCCAGCAGCGAAGCAGAGCAACAGCAGCGGCAAGCCAAGAAGAAAGAGGAGGAGAAAGGAGGGGCAAGGCAGAGCAACACCAGCAGTCCAGCAGCGAGGCAGAGCAGCACTGAGGCTCACCTGCCTGAAGAGGAGAAGAGCACGAGGGGCCGGCGGCGTGAGGAGGGGCGCGAGATGAAGGAGCAGGAGGGGCGCGAGACGAAGGCGACGGTGGAGCTTCAGATCCGCGACGTGGGGCCGGCGACGGTGGAGCTTCAGATCCGTGGCGGCGGGCGTCCAGCGGCCGGCGGCACGAGGAGGGCTCGACGGGCGCGTCCAGCAGCCGGCGGCGCGTCCAGGTGAGGAGGGGAAAGAAAGGATTAGGTCTCCCGCGGGATGAGGCATCGTATTTATACTCCCCCAGTTTTTTGAGTCGTTCGACTCGAACATGTCGACTAGTCTGGACTAGTCGTCGACTAGTCGATGACTGGCTCGACTCGTACAAGTAGTCTACACGAGAAACCGAGTCGACAGCCAGTTTGCGACTCATAGACTAGTCGAGCGACTAGTCTAGACTAGTCGTTCGACTCGTAATCGTTGACAGAGACTAGTGCATATGAACACGATTACAGGCCTTCTACTATGCAGTGACATATACTTGTGGTTCTCTTTCCCTCAAAGGTTATTTCTACTGTTACAAGACCATAGTGTGTATGAAACTATTTATCAAGCTTCAGTCATCCCATAGGCTTTGAGGTAAGTTTATAATGCTATTTGTTTGTTCTCAGGTATATAATCTTAGTTTTTGGAGAAACACCCATAATCCAAATCAGAACCGTTGTAAGCTAGCTAGATTGTGTTGTGCAAATGAAGGGAGCTATATCGAGAGGGATTATCTAGATGGGGATTATAGTTCACATAGAAATCTGAGATTATTTGCCACTAGAAATGAACACCGGCCCTCAAAACATCAGCACTGTGCATGTCTTTCCACAAAATTAGAACTCAATTTTTTTAGGATCATATAAAAGAACGGTGGAGCTTCTTAAGCAGGGAGCAACGCAATCAAACAGTAGTATATCTGGTAGGTAGGAAGATGAGTTGTTCCTTAGGTAGTGTATAAAAAATACTAACTGGCAGAAACCATGACTTTGTTAATAAGGCAACCATGTTAAGTAAATAAAAACCCTCTTTCATCTAGTAGGCAGGAAGATAGGTTGTACTATGTAATTTACAGAAATGGTCAAGCATTTCCATACCTGATGATTTCATGAAAGCGTAGCTTTCAGATTAAACACCTTATAACCGCAGTTCCAAATGAGAAAAACTGTGTCGCAATTCAGGTGCACTGATTTTTAATATTGAAGCTGAGACCTGTCATGAGGGCATAATCTATTCCATTAAACAAATAACATTTTCCTTGTTTTGCTCAGTACAATTTCATTATCACAGCTAAGACCTATCTTGAACAGAGTTAGGCATCATCTATTCCATTAATCAAAAGACCTTTTCCCTATTCTGCCCAATACAATTTCATGATCACAGCTGAGACCTATCTTGAACAGAGTTAAGGCATCAACTATTCCATTAATCAAATGACCTTTCCCTATTCTGCCCAATACAATTTCATGATCACAGCTGAGACCTATCTTGAACAGAGTTAAGGCATCATCTATTCCATTAATCAAATGACCTTTCCCTATTCTGCCCAATACAACTTCATGATCACAACTGCATATACTAGCAATTTTTGTCAACAACGAAAAATTTCTGGAGATTAGAGCAATTATGCAACAAGAAAAGCAATGGAAATATTAATGATTGAAAAATAAACAAAGCATGATCAAAAGAGACGTCACACTTACAGCGATTGCTTCTGCAGCTAACATCTTCTGTGACAATCATCATAGCACCGGAATGCACTTGATCATAGTGCGATCGATGTGAACTTGAGATCCTTGATAGTTGATACAAATGCTCAAAGATTGCCCCTTTAAACCCAAACCCAAGTACATATCCCCAATCCATGCGGCTGTAGATAACATGTGGAAATTATAAGGAAAACACTGGAAAGCGTAGCCATAGGCTGGCAGGGAATGACTGACTGAACATGTGACTTTTGCGGTCATTCCAAGCGCATTCAGGTGTGCATGCTACTGAGTTGCGCAGTTTACCCAGTAAATTAACCAACCACACACAATTGATCACCGAGCAACAGATCGGTAGAAGATCGGCTAGCTGCTGCATAAACGGTAAACCACACAACTGCTGCATTGCCATTTAATTACCAAATGGCGGAGCAGAGTAGATCTATAGCAGCAACAGTCTGGATTCTGAAATTCTATAGCCACTTCCACGGCTGCTCATCTTATTAACCGTTCCTACCATGTGAATTCGCTTGTCTTAACAACGCAATGCAATGTATGGGTCGTTCATGGCAGCATGTATGGTTGTTTCTGATTCCTGAGGGGGGATGTGTGGTTTGTTTAGTACCTTTCTTGCGGACGCAGTAGTTGTGGTCGAGGAGCAGGCATCAAGGTCGTTGCAGGCCTCCTCCCCACCGCTGCCACCATCCATGGACGCTCAGATCAGAAACAAATGACAATTTTACAATCAATGGATTCCCGACAGATGGTTGAAGGGCACGCACCGAGGGTCGCGCACGCGGAGGCGGCAGCGGAGACGTGGCCGCGGAAGCGCCGACAAAGAGGAGGATCTGCGGCCTCGGGGCACTCTGCCGGGGCGCCGTAAGGGAGGGGGGGCTCCGTGCCGTCGTGCGCCCAGCCGTCCACGGCGCCGCCGTCCTGGGCATGGTGCGAGGGGACGGGTGGCGCCGTCCTGCTCCATCCCCGCGAGCTGAGGCGAGCAAGAACTGGGCGAGGCGGCGGAGATGCTCCATCTCCGTGGCGTCTAGGGTTCGTGGGCTGAGGCGAGCAAGATGGTTGTACGCGTGCGTGAGTGCGGGGAGCGACGGCGGACGAAGAAACAGGAAACACTCATCAATCGGCCGACGGCGGAAGCGACGGGATGCGAGACGGTGATGGGAGGAGAAGGCGGCGGCGGATTGTGTTGGAGACGGAGACGGACGACGACTGCTTGGTGTGGGAGACGGACGATTGCGTGGGCTACTGGGCTGGGTTTTCCTTTCCTGTGTTGAAGAACAACTTTGGTAAGTGGAGGCCACGCACCAACGGTCAGAAAAAATAAATACTGCAGCGCCTTACTGTAGCTTCTGCCTTCTCAAAAAAATACGGTAGCTTGTGATTCCAAAATTTCTGAACGAAGTTTGAAAAAAGAAGGAACCTTCTTTTTTATAAAACTTTTGAACCATTTTTGGAATTTCGAACATTTTTTGGAAAACCTGAACAACAAACAAACATTTTTTGAATTTTAAAACATTTGTTAAAAAGTGTGAAGAATTTTAGAAATTCCAAACAAATTTTGACAAACATGCGGAATTTCTAAAACCGTGAAAAAAAATTGAAATGCTGATATTTTTAAATAATAGAATATTTATTGAAATATTTGAACATGTTTCGAATTTGCGTACACCTTTGAAAAACATGAACAAATATTTGAAATTATGAACATTGTGTTTTAAAACACGGACAAAATTTTCGAATTTAGAATTGTTTTCAATACGCAAACAACTTTTGTATTTATGAAACAACAAAAAGGAAGAAAAAGAAACATAAAACACAAAAACGTAAAAATGAAAACTCAAAAAAGGAAACCGAAAACGAGTAAATAGAACAAAAAAGGAATCAAAAAAACCAGTCAGGAACTGGGAACCATCTAGAACGTTCCTAAAACCGGAACAAAACGCCTCTGCGTACCGCTATAAATTATGGACTTGCCCATTGCGCTCGCTGTCATGAACCTCCTATGCGATGCCCCGACTATTTGACGCAAAATGCATCAAATAGTGAATTCCTAGGAGGCGGACGACGTAAAAAAACATTATACAGACAAACAGATTGGAGAAACAAACTTCCTTTCATATCTCTACTACAATTTATATCTATATCATTGTTATATAATTTCCTCTCCCTTTTATTAGCAAGTGACCGTGGTTACATCATTCAACGAAGAAGAAACTTCGATGGGGCATCATCTATCCACACGCAAGAAGGAACTCTAATGGGCATCCTTACTAGCTCATGAGCTACGCCATTATACAAAATATATGAGGAAACTTGCAAGCAAGATTGTAGTAGTCATCGAAATCACCGTTGCTATCCCCACTGATCAACCTTCATTCTTCGTAGTTTCCACGACTTTTAAGTTGTCCGAGTTGATCAACAATGCCCATAGCATTCATCCACCGGTAAGCATAGGAAGCATCAACTTCATCAAAAAGGGACATTTCAAACTAATCATTCATCCACCGGTAAGTACGAAGGAAAATTAAATAATGTATGAGTTAAAGAGTTACTCTCGTTAGAAGGTGGGCACGGGTGATCAATCCGCTCTTCCTCCTTATGTCCTTCACTCTCCTCCTCGTCTTTTTCATCTAATGAGCTCACGGTTTCAGCAATTTCTTCTTCTATATATTCCTGCAAAATATTAGTCTCGTCCAGGGCAGTAGACATTCTCTCAATAAAATAATTAATATGAGCATTGTATCCATAGTTTTCATAGTAATATTTAAGTATGGCAAGATTTTCAAATTTGTAAAGTGCATCATCATATTTTTCAAGCAAAGAAACAATTTCATAAGCACCCTTAAAAGCAACAAGTTCTTCTATTTGTTTCACGTCATAGTAATCATATACAATATTAGCGTAAGAATCCAAGGTTTTATTATCATTAAACTCATGTCGAAAGGGAAGATGGTTAATCCTCATTCTAGAGCAACAAGTAAAATCATACATAGAGCACAAATTCCAAGCATACCAATGTAACATTTTTATTTGATTCCAAGCATACCAATTGGCCATTCTAAAGCAACAAGTAAAATCATACATAAAAGCACAAATTCACGGCGAAAGCGGCGAGATATGAGAGAGGTAAAAACGATGGAGTGGGGCGGGGGGGGGGAGGGATCGTGGATTGGGTTTTCAGTGCCCCACTCGTGTTCGTGTTGGAGACGGACACGGAGATGGACAACTGCTTCGTGTGGAAGACGGACGATTACGGGGGCTACCGGGTTGGATTTTTTTGTCTTCTCCTTCGTGTTCAAGAACAACTTTGGTAAGTGGAGGCCGGGAGCTTTCTGTACGCCCTCCTGGGCTGGCCCATGTGGGGAGCAAGGTTCCCTCCTATTTTTTTTCTTTGAGATTTCGGAAAAAATTCTGACTTTCAAAAATCTTCACGGATTCAAAAAAAAAACCGAATTCAAAAAGAGTTCTAGAATTCAAAAAACATTTGGGATTTCAAAAGAATGAACAATTTTCATGGACATTTTTTGGCAAACATTTTTTTAACTTGATGAAAAAACTTTGTATTCGACGATTTTTGTTGAACAAAATGGATGAACAAATTTCATATTTATGAACATTTTTTGAAAAAGATGAACAAATTTCGAATTTGATGAATATTTTTTTAATTTCCTGCACAAAAATTGAAGTTTAGTGAACATTTTTTCAATCCCAATGGAATAAAATGAATTCAATAAACAGTTTTTGAATTGATGAACATTTTTTACATTGATAAACATTTTTTGAATTCGATGAAAAAAATGTTTGCGAATTTTGAAAGAAAATTCTTAAACAAAAGTGAAAAAGTAAAGGAGGGAAAATAAAATAAAAAGAAAACAGAAAAATAATAAGAAAGGGAAGAGAAATGTAAAAAGAAAAAGAACAAAAAGAAGGGAAAACCAAAAGAAAAAGTCCTGAAATGGGTTGGCCCATCCGACTCCCAGCGCACGAGGAAGTCTACACGCCCAATAGGAATCCCGTGGAGGCGGGGTCGTCCTATATGACACATTTTTATCGTATAGCACCAGCAAGCACGGGCGGGCAGCGAACTGGGATGGCCCATTGGCAGGCAAGCCAACTAATGCGACGCTGTATCGGTCCACTGCAGCTCGTAAAAATACTTGTAGCGCCCAAATGTAGTTCGCGATTCAGAAGTTGTGAAGGAAAATTCAAAAAAGAGTGAACATTATTTTTTGAAATTTTGAACAATTTTTTAAACTTCCAACATTTTCGAAAAATGTGAACAACAAATGAAAATTACAAAACTTTTTTGAATTCTCACACATTTATTTAAAATTCTTTTTTTCCAAATTTCAAACAAATTTTGAAAAACTCGCAGAATTTCTGAACGCGTGAACAAAATTTTGTAGTTCGCATCATTTTCTTCAAATATTTGAACATTTATTGAATTTTTTAACAAGTTTCAATATTTCAATCATATTTTGAAAAACATGAAAAAAAATGAATTCCGAACATTTTATTAAAACATGAACAAAATCGAATTGCAAACATTTCTTTTATAACACAAACAAAATTTTGAAATCCAATTTTTTTAAACATGAACGATTTTTGAAATTATGAAAACACAAAAAGGAAGAAAACAAA
This sequence comes from Triticum urartu, assembly GCF_003073215.2. Classification (NCBI taxonomy): domain Eukaryota; kingdom Viridiplantae; phylum Streptophyta; class Magnoliopsida; order Poales; family Poaceae; genus Triticum; species Triticum urartu. The sequence continues at coordinate 47,687,520 of NC_053028.1, read as the reverse complement.
ACCAAAACCAATAAAAAACCAACAACAAAAACCAACCAGGAACTCGGAACCTTCTAGAAGGTTTCTAAAACCGGAACATAACACCTCTGCGTGGACCGACCCATTGTGTTCAATGGTGCGATCCTCATGTGCGGTGCCCCCACTATTTGACGCAGTATGCATCAAATAGGGAATTCTGAGGAAGCGGACGACGTACAAAAAAATTGATACATAATTTTTTTTGGAGAAACAAACCTTCTTTCTTCTCTCTCTCTCTATATTACTATTTAAATCTATACTTTTTTATATAACTTTCCACTCCCTTTATTAGCAAGTGCAAGGGCAGAGCGATTTGATAGGGGGGGGGAGGAAAATGTTGATCGTACTCCAACAAATATAAATAAAATATTATCATGTTTAAAATATAGTATCAATATCAACATTATGAAAATATATGAGTCGCAAATGAAAAGAAAATTATGTTCACATCTGCTACAACCATGAGGCCTATGTAACTAGTAAATGATCTCATCAAATGCAAGGGCACTCGAAAGCTGGAACGGAGGTGTTGATCAAATCAGTGCTTCAAGCGACTCCTATGTTCTCCATGAGCTATTTCAAATTTGCCAAAAAAATAACATGCCAGAAATTGACATCTATTTCATCAAAAAATGGGCAGGGAGCGGAGAATGGGAAAGAGAATGGGACATGCATGAGCAAGAGAATGGGAGGCATGGGGTTTCGAGACTTCGAAGTTTTCCACCAAGCATTTTGCTCTCCAAACAGGCTTGGTGGATTTTATCTAACCCGTTGTCTCTTTGTGCTAGAGTGTTGAAAGAACGGTATTTTCAAGAGACAGGATTTCTGGACGTCACATGCCCAAAGAACACATCATACACTTGGCGTAGCATCATGTTTGGGCGAGAACTGTTGAAGGTCGGCCTTTGTTTGGTGCATAGGGGACGGGTCTATTGTCGATGTGTGGGCAGATGGTTGGATCCCGAGAGATAGATCAACGAAACCACCGGGAGCGCTGGACCGCACCAACGTTTCCAAGGTGTGGTCGATTTGCTAGGAAGAGAATGGGACGTGCCTACCTTGGAAAGAACAATGCTTCCCTGTGATATCGAGGACATTCTGAAGGTGCCAATCAGTGGCGTAGGGCGAGAAGATTATCCTGCATGGATGAGCCATGCTATGAGACTCGGGATCGGAGAGATCACCCATGGAGACGTCTGGCAATAGGGGCAGCTGAAAGGATCAATATGGTTGACTAGAGGGGGGGTGAATAGACAACTAACAATTTTTAACTTTTCTTTACCAAATTAAACTTTGCAACAAAGTAGGTTGTCTAGATGTGCAACTAGGTGAGCAACTTATATGATGCAACAACAACGAACATACACGCAAGCAAGAGAAGTAACACTAATAAGCTTGCACAAGTAAAGGTAAGAGATAACCAAGAGTGGATCCGGTGAAGACGAGGATGTGTTACCGAAGTTCCTTCCTTTTGAGGGGAAGTACGTCTCCGTTAGAGCGGTGTGGAGGCACAATGCTCCCCAAGAAGCCACTAGGGCCATCGTATTCTCCTCACGCCCTCACACAATGCGAGATGCCATGATTCCACTATTGGTGCCCTTGGAGGCGGCGACCGGACCTTTACAAACAAGGTTGGGGCAAACTCCACAACTCAATCGGAGGCTCCCAACAATCCCACGAAGCTTCACCACAATGGACTATGGCTCCGTGGTGACCTCAACCGTCTAGGGTGCTCAAACACTCAAAAGTAACAAGATCCGCTAGGGATTAGTGGGGGAATCAAATATCTCTTGGTGGAAGTGTAGATCGGGGCCTTCTCAACTACTCCCGAGCAAATCAACAAGTTTGGTTGGCTAGAGAAAGAGATCGGGCGAAAATGGAGCTTGGAGCAATAATGGAGCTTTTGGGGGAAGAGGTAGGTCAACGAAGAAGAAGGGGACCCCCTTTTATAGTGAGGGGAACAATCCAACCGTTACCCCACTAAACAGCCCCGCAGAGGGCGGTACTATCGCAGTGGGCAGTGGTACTACCGCTGGACCCAGCGGTACTACCGCTCCCCCTTACGGTACTACCGCCCAGCCAGAGAGGGCTTGAAGATAGAGGAGGGACTGGCCCAATGCGGAACTGCCGGACAAGCCCAGCGCGGTAATGCCGCGGTGGCAGGGCGGTACTACCGCTCTCGAGCGGTACTACTGCACCTACTACCGCTGCAAGTGCTGCTCAACCCGACACGAGAAGTGCCCCCCTCGAGTCGAGGCGGTAGTGGCCCGGTACCGCAGCGGTACTGCCGCTGAGGACACACAAGCGGTACTACCGCTGGGCACCGCGGTACTACCGCTGGGGCTAAAGACTGCCCAAACAGCAGGGAATAAGACCTCCAACGACACGGGGAGGCCCAGAGGGTGTGAAACGAAAGTGTACGTGATGATTCCACCCTAGCCATACCAAAGCGGACCCCCTCTTGATAGTACGGTGACTCCTATACGAAACTAATCCACCAACAAGAAACGAAAGAGCTACACCATCTTGAAAAACACTTCGAGAGGAAAGAAATCGTCTCGAGCCAAAGGATGAATCTCTGAAATGCTCAAAGCACAAGGTTAGTCTGCAAATATGTTGTCGTCAATCACCAAAACTACATCGAGAGAGATACGCCTTAACAATCTCCCCCTTTTGGTGGATTGATGACAACCAGGGATTTGCACAGGGAAAAGACATAAAAGTAAGGATACTTAGAACTACAAAATATAGATGGGCTCCCCCTGAATATGTGCACCTAGTTAGTAGTGCCTTTGGAATGCAAGACACACACATTTGGATCAACACTCCCCCTATATTTTATAGTCCAAAAGTTCTAAGCACGGGATACATGAGAGCAGGGTATAAAATAAGATAAGCATGCAACTCATAAGATACTACAGTACTGAATAGACATAGATAATAAGGTAAAGATAGGGTAGCATATGTCTCACACCATATGTCTAGAAGTTAGGTCTCACTGGCACCAAACCAAACCAAGCAAAACGACGAGAAAACACAAGACACCACAAACCACAAAGACACACTCGCAACACGGCAACAACACAATTCTCTAAACTCTCTCCCCCTTTGGCAGCGAGACACCAAAAGGGCAAAGAGCGAAGCTATGGCTCCAGGTGATAGCAACCTCATTACATCCTGGCAGGGTCATCCGCACTGCCATCCTCAGTCGGAAACTGCTCGGTGTTTGAAATGGTCCACAGACAGTGCTGTTGAATCCATTCCTCCTCTTCAGTGATCTGGCCCTCAGAACCGCTGGCAACGGTCGCACCCAGCTGACGCATGAGCTCCTTGTGACGCCCCTGGCCTGCTTCTCAGCCACATGAGTCATTTACTGACCATGAGACTCCATGCAGAAGAGCTTCTTCATCTTGCATTTAAGCTTCTTTGCCCAAGAGGGTTCTGCACTAGAAGGCCCAAAGTCCTCATCGTGATCATCGGCCGCAGCCCCACCCTCGGTCTCCATGTCAGCAGCAGTAGATGGACCCCCTGGTTTAGGCGCTGGGGTGCCCCAATTGTCCTTCTTCCTCAGACGCTTGATCTCATGAGAAACCAATTCTCCAGTTTCCAACATCTCCTTGGGATAGACACGTGCCTAGGCCTTCTCAATGAGCCGCATGATGAATGGACCATAGATTGGGCACTTGCGCTCAGAAGCGACAGAGATAAGTTCAGACCACATAACATGAGAAATGTCTAGGCACTCTCCAGTGTTTGCTTCCTTCTCATGCTGGCAGAATAGAAGCATGTCCACGAGATAGGAGTGGACCATATCCAGATTCCCGATGCGAGGGAAGAGAGTCTCTCGGAAGACACGATGAAGGATTTCCAGAAAGGCAGACAGCTCATAGGTTTCCTTCTTAGTCACAGGGTGAACCTTCACAGTACAGTAGGGCCAGAGGGCTTGCTTGTGAGTGGAGGTAGCATTGTGGTGAGGGCGGAAGCCGACTGGAGTCTCAAGCCCGTGATCTTCCACCTCAAGTAACTCCATGAAGGCCTTCCACTTGACAGAAAGCAACTTGCCATTGGTCATCCAAGTCAGAGTCCTGTCGGCATCAGTCCCAAGATGAACAGTAGCAAAGAATTGAGCCACCAAATCTGCATCAAAATCCTTGTTGAACTGCATGATTATAAGAATGTTCAACTGAGAACACATCTGAAGGGCTTCGCCAAAGTACTCAGGGTCCTTCTCCATAGCATCTGTGCCGATGGAGCGTACATCAACATAGAGATTCTTCTTAGCCTTGATCACATCAAAAAAGATGGAAAACTGAAAGCGGTTCCAGAACGGGTGGTTGACCAAAGTGGGATCTTGGTCTTCCTCATAGGGGTTGCGGCGACGCTTTGCCCCAAACTCCTTGCACTATAAAAAAAAGACACATCCGTGACATTTTGGGCCAAACGAAATTTTTTCTGTCATACATATGACACTTCTATGACGATAATTGTGACAAAACCCGGTATCATCATAGATGTGGTGGGCTCCTACTTCTATGACAAAAAATCATGACAGAAAAATGGGCTTTTCGTCCTGGGCGGGCCGGAGACGCAGCTACATGACATTCTTTGGGCCGTCCATGACGGAAAAACCCGTGGTAGAAGCGAGGGGGAGGAAAATTTCGGGGAGTTCCCGGTTACGGTGGGAGGTCGGGGGCCAAGCGATGCGCGTTTTTCTCGTACACGTACGCGCATGTGTGCGAGGCGTTGGCTCTAACTGAACCCGAGCGAGGCGTTGGGCTCTAACTGAACCCGAGCGATTGCACTGCAGGCTACGTGTTACTGAACCCGAGCGATCGATCGATGGCTGTTAACTGAACCCGATCGAGCGATTCCTTCGCTACTGCTGCTAACTGAAGCCGATCGATGCTGCGTGGGGGTGGATGAACAGGACCCCATGGTGTTGCCTCTAGATGAATAGGACCCCGATCGATCAAGCCGGTTGGGGTTGGATGAACAGGACCCCGTGGAGGGCTGGATGAACAGGACCACCCCGTGGAGGGCAGGATGAACAGTAGACGATGGAGGGCGGGATGAACAGTAGCCCGTGGAGGGGTGGTTGAACAGGAGCCCGTGGAGAGGGCTGGTTGAACAGTAGCCGGTGGAGTAGCGCGCGGTGGAGGCTACATGAACAGGAGCCCGTGGATGAACAGTCGCAGGTGGAGGCTGGAGGGGGTCGACGGTGGATGAACAGTAGCTCGTGGAGGCTGGAGGGGGTCGACGGTGGAGATGAACAGTATCCCGTGGAGTCCCGTTTTGCGGTACGCCACACCCCTCCCGATGAACAGGACCCCCGTTTCGACCGTAGCGCTCCAACACAAGCCCGTTTCATCCATTTTGCGGTACGTCACACCCCTCCCGATCAACAGGACCCTCGTTTCGACCGTAGGAGGTCCGTTTCCTCCATTTTGCGGTACGCCAGACCCCTCCCGATGAACAGGATCCCGTTTCGAACGTGCCCGGTCGAACACAAGGACGTTTCCTCCGTTCTGTGGTACGCCAGGCCTCGTTTTCCATCGCCTGTTCCGTCCAAGCCCTCCTGATGAACACGACGCATTCCGTTGCCTCCCCATGAACACGAGCATTTCGTTGCCTCCCCATGAACACGACGACGACGCTGTTTCTCCGTTCCGACCCAGCCATGTACACGAGCCCTGGCCGTACGTATGCGCGAGTAGGCGTTCGAGACCCCGCCCGTATGTACACATACGTGGCCGTATTTTCTTTCTTGCACCCTGGCCGCTGTACGTACGTGTACATGCTACGTGCGCGCCTCTACTACGACACGTGCGCGCCTCTACTACGACACGTGCGCGCCTCTACATCAACCAGTATATACGTACACGTTCGCGACCAGAATGACAACGCTACGTACGCTTCGACCAGGTGGGTCCCGACTGTCAGGCACTTCCTTGCCTGCGAAGATGTAGCTGGTGGGTCCTAACAGTCAGGGGGCGAATCGTTTTTTTACCCGGACGCACTTCCTTGCGTGCGAAGATGTAGCTGGTGGGTCCCAGCAGTCAGGGGGAAACATTTTTTTCGTGAAATACAGTGGCTCGTCCGGTGGGTCCCAGCTGTCAGGTGGAGGAATCATTATTTTCCGCGTAATAAGGAGGCACTTCCTTGTTGCGGCCGTGGACCCAGCTGTCAGCCTCGACACGTACAGTCCACATCCGGTCGAAGCCGTTCCTTGACCATGTTGACCACGCCGCGCCGAGAGCACCAGGGCGATGGACGACGGCGAGGCCTAGAAATGGGACGACATGGAGGCAGGGAAGACTCGGCAGTTGTTTCCCACGCGGAGGGGAGTACGACTGTACGAGGGTTTACTGGTTTGTCTGCCGTCATCGGAGAATAACAGAAGATGTGGGTGAGTAGAGGGATGGCTAGGCCAGCGATGGAAGTACGGTCGGGCGGTGAGGCCTGCACGGCAGCACAGCCGGCCGCGAGGAGGAGGGAGCAGGCAGTCCCGCCGGCGCTTGTTTGAGCGGCTGGAGCAGGAAGAGCAGAGATTGAAGAAGCACGACGGCCGTTGGATGGACATCCAACAGTCAGTGCTTGTGCGTCAACCTTTTTTTAGGAAAACTTCAAATCTGTGGAAAACAGCATACAGCCCATCTGCCATTATTTCTAATAATTTACAGCCCATTTGCTAATTCTTAAGGTTTTTTTGGAGCCCATATTCTTTTTCTTAGCATTACAGCCCATATTGTGGCAACGGTTGAAAAATTATACGAAATTTTGCATATTTTGGTGCGGTCCGAACTGTTTTTAATCCCGAAATTTCGACTCACATTCAAACTGATTTTAAAAATAAATGTATATCAATATAAAATCCAACAAATTCTCCATGCATAAAAATTAATGTAATTTAAAATCTTGAAATGAAAAAAAAGATATTTGAAACTAATTGCCGGTTTGATGTGTTTTAAAAATGTACATCCCATTTCTCATTACTGACGGGCCATTTTCTCGGCCAGCCGAATGAAAGCTCTCCTCGTCTTGAAAGATTTGCAGCCCAACAGGCCTGATAAAGCGACTTAGTTGGCAAATCACAAAAAAACTGTGATGTGGCTGTGGACCCAGCTCTCAGCCTCTCCACGTACAATACTCTTCCGATGGAAGTCGTTCTTTCACCACGTTGACCACGCCGCGCGAAGAGCACCACGGCGGTGGATGACGGCGAGGCCTAGGAAGGGGACGACACAGCAGTGGAAGCCCGCACGAAGAGGACTACGAGGGTTCACTGGTTCGGCTGCAGTGTGAGGCTGTCATCGCCGCAGGGCCTGGCCAGCGGTGGGAATAGTAGGGGGCGGTGAGGCCTCTGCGGCAGCACAGCCGGCCACGGGAGGCAGGAGCATGCGGCACGACCGGCGCTACTTTGGGCGGCTGGAGCAAGAAGACCAGATGTTGAAGAAGCACTACGGCCATTGGATGGACATCGTACGGTCAGTGGAGCTAGAATCATTCATATTGACTAAGTTGACAAAGCCCTTCGTCCCCGTCAACTTAGTAGGCCCACAAGTCAGCCTCCCAGCAAGGTGGGTCCCAGCTAGCCAGGGGAGTATTCATTTTTTTGTGCGTAATAAGGAGGCACTTCCGGTGGGTCCGAGTTGACAGCGAGGGGAACGTTTTTTTCGCGAAATACGGTGGCCCGTCCGGTGGGTCCCAGCAGTCAGGGGGAAACGATTTTTTTCGCAAAATACTGGTGGCCCATCCGGTGGGTCCCTGCTGTCAGGTGGAGGAATCATTATTTTCCGTGTAATAAGGAGGCACTTCCTTGCTGCCGCCGTGGACCCAGCTGTCAGCCTCTCCACGTACAGTCCACGTCCGATGGAAGTTGTTCCTTCCACGTTGACCACGCCGCGCCGAGAGCACCAGGGCAGTGGACGACGGCGAGGCCTAGGAAGGGGACGACGCGGAGCCGGTGAAGACGCGGCAGTGGATGCCCACGCGGAGAGGAGTATGAGGGTTCACTCGTTCGTCTATGGTGTGAGGCTGCCGTCGCCGCAGGGCCTGGCCAGCGGTGGGAATAGTAGGGGGCGATGAGGCCTCCACGGCAACACAGCCGGCCACGGGAGGCAGGAGCAGGCGGCACGACCGACGCTGCTTTGGGCGGCTGGAGCAAGAAGACCAGAGGTTGAAGAAGCACTACGGCCGTTGGATGGACATCGTACGGTCACTGCAGCTAGAATCGTTTATATTGACTAAGTTGACAAAGCCCTTGGTACGTCAACTTAGTAGGCCCACATGTCAGCTTCCGAAACGGTGCGCCCCAGATGTCAAGGGGAGGAATCATTTTTTGGGCGGGTGAAGCTAGAATATCCGAGATTGAAGAAGAAGCATGGCATCCGTTGGATGGACATCCAACGGCCACTGCTGCTAGAACCGTGTGTTGACTATAAGTTGACAAAGCTTTGCATACACGTCAACTCTGTTTTCTTAGGGGACGCGTCAACTTAGTAAGGCGAGAAGTGTGTGGCAGAGAACTTATAGCCCATTTGAGATTTGTAAGAATGTGTAGCTCATTTTTGAATTCTAATGGAATTTACTACAGCCCATTTCAACCAACTATTCAAAACAGAATTCAATAAAATTTCCCACATTTTGATGGGATCCGAAATATTTTTATTCCGAAATTTCTAGTCAGATTAAATACAATTTCAATATAAATTTATATTACGTAAAAATCCAACGAAACATTGCGCTCGCAACAATTAATGAAATTAAAATTTTCAATATCCAAAAATAATATTTTATAAAGTAATCACGTGTTTGGTGCATTTTTTATAGTTACTGCCCAGTTTTTATAATTACATCCCATTTATTATTTCTTAAAACCCATTTTCTTGTTAAGCCAAATGCATCCCTCCTAGGAAAGATTTGCAGCCCAGCGGGGCGGAGAATAACAACTTGACCTTGTCTGGTTATTCCTAAAAAAAGTATAGCTGAGCTAGCCATTTTCAGCTTGAAAAAATTAATATCTGGGCTGGATATCTGGCCTGGGCTAGACAGGCCACAGCCCGCCCAGTTAATACGTCCAGCGATGTTTTCATTGTTGTTCAGAGGAGAAAAATTAATATCTAGGCTAAATATCGAAAAACTCTGCAGTGCTCACACCTCAAAACGCAAATACTGCTCGAACTGCTTGGTCCCAACTGTCGGCCGCTTCTTGTGCAATTCTCTCGTTTATTGACTAGTACTACATAGCTTGACAATGGTGTGGGACCGTGATGTCAGGAAACCAGGGGGAGCAAAATAAATAACTCCAGCGAGCGCTTCCACCTCTGCCTCGTTGTCTCCCGTGGAAACCCCTTTCCTCCCTTTTTTTGCTCGGGCAAGGACCAATGCATGCAGCACGTCCATGCGGTTATTAGGCAAGAAATAAAAGCGCTTTGCATGCTATGAATTACGATGGCCTGCATGGGTAGCTAATAAGGCATCCTTTTAACTGATGTGATTAAATGTTGTGTTTAGAAGAGAGAAATATTCTTCTTTTCCACCAATCTGCTTGCACCTAGGTCGTGATGCACCTTCTAATACGACTTATTCACCTAGACGGAGGAAGAATAGTTTTATACACACACACACACACACACACACACACACACACACACACATATATATATATATATAAAATAAGAAGGCACTTGCGTACGTGAGGCTATGGACCTGGTGTGTTCCCATTGTCATCCTCTCCAAGTAAAGTCATCTCCTCGCCCCCGCTGCAGGCGATTGCTCCGCCTTCGAACGACACAAGTGCCGTCCGTCCATCCATCTGCCGCCCACATTAATGATACACGGTTGCCAAGGCAGCTACTCCGGCGCCACACGTCCGTCCCTTCGCCCGTCCACCATTGCTATATAAACTGCTGCGCCGGCCATAGCCGCAGTCATCCGCATCCGTTCCCTTTCTCCTGTTCACACCACTACTGCCCACCATGGCTTCCTCGCGCTCCAGCGCTCTTCGGGACGGGCGGACGACGGACCATAAGGAGATGGCAGCCATTGTCGCCGACCGGCTGGCCGGCAGGCAGTCGGAGGACGACGACGTCCCAATGGAGAACATGGTAGTCAACGATCCAGCACCAACCCCCTCCTCTGCGCCATCCTCGCCGGTGCATTGCACCATGACCATCGGCGAGGCCCGTGCCTAATATATGGACAGTGTGAGGCAGATGCGTCAGGAGCAGTTCCGAGAGGCACAGGCCGACGCCGCCTACAACCACCATCTCCTCCAGGAGCATCTGCAGGCGAAGGAGCAGATCGCCGCGGAGCGGGCGGAGCAGGAGGCGCTGCTCGACTCGTACCACTCTGCCCGCAAGGGCCGCCTCGAGCGCTGGCGGGAGCGCATGCGGGTGGCGGAGGCTGCGGCCGCCTACAAAGAGGCTAGAAAAGAGGGCGATGAAGCGGGCGAGGCGCTGTTTGGCGAGACCGAGGACGAGGCAGAGGACAATGCCGGCTCCGACGAGTCCCCGCTCCGCTGGCGTCGATGAGGCCTTGCTCCGCCGAGGCCCCGCGGCGCCAACAACGAGGCAGAGGACACCGTCGGCTCCGCCGAGGCCCCGCCCCGCCAACAACGAGGCAGAGGACATCGCCGGCTCAGCCAAGGCCCCACCCTGCCGGCAATGCGGGGGAGGATTTCCACCGCTCCGCTGAGGCGCCGCCCGCCGGCAATGAGACAGAGGACATCGCCGGCTCCACCGAGGCCCCGCCCCGCTGCCAACAAGGCCGCGCCACACAGAAAACGAGGAAGAGTAGAACACGGTAGGTCGCCGCCACTCGGGTCCAAGTAAGGCCACCGCTGCTACCCTCATGTTGAAGCCAAGCTAGGCGGGTTAACCATTGATGGCCGGTTAGCTTCTTGGCGGCGACGTGGAGTCGGGGAGTTCTGCTAGAGAGTAACGCTACTTCTACTTAACTGCTGGTGCAGTTGGCTGACTAACACGTGGGCCCAATAGGCCACATGTCAGTTACGCAACTGCACCTGCAGTTAAGTCACTGAAGCTTCTGTTCAGCTCAGCGGGACACAAGTGGGTAGCTTCGGTTAATTAATTATACCTCCAACGCACCCCTTTTTAGTTGAAGAATGTATGAAATGTAATGAAATCTGGCATGTTTATATGAAATCCGACCATGTATGAATGAATTTATTTCGATTAGTTCGAATTCCTGTATCACTGGCATTGGATGAACATGCAAAACAATATGTACTAGCATTTATTCCCAGGGTGATCACCTCGTTTGCAGCAGTTTCACATGTACTCCCTCCGGTCCTTTCTAGTCTGCATACAAGTTTTGTCTGTAGTCAAAGTATCTATACTTTGACCAATCTTATACAAAAAAGTATGCACTTTCATAATGTGCGAAGTAAAAAGGAACAGAAGGAGTACAAAGAGTTTGAGCAGGTTTTTAGCGTTTCTGTACATTGCAATAAAACACACAGACCTGGCAATTCATAGAGAACATTCAAAACAATCGATGATTATGCATCTCAGCGACTCACATGTCAGAGGCAATATTTACTTCACAACTAAAGAATAAAGAAAAAACTTGATCGACGCTGCTGACAACAAGGGTGTCCCATTCGAAAATATCAAACGCATGTCTTGCTAAAATCAATGAGCAAAATTTGACAAGGTTATCCCATTCCAAAATATCAAATGACTACGATTGTGGAATGGGCAGGGTTTGCCATCAGTTCGGACATTGACATGGCACCTCATGCTAAATAAACCAGCTGTTCTTTTTGTGCAATTCCACCAAAATCAACCAAATTCGCGCGTAGCTTGTGATTTCGCCCTTATATGTTGCAACTCCTTGAACTTATCATCACCTCCTTTCTTGTGGTGGAAATGAATGATTTGATGTATTCATGAACATTTTGTGCAGTTCCCATTGAAATCAAGCTGAGCACCCCTATTTGCACAAATACAAAAAAGTGATTAGTATAGAGCAAACTGTACTACGAATTGACAGTTTGAACAGGCACATACATGGTCCATGTAGAGCACACTTTTAGAAAAATGGAACTCACCAGAAAGAATCCTAGAACAACATTGTACTCGCGCATCACAGCAAAAAAATGGAGATTTTGTCAGTCCTTCTGAGCTGAAGTTAGTTTGGTCTTGTGGGGAGTAATGTAACCATCCTTCAACTGCTCCTTCTGATGATAAGATAGACAGGGCTTCTTCATCCTGGCATAATCGGAACTAGTCACTTCACGTACTCCATATTCTTCTTTAGAGGAAGATGATCCTGTTGTGCAAAGACAAGAGGACTACTAAATGCTAGCATCACTGTTTGCTCGAAAAAAAGGAAAGGAATTATTTAAAACAGCACAGATGAAGCACTTCTCAAGGACAATACCACTTTTTCATGACAGCACCGGGAGTTGATTTTTGTTTTTCTTCCCCTTGTTCTTCCCCTTCATCACTTGGTTCAATAACAGACAAGCTTCGCCTTCAATGTAAGATTTGGCATGTCAATTAGGGAGCACAAGTATAATACTAAACTTAATTTTCTGATGAAAGTGGCAAAATACAGGCCAGCAGTTGTGAAATATCCTTATCTTACCTCAATGGGATATTACGGTGCACATACAGATTGGAAGTCTTGTCTCCATTTGTGCAGTTCACTAAAATCAAGCAACATTATCATACAAGTAGCACAACATATGAATGCACACTACAGAATCATGTGAAAGAAGGCTAGTACTGACCTCTCATGATGCGGAATTCAAACAACTCACAAGAAGAAGATCTGAACCAAATTCGCCTTAACGGATAGGAAGTAAGATCTCCTCTTATGCAGTTCCACTAAGATCAAGCAATCAAGCAACGTTGTCGGTGTGACATTTTGGTTGAACTGCACAAAACACTCTTAAAACAAAAGTATTTTGTGCAGTGCAACAAAAGGTCACAATGGCAACGAGGTGAAGCAGATAACCCTGTTTACACAGAGGTGCAAAGGAAACAATTAGTGGTCAATAACGGTGGATGACACAAAAGCCAACAAAAAGAAGTATCTACCTTATCTAAATGGGAAAGAAAGCAAGACAGTAGCATTTCTCAAACGGTGGCATTGATTAATATGAACATAGAGATTATATTAACAATAAAATTCGTTAAACATGTAATTTGCTTTTAACTGTGGCATTGCATCAATTTTCCAGCGGCATTATTAGAGGGTGTTTGTTTACAGGGACATTTTGGTGTAGGGACTAAAAAACTCCGTGTCAGTCCCATCTAAACCAAAGAGGAGGGACTTTTAGGGACTAAAAGTGGGCATTTGGGACTAAAGAAAGAAGACCCCGAGGGAGTCTTTTTGGGACTTTTTCCAACAGTTGCCCCTGCCATGCATCGCACCTTGTCTCTATTAGTTCATTACTAGGGGTAACATGGTCTTTTAGCATATGTCATTTAATAACCTCTAGTCTATGTTTAGTCCCTGGAACCCAGCAGGTAGGGACTAGGGAGTTTTTAACCAAACAGGGCCTTAGATTAATAACAGCTAATGAGTTGCATGGGACAATGGATGCACCAGCACCATGTGCATCTACCGATGTACTGTGGTCATGCACAGTCTGTTGCAACAAAGAACAAGCAACCAAGGAGCATATTTGTGTTGGTCCTAGTTTTGTTATCTTTAGATGCCTTTCCCTATGTGAGCGCAGCAAATCTAGTCCTGCTCAAACTCTACAGCCTTGTCCCTTCCTTTCCTTTTTGAACTAGTACTTTCGCCCCTTCCTTTCCTCTTTGAACCACGTCCTAGATTTATGCGATACAACTTCCCCCACTACTTTCCCCCATTCCTTTCCTCTTTGAACCACGTCCTAGATTAATGCTATACAACTTTCCCCCTTCATTTCCTCTTTGAACCACGTCCTAGATTAATGCTATACAACTTCCCCCCTTCATTTCCTCTTTGAACCACGTCCTAGATTCATGCTATATACAACTTTTCCCACTACTTTCCCCCACTCCTTTCCTCTTTGAACCACGTCCTAAATTCATGGTATACATGCAGCTAGAGCAATGCATGTGGAGTAAGTAAATTATACCTTAAGGTTCTTGGGGCGTGGTTCGGTGGGCGACGGGACGGCGGCGAAGAAGAAGGGGTCGGAGGCCCTCCCGCGCCGCCACTGGGTGGAAAGTGAATAGCTGCGCCGGTAGTCCCTCGTCGACGGCGACAGTGTTAAGCCTCCTTCCCTTCCCGGCGAACGGATCCTGCCGGCTCTTTGAGCAGTAGTGAAGGGAGAGAGAGGCCAACGAAGTCTTGTTTAGATCTGGAGAGGGTGAGAGAGTGTGAAGAGAGCAACTACAAGCGCTGAGGCTCCAGCGGGAGAGGGCGAGAGAGTGAGAGAATAGGCTAACCAGCTACACAACCCTCCCGTTATATTCAACGAGAGGGAAATAACCTTTTATACATTCCTGCATTCGTGTGACAAGCATGTCGTGTTTTTTTTGTGTGTGGGAGTCATTGGGATTTCAATCATAATCGTGTCATGTGGCTTTGGTGGTAAGACTATCCACAGTGGTGCAGAAATAATGCAGCCTTAGTCACCTTACCTCTCTCCACGTAGCACGTTGGGTCCCACCAGTCAGAGGGTGAAACAAACAAATTAATAAGAAAAATTAAAAGCGCCAGCGGTGTATCTTACCTCACACATCTTGCTACTGCTCGGGAACACTGTCCAATTGATCCCTCTGTTCGCTCACGTACTATTTTAAGTGAATCCTTATTATAACATGCACACAAATTTTGGCCACTTGTATTCGACTTAAGTCAGTGTGCCACCGTATCTCGTTGTAGCGAGCAGACCTCAAACAGTCTGATCTCTGTGCTCCGGTGTCATCCCTGGATCAGTAATGCTGACACCACACAGTACTCGGAGGATTTATAACAGAGTAGCAATCACACACTTATTACATCGAGTGTCTCAATAGAGAACTTATTACAATAAATATGGCTTAAGGCCATCTAATAACTATAACAGCGGAAGGCTTGGAAGATAAGTGAGTCCATCAACTCCAACGGCATCACTGAGTATAGAACCACGACCTAAAAACTCCTTAATCATCGTCTGAAAAGTCTGCAACATTAATGTTGCAGTCCGAGACGGGTCAGCACATGGAATATGCTGGCATTGTAACACATAGAGAGTAATGGAATGAAAAAACTATACTATATGCATATTTGGCTGGTGGAAAGCTCTATGGTTACAGTTTTGCGTAAAGCCAATTTTTCCCTACTGCAAAGGAATAAATTATTTTAACTATCATGGTGGTTGTTAAACATTAAGAATGGTTGACAGCATTCTCAATCCCAATTAAGCATCATCATTAACAAAACCCAACAAAATTAATTTAGGGTAACATGTTGAGATTCACATGATAATCCAGGTACTAGATACTCAAGATGTCCATAACCGGGGACACGGCTAACCATGATTAGTTTGTTACACTCTGTAGAGGTTTGCGCACTTTTCCCCACAAGACTCGATCGCCTCCGTTTGGTTTCTCGCACTACATGGTGTTTGAGAAGACGGATGACCGAGACATAGTCTTTCAGAAGCGCTCGCACCTTACGATCGGGTAGACCGTACCACCTACATCCCCTACATCTGCTAGTCTACCACTGTAAGAGTTCGCACGACTTAGTCAACTATGCTAGAGCCCATAATAGCTTGTGGCTGCACACGGAAGTTTCTAGTATGAATAGTCTCATGATCCCTTTGAGCCTGGGTGGCGGTCCAAAAGAAAACAGGCAAGTCCTGGAATACCCAGGTGCCTCAATCCACCCAGATGTGTGTTTAAGTTGCCACCTTAGTAGATAAACCATTAATTAACAACTCACATCTGTCATGGATATCACTCACCCAATCCACGTCTACTAGCATAGCATGGCATAAAAGCAAACGTAGAAGTAACTCCCAAAGGTTTGATAATTAAACAGGTAATAGGTACTACCTCAACTACTTCCCATCCCACAATTTAATTAGATCCTAATCATGCAATGTGTGAGGATTGATCTAATGCAATAAAACTGGTGTAGAAAAGGTATGATCAAAGTGTTACTTGCCTTGCTGATGATCCGCGAAACATAGCGATTCGAAGTAACAGGCGGCGCACTCCGGGTATTCTATCGCAGACAAACAAACAAGCATACAATAAGTACTCATCTAATGCACGGGTAAAACTCAAATAAGAGATCTAACCAGAGGGTTCAACTTAAGAACTCCGGTTTGCAAAAAGAATCGAATCGAACGAAGCAACAAAAGTCAAACGGCGAAAGTAAACAACTTCGTTCTACTAATCTGGATCTAGGGCAGATTTTACAGCAGCAAAAACTTGTTTAAGTTGGTTAAACGGATAGAGGGTTTCGAGACGAAATTCCAGGCGCTTGAATCGCCTGATTCCGATAAACGAGCAAAAAGTTATACTAAAACGAAAATCAGATCAGGAATCGCGATCAGAAAAATCACGGATTTAATCCGATCAGGAATCACGACGAACGCTCGCTGAATAAAATAAACTGGAAAAACCGATCTATTTAAAAAAAACTGAAACTAAAAAAACCGACAAAAAAAAATAAAAAAAACCGGCACGGAAATCGAGGCGGCGAACCTCGGGCGGCGTGCGGCGGCGTCCGGCGGCGGCGGGGCGGCGCGGCGGCGGCGGCGGGCGCTGGGGCGGCTAGGGTTAGCCTCGGCTGGGCCTCTCCCCCGGCTTATATAGCCTAACGGGTCGGGAGTCCTAGTCGGACACGGCCCTAGGTCGGTTCGTTGTTTTTTTAAATAATTACGCGCAGAAGAAAAAAATAAAAAGAAATACTAAACGGACTCCAAAAATACCGAAATAAATTTTCCCGAGCTTCTAAAATCAAGCCGCAAAAGGTGAATATTTATTTGGGGCCTAAATGCAATTTTGAAAAACCCACATTTTTCCTAAATTCAAATAAAATAGCGAAAAACTCCGAAATAAAATCTTATTTGATTTTATTTTTAAATCCTCAATATTTCTTTATTTTGGGAAAGTCATTTTATTCCCTCTCTAATATTTTTGTATTAGAAATAATTGATGATAAAATAAATAAAATCAAATGATCCTATTTTCAAATTTGAGAAAACTCAAATATGAAAATAATGAATTCCCCAACTCTCTCCATGGGTCCTTGAGTTGCGTAGAAATTCTAGGATCAAGACCAAACGCAAATAAAATATGATATGCAATGATGATCTAATGTATAACATTCCAAATTGAAAATTTGGGATGTTACAAACCTACCCCCCTTAAGATGAATCTTGCCCTCGAGATTCGGGTTGGCTAGAAAATAGGTGAGGGTGGTCCTTGAGCAAATCTTCCTCTCGTTCCCAGGTGGCTTCATCCTCTGTGTGGTGGCTCCACTGAACTTTGCAAAACTTGATAACCTTGCTACGAGTGACTCGACTGGCAAACTCGAGAATCTTAACTGGTTTCTCCTCATAGGTCAAATCATTATCCAACTGAATAGTTTCCAATGGCACTATATCTCTCAGGGGTATGTCAGCCATCTCCGCGTAGCACTTCTTCAACTGAGAAACGTGGAACACATCATGAACTCCTAACAATCCTTCAGGCAATTCCAACTTGTAGGCCACTTCTCCCATACGCTCCAAAACTCGATATGGTCCTACAAATCGTGGCGCTAACTTTCCTTTAACTCCAAAACGCTTTGTTCCCCGAAGTGGTGATACTCGAAGATAAGCTCTATCTCCAACTTCGTAAACTGTCTCCTTGCATTTTGAATCTGCATAACTCTTCTGTCTGGACTGAGCTACCTTAAGCCTATCGCGAATCAATTTCACCTTCTGTTCAGACTCTTTAATCAAGTCAGGTCCAAACAACTGGCGGTCTCCAACTTCGTCCCATGACAACGGTGTCCTGCACCTCCTTCCGTACAAGGCTTCGAAAGGGGCCATCTTTAAACTAGATTGATAGCTGTTGTTGTAAGAAAATTCTGCATATGGCAAATTGTCGTCCCAACTAGATCCATAATCCAGCGCACAAGCTCTCAGCATATCCTCCAAAATCGGATTGACTCTCTCGGTCTATCCATCTGTCTGTGGATGAAAAGTTGTACTGAATTCTAGCCTGGTTCCCAAAGTTTCATGCAACTGTTTCCAGAACTTTGAGGTAAACTGGGTTCCTCTATCTGATACGATACTCCTCGGAACTCCATGTAGACATACGATCCTGGTCATGTATATCTTTGCCAACTTAGCACTGGTGTAAGTGGTCTTTACCGGGATGAAATGAGCTACCTTCGTCAACCGATCGACTACAACCCAAATCGAGTCATAGCCTGAACGAGTCCTGGGCAATCCTGTGATAAAATCCATGCCTAACTTATCCCACTTCCATTCGGGTATCGGCAATGGTTGTAACAGTCCTGCTGGCTTCTGATGCTCTGCCTTTACTCTCTGACATACATCACAAACTGCTACGTACTCCGCAATATCCTTTTTCATTCCGGTCCACCAGAAAATATCCTTCAAATCCAAATACATCTTGGTATTTCCTGGGTGAATCGAATATGGTGAATCATGTGCCTCTTGCAGTATCAACTTCCTGATCTCCGGGTCATTGGGCACGTAAACACGGTCTTCAAACCATAGGGTATCGTGCTCATCCTCACGAAATCCTTTAGCCTTTCCTTTGCTAAGTTTCTCCTTAATAGAAGCGATCTCCTTGTCAGTCCTTTGAGCTTCTCTGATTTTATCCATCAATGTAGACTGAATCTCCAGTGCTGCTACATAGCCTCTCGGAACTATTTCCAAACATAGTTCACGAAGATTTTCCGCTAACTCCCTTGGTATTCCTCCCGTCATTAATGTATTGACGTGGCTCTTACGGCTTAATGCATCGGCTACTACATTAGCCTTTCCGGGGTGATAATGCAATTTCATATCATAATCCTTAATGAGCTCCAACCATCTCCTTTGTCTGAGGTTTAACTCCTTCTGTGTGAAAATGTATTTCAAACTCTTATGATCCATGTACACCTCACAATGATTTCCAATGAGGAAATGTCTCCATGTTTTCAATGCATGCACTACGGCTGCTAACTCCAAATCATGCGTAGCATAATTCAACCCATGAGGCTTCAGTTGTCTTGAGGCATATGAAACAACTCTCCCTTCCTGCATAAGCACTGCTCCAAGTCCTCGACGTGAAGCGTCGCAATACACCTCATAGTCCTTGGTTTGATCTGGCAAAATCAACGCGGGTGAAGTAACCAAACGTTTCTTCAACTCCTGAAAACTAGCCTCACATTCCTCCGTCCATATGAACTCGGTATCTTTCTTCAACAACTCAGTCATAGGTTTCGCAATCTTTGAGAAATTCTCAATAAATCTCCGGTAGTATCCTACGAGTCCAAGAAAACTCCGGATCTCTCCAACCGTGGTTGGTGCTTCCCACTTGGTCACGGTATCAACTTTAGTGGGATCAACTGCTATACCTTCTCCATATATAACGTGTCCGAGGAATCCTACTTCCTTCAACCAAAACTCACATTTGCTGAACTTGGCATATAATTGATGTTCTCTGAGCTTTCCAAGTACCAAACGCAAATGCTCCTTATGCTCCTCTTCATTCTTCGAGTAAACTAGGATATCATCAATGAACACTACGATGAACTTATCCAAGAACTCCATAAACACTTTGTTCATCATGTTCATAAAATATGCAGGTGCGTTAGTCAGACCAAATGACATAACGGTATACTCGTATAGCCCATACCTGGTGGTAAAAGCTATCTTAGGTATATCCTGATCTCGAATCTTGAACTGGTGGTATCCTGATCGCAGATCGATCTTGGAAAATACCTAGCTCCTTGCAGACGATCAAACAGATCATTGATCATCGGTAGTGGGTACTTGTTCTTGATGGTTACTTCATTCAATCCTCGATAATCGACAACCATCCTTAACGATCCATCCTTCTTCTCCACTAGAAGTACTGGCGATCCCCAAGGCGAAGAACTTGGGCGAATATATCCTTTATCCAGTAACTCCTTAATCCGCTTCTTAATTTCCACCAAATCCTTTGCTGGCATCCTATATGGTCTCTTTGATATTGGCCCAGTGCCTGGCAATAGCTCAATCAAAAACTCAATATCTCTATCCGGTGGCATGCCGGGCAACTCTTCTGGAAATACATCAGGGAAATCCCTTACCACTGGTACTTCCTCCTGCACAACTCCTGTTAAGCAATTTACTTGAGTTCCTTTTGGCACATGTCGGGATACATACTTGATCCTTCCCCCTTCTGGTGTGGTAAGCAAAATTGACTTACTAGCACATTCAATATTCCCTTCATACTTTGATAACCAATCCATGCCTAATATCACATCCAATCCTTGGGATTCCAATACTATTAGGTTTGAGGGAAAAACATAGTTACCAATCCTTAATGGTAACCGATCACACCATCGACTAGCCATACATTCTGCTCCAGGCGAGGTTACTAACATGGGTGACCTCAGGGCTTGGGTTGACAGGTTATACTTATCCACAAATCCCCTTGAGATGTATGAATGCGATGCGCCAGTATAAAAAAGAACGAGTGCAGTAAATGACTTAACCAAAAACCTACCTATTACTGCATCAGGCTGAGCTTCAACCTCCTCCACGTTAACGTGGTTCACCTGTCCCCTGTTGAAAGGGTTCGGCTTCTTCCCAGAGCTTCCATTGCTATTTCCATTTTGTAATTCAGGGCATTCATTGGCATAATGTCCGGTCTTTGAACACTTAAAACAAGTGACTTGGCTCAGGTCCTTCTTGGCTGGGGTTGATGGGTTGGTGCGATTCTGGCCGTTGTTTCCTCCATTCCCATTACCATTCTTGGTGCCATTGTGATTGTGCGTGCTACCTCCCCCATGGGTATGCTGAAAATGTCCTCCCGGTCTAGGGGTAAAACGTGGCTTCTGCTGAGCTCCTGAATTGTACTTTCCTTGTCCATACTTCCTCTTGCAATTTTCAATTTGCTGCTGCTTCCCTTCAATCATAAGAGCACGATCTACCAACTCCTGGTAGTTGTTGAAGGTTGCTACCATCAACTACATGCTCAACTCATCGTTCAGTCCTTCCAGAAACTTCTCCTGCTTAGCTGCATCCGTAGCAACGTCATCTGGGGCATAACGTGCTAACTTACTAAAGTCCACATACTGGCCAACTGTCCGTCCTCCTTGGCGCAAGTTGCGAAACTCACGCTTCTTCATGGCCATAGCTCCTGCTGAAACATGGGCAGTACGAAAGGCCTACTGAAACTGGTCCCATGTGACGGTGTCGACAGGGAAAGTGGCTGTGAAATTCTCCCACCATGATGCTGCGGGTCCTTCAAGCTGATGTGCGGCAAACTTCACCTTCCCCGCATTTGTGCATCCTGCTGTAGTCAACTCTCTAGCTGTCTAGCCAATCATCTGCTACTATCGGCTCGGTGCTACTGGAAAACACCGGCGGATTCAGCCTAAGAAAATGGGCTAAGTGATCAACAGGTGGTGGTGGTGGTGGTGGGTTGTTGTTGTTGTTCCCCTGATTCTGATTCTGGACTAGCAATTGCATCAATGTGTTCTGCTGCTGGATCAACTAGGTGAGCTCCGGTGGAAAGGTAAATCCGGGGTCACGTCTCGGATGCATCTGAGGGTTTAGAAAAGATGAGATGTAAGAATAGAGGGGGTCTAAAGAGAAAACACTACCCATATGCACATGAGGCAAAAGCAAACAATTCACTTCATTCAATCAAACAAGGGCATACAATCGATCTAACTATCGCAGAAGTGCTCGGACTACTATATTTACATGGTGGACTACTACTACTAATGAGGTGGTCTACTAGAAATATTCGTCGGTTGCAGACTCCATGATATCTGCTCTAGCTTCATCAATATAGTCATCATCGCTCTCATCTGGATCCATGTCGGTGTCGTCGATGATGATGTAGTCTTCCGGGCTAATCTCCTTGGGTTCTTCGTCTTCATCTACTGGTGTAGGGCCTCCCATAAATATCCCGATCTTCATTGTTAGGCCGGCATTCTTATCCACCAATACTTCAATTTCCTCTTCATAATCTTCACGTGTAGCCTTGAGTTCTTCCTCCAGTTCCTTGATTCTTGTCTTAGCCTTCTTCAGTTCTATCATGTCAGCGCACATCTAGTTCTCCTGTCGTCGAATGTGCTGGTTTAACTCCTGGATAAAAGCTGCAATTGATCTATCCTTCCTGGTACTGATCATCTCCCAGTTCTCATCTCGGCGCCCACAAATCTGGTAGATAGTGTCCTTGAGATCCTTGCGGTAGACTTCTCCAATGCATCCCATGGCGATATGAGCTGCCATGCTCTTTCCTAGATTCCAAGTTGGTGCATCAAAAGAAAACTCTATGGGCTCAGTGACTGGATGAACGTCCTTCCTGGAACTTGAACTTGAATTATCCAGCGCTCTTCTTCAGGTAAAGTGGCGTTGTAGGTTCCGGTGAAGCCTGGTACTCCTATGTTCAGGTATCTAGTGACTTCCTTCAAGTGACGTCCAAAGAGTGTATCTTCATCCGGTTGTGTGAACTTGTTCCTTGCATCCGCCATCCTAAACAGTAGAAAAGATGAGAAGTCAGAAGAGAAGAGAGTGAATAGTGATCTAGGTCTTTAGCTTAGTGGTCGTGTCCTACAGTCAGCGTGTGCTCTGATACCATCTCTGTAGCGAGCAGACCTCAAACAGTCTGATCTCTGTGCTCCAGTGTCATCCCTGGATCAGTAATGCTGACACCACACAGTACTCGGAGGATTTATAACAGAGTAGCAATCACACACTTATTACATCGAGTGTCTCAATAGAGAACTTATTACAATAAATATGGCTTAAGGCCATCTAATAACTATAACAGCGGAAGGCTTGGAAGATAAGTGAGTCCATCAACTCCAACGGCATCACTGAGTATAGAACCACGACCTAAAAACTCCTTAATCATCGTCTGAAAAGTCTGCAACATTAATGTTGCAGTCCGAAACGGGTCAGCACATGGAATATGCTGGCATTGTAACACATAGAGAGTAATGGAATGAAACAACTATACTATATGCATATTTGGCTGGTGGAAAGCTCTATGGTTACAGTTTTGCGTAAAGCCAATTTTTCCCTACTGCAAAGGAATAAATTATTTTAACTATCATGGTGGTTGTTAAACATTAAGAATGGTTGACAGCATTCTCAATCCCAATTAAGCATCATCATTAACAAAACCCAACAAAATTAATTTAGGGTAACATGTTGAGATTCACATGATAATCCAGGTACTAGATACTCAAGATGTCCATAACCGGGGACACGGCTAACCATGATTAGTTTGTTACACTCTGTAGAGGTTTGCGCACTTTTCCCCACAAGACTCGATCGCCTCCGTTTGGTTTCTCGCACTACATGGTGTTTGAGAAGACGGATGACCGAGACATAGTCTTTCAGAAGCGCTAGCACCTTACGATGGGTAGACCGTACCACCTACATCCCCTACATCTGCTAGTCTACCACTGTAAGAGTTCGCACAACTTAGTCAAACTATGCTAGAGCCCATAATAGCTTGTGGCTGCACACGGAAGTTTCTAGTATGAATAGTCTCATGATCCCTTTGAGCCTGGGTGGTGGTCCAAAAGAAAACAGGCAAGTCCTGGAATACCCAGGTGCCTCAATCCACCCAGATGTGTGTTTAAGTTGCCACCTTAGATAAACCATTAATTAACAAACTCACATCTATCATGGATATCACTCACCCAATCCACGTCTACTAGCATAGCATGGCATAAAAAACAAACGTAGAAGTAACTCCCAAAGGTTTGATATTAAACAGGTAATAGGTACTACCTCAACTACTTCCCATCCCACAATTTAATTAGATCCTAGTCATGCAATGTGTGAGGATTGATCTAATGCAATAAAACTAGGTTGTAGAAAAGGTATGATCAAAGTGTTACTTGCCTTGCTGATGATCCGCGAAACCTAGCGATTCGAAGTAACAGGCGGCGCACTCCGGGTATTCTATCGCAGACAAACAAACAAGCATACAATAAGTACTCATCTAATGCACGGGTAAAACTTAAATAAGAGATCTAACCAGAGGGTTCAACTTAAGAACTCCGGTTTGCAAAAAGAATCAAATCAAACGAAGCAACAAAAGTCAAACGGCGAAAGTAAACAACTTCGTTCTACTAATCTGGATCTAGGGCAGATTTTACAGTAGCAAAAACTTGTTTAAGTTGGTTAAACGGATAGAGGGTTTCGAGACGAAACTCCAGGCGCTTGAATCGCTTGATTCCGATAAACGAGCGAAAAGTTATACTAAAACGAAAATCGGATCAGGAATCGCGATCAGAAAAATCGCGGATTTAATCCGAGAAAAGAAAAAAAACGACGAACGCTCGCTGAATTAAATAAACCGGAAAAACCGATCTATTTAAAAAAACCAAAACTAAAAAAACCGACAGAAAAACCGAACGGTTTTTCGAAAAAAATAAAAAAAACGGTGCGGAAATCGAGGCGACGAACCTCGGGCGGCGTGCGGCGGCGTGCGGCGGCGGCGGGGCGGCGATGGCGGCGGGCGCTGGGGCGGCTAGGGTTAGCCTCGGCTGGGCCTCTCCCCCGGCTTATATAGCCTAACGGGCCGGGAGTCCTAGTCGGACACGACCCTAGGTCGGTTCGTTTTTTTTTTTTAAATAATTACGCGCAGAAGAAAAAAATAAAAAGAAATACTAAACGGACTCCAAAAATTCTGAAATAAATTTTCCCGGGCTTCTAAAATCAAGCCGCACAAGGTGAACATTTATTTGGGGGCCTAAATGCAATTTTGAAAAACCCACATTTTTCCTAAATTCAAATAAAATAGCGAAAAACTCTGAAATAAAATCTTATTTGATTTTATTTTTAAATCCTCAATATTTCTTTATTTTGGGAAAGTCATTTTATTCCCTCTCTCATATTTTTGTAATAGAAATAATTGATGATAAAATAAATAAAATCAAATGATCCTATTTTCAAAATTTGAGAAAACTCAAATATGAAAATAATGAATTCCCCAACTCACTCCGTGGGTCCTTGAGTTGCGTAGAAATTCTAGGATCAAGACCAAACGCAAATAAAATATGATATGCAATGATGATCTAATGTATAACATTCCAAATTGAAAATTTGGGATGTTACACTCGTATACTTACTACTCCCTCCGTCTAGGTGTAATAAGTCACGTTAGAAGGTGCAACGGGACCAAGGTGCGTGCGTGTGCATGTGTGTGTGTGTGTTTAACACCATGTGTGTGTTAGAGAGAGCGACAGATCGACCTACTCATACAGAGATGTTGTGTAGTGTACGATTTTAGTCGCGAGAGTCGGTGCATACTCTCGTTTTCCGGGCGTGTCCGGTAGGGACATGCGGACAGCTGCCACGCCCGCTCCTGACCAGCCTGGCCCACCCAAAGCCCCTCCATCGCCCGCGCGCGCTTCCCGCCCAAAATGGTCAGCGCCGCTCCAAAGAATCGGTGCCGCATTCATGCCCGGGCAGAGCAGACGCGACCTCTCACTGGCGCAAGAGTGATGGTTGCTTCGTCCGTCCAACTTACTGCTGGGTCTATGTGATTTGATGGCTCATTGGTCTTTATTACTGAGGTGGTAGGATTGCTGGATGTCCCACGCTTTCGGCGAAAGGAGGTATACTACTACTACTACTAGATTACAATTTTCTCCATTCTTACAGCGGAGGCGTGCAAGAGCAGTGAAAACACGCAGGCTCAGTGATTACATGGCCCACCTCACACTACTATCACCGTGCGACACCTAACTCTTTACATAATACTCCCTCCGTTCCTAAATATTACTAGATGAGTCCCCGCGCGTTGGCGCGGAACAGCGGTATATCTCTCTGCGCAAAATTATCGATTTCATAGAACAAAAAAAAATTCTATAACCGCATGACAAATGTGGTAGCCAAACTAAATAAACTCCCATCATCATTTAGATCATCCCACGTAAGGAAAAAAGATCAGCCAACTCCTGAACTCCTACTGCATAATGGGATTATATTTTTATTTTTGACATGTTAATGGGACTTAAAAGCTCACTTACATGCATGCTACCGGTGCATGCTTGCATGCAGACATGTTGATGTGATTTAAAACCCACTCACATGCATGTGGCACGGTATTTCTGCATGCTTGCATGTGGCTTAGTTCGGAGCCTCTCAACGTCAAGATCAGATGGCTATTATGGACTGAATTACTTCATCTAATGGCTACATCAATTTTGATGACGTGGCTCAAGGAGAGGATAGAGAATTCCTAGTAGTGGGGGCTAGCTATTACTAGTAGATATAAGTCTTTGTAGAGATTCCACTACATAGGGAACAAAATGAATGAATCTACACTTAAAATGCATCTATATACATCCTCATGTGGTTCATGGTGAAATCTCTACAAAGACTTATATTTAGGAAAGGAGGAAGTACTAGTATAGTACGTACTGTAATTTATCAGCGAGATAAATTTGTACAATGCTATGAAGCTTCCAGCTTCTGTTACATGTATCTTGCGTCCAAGGTTGCCCGTTGCAACATTTCATCAAATACAAAGGAGACTAACATGCATGCTATTGCATCTAAATGATTGACAGATCATAGCAAATATGTACTCCCTCCATTCCAAAATAAGTTTCTCAACTTTGTGCAAACTTTAGTACAAAGTTGTACTACTACTAAAGTTGACACTTATTTTGGAACAGAGGCATCTAAAGAAAAAAACGATCCATGCAGTCCCTAGCCCTTGAACCGTGAACCCTGACCAGGCTTCAATTTGCTGGCAACGTTCGAGCTTCCTAATAAATGAAGTTTGCAACCTTTTAACCATCGGATCATTTTGTGCAGTTTCACCAAAATCGAGATGAGCATCCCTGTGGCAAAGAAATTGAACAAGCATGATTAGAATAAGATTGCTGGGACTAGTTGATGAGACATAAACTCATCACAAATACAGTACGTAGAAGCCAGTAGGGTATGTGCGGGGCAAAGAAGTAGAGAAATATCCACAGGGAGTGATGTGGGCAGCTGGAGCAGTGGTGCAAGCCAGCTGTAAAGGGAGTTGTACCTGAGGGACGTAGCTCAACCTTGAGGAGGGCGGCAGGAGGCGGCAACTGCCCATGTCGCAACAGTGAGCAAGGGACGAAGGCAACCTCACCGGCTTTGTGAGAGAGAACGGCGGGGACCCCTGATCGGGACGTGCCGACAGTGGGTTTTCGCCGTCGGCGATGGCCACCGCATCTACACTAAGCATCCACCCCTTCCCCAAGCGGACGTGATCCGCCGGGATGTTAGAGATGTGGCCACAGTCGTTTTGTGCGAGAGAGTGTGAAGAGAGCAACCCCAGCAAGCAACTGTGTAGGCTGGCCCGTCCTGACTATGTACTCCTTTTATCTCCATATGAACCTATCATATTGCGTATGTGCCACTGAAGAAAAAAAACTTTATTTATAAATGACGCGGCACCTACTACTCGTTCTCCTATAACCTTGCGCTTGGCATCTCCAAAATATTGACCTTGCGATTGGCTCTTCGCCTCTTCGGGAAGTCGAGCAATAATGGTAGTGCAGTATATATCGTTCTGGCTATATGAGACCGAATGAATTGCTGCACGTCCACCACGTGGGCGAGGGTCGAGGGGCGAGGGAGAGTGCTACATACGGAGCAAGTGAATCTACACTCTAAAATACGTCTATATACATCAGTGTTTGGAGCATGTACTAGTAGTTTATATTGAAATCTACTAAAGGACATATATATTCCAAACAATATGATATAATCTCTATAACCAAGGTAGTAGGGACGAGGAGTAAACGTAGGGAGTAGTAAATTTTTCTCCTCGTCCTGCGAGCCACCGCGCGCATGGGCGAGGGAGCGGGCGTAAGGCGTAGTAAGCAAGCTTCACCTCATCCTGCGAGCCACCGCGCCCGTGGGCGGGGGAGACGGCGTACTAAGCAAGCTTCTCCTCGTTCTGTGAGTTGACGGGACACATCAAAAGTATTCCAGTGTATAGAGCCTTGCCTCTAAGGTAGGCCCCACATGGTTTGCCTTTTTTTTTAATTTAACATAACGCGTCAAGTCGCAATTTGTTTGTTCACCCGTGGTAGATGATCCTTCCTCCACCAAGTGGACAACCAGTACACGTGCCAAATTACCACGTGGGCTGCCTTTTTCGTACAGAAATGAGCTCCACCGTGTACCCGCGCGGGTGTGGTTGGGAAAGAGACAGGAGTACGTGCGCCGTGCATGCACCTCTTCTCTTCGTGCACGTTCCCCACCTACGTGGGTGTGTGCGAGAGATACAAACCGCGTTCGTGAGTGAATTATTTGTGGGAATATGTGTCGATGACATCTCAAACAAAATTTTGCATGCAATGTGTGTGAAATGGAGGCCTATCCATATCATACATAGAGGGTCGGGCAATCCACGAGAAGAGAGGGAGGGGTCATAGCTATCGATAGAGTCGAAGAGAGGATCAAGTGGGTGGGTGCGAGATCGATGAAGAGAGCCATCGAAATTGTGTGTGTGTACAAGTCAAAGATATAGGGCGACTGGCCTACCGGAATGTTAGAGGGCACACGTCAAGTTTGTGTGTGGCAGGGAGACATGACTAGAGCGCTCGATGTGTCGGTGTCTGTGTGGGGGGGAGGGGGTGGTGGGAGGGGTAGGCAGAGGCCTAACTATAGAGGTAGAACGACTCGTATATGTGTTGAGAAGGAGAGACCCAGCTATGTCTTGAGGGAGATCGGTCGACATCCATACATAACTGAAGGACGGGAAATATGATGGGAGAGAGATAGAGGAGAGAGAGAGGGAGGGAGAGGGAGGGAGAGGGGTAGAGTGCTGGATGGGTGATGGAGTTGCTTCTCGAAGATGGTGGGAGAGGACTACTACAAACTGAGGGTGGAACTGCAATGTTATCAATAAGAGTGGGGATGTGTTTCTGTGTGTGCCTGTGCGTGATAGATCTGTCGGGACGCATCCATGGATGATGAAGGGGAACCATGTGTTTGGTAAGCAAACCTAACTAGATCGGTAGATCAATTGTTGTTTGTCGGAGGAAGGGAGAGACACAACTAATGAGGTAGATCGATTGACGTGTGGGTAAAAACGAGTTATAAGGACATAGCTAGCTATATGTATAGCGAGAGATCGGTCGGTGTACGTCCATTTGTTAGAGGCTAATAAGGCCCATCGAGACGGATAGACAGAGAGAATGGAGCTAGGAGGTGGTGCGAGAGGCCCAACTACTAGCTAGATAGGGGGAGGAGTGTGCGGTTGTGAGAGAGCGATGAAAAGAGGGGCAAGAGTTTACACGTGTGTCTGACCGTATGAGAGACACGAGGCAAGGACACATAAAGGAGGAGATTGAAGGTGTGTTTGTATGTTGTAGGCAGGCATCGCTGCAGAGGTTTACCGATCGGTGTGTGTCGGAAAGGAGTTGTGGAGACTCTGGGAGAATGACCTAAAGAAAAAAATGAATGTGCCCGGTGGATAGAATGCCGAGGGAGGGGGAGGGCGAGGAGGGCGTGTGCATGCATGAGAGAAAGTTAGTGGTAGCTACAAAGGTTAGAGGATTGTGTGGGTGTAAGAGACTAACAAAGATCATAATTTGATATGAAAGCGGATTCATATATTTGAATAGGAGATCATAGTGTTTTAAACATTGCATGCATGAATATAGCGGTGATACACGTGCTGTGCACATGTTATACCATAATTTGATAATGCATGGTGTTTGCAACTCACAGCTAAATGCTGAACAATCTAAACCATACTATACATCAAACAATCTCATATTTTATTTGAATTTCTGATAATGTGTGGCGTTTGCAGCTTACAACTAAATATAGAACAATCTAAACAATACTATATATAGAACATTCTCACATTTTATTTGAATTTGTGGTAATGTGTGGTGTTTGCAACTCACATCTAAATACTTGTAGGCGTATGGGGCGGGGCACCATACATAATGTGATAAACACATTATACATATGAGACATGGTTTAGATTATGAAGATCTAGCTAGAGCTAGAAATGTAATGTGATTTGAAATCAAAATAAAGTGGATTCAAAAAATCTAGTTCGAGTTCATATAGTACACATAGTTCATATGTAACTCGAGACTAATCATGTGGTGTGCTGTGAAGATAATACACAAACGATGGTTTAACTTGACAATAATGATGATTGTAGATCTTATTAAAACAGAGAAATGAATTCAAATGCTTTGACTTCACAACAATCATTACTGTAGATCTTATTCAAATAGAGAAACGAATTCAAATTTAGTTCATATTGAAGCGGTAGTATGTACATTTGGAATGCACTAAAACGTTCATTTGAGTAGTAGGTTGCATGCATTATACATGTAGCGAAATATTTTAATTGAACATAACATGAATTCAAAGTTTTGAATGACATTTGTAGGGCGCATTGATTTGGTACAGTACACGTTAGGCTTGTCCGAAAATTTCAATCCGCGCCTTGTTAGCCCGAAATATTTAAGATATATTTTTGTCTCGTTGTGCTCCGACAACTCCCTCCATCTCAACCCGCGCCTTGCTATTCCGAAATTACAACGCGCGCGAAAACTCCCACCTCCGGTGAAATCCCAACACGCGAAATGCCCGTGGTACCCCCGAACCGAAAGAACCGCCTCAAATCGGTGGGGGTACTTTTGTAACTTACCCCACATTTCAGACAAGCGCGTCTCTAAGCCATGGTTCCCCACTGCCATCCCATCCGCCCACCCATTCGTACACTGAGGCCACGAAAACCCGCGATGAAACCCCATACCCTGCTCCGTCCACCACCCAGCCGGAGCCTCTTCCCCGACGACGTCGTCCACAGCAACACCTCAACGTCCCTCATCCACCATACCGGATGAGGATCCGTCGTCGATCTCATCGTCCCGCCGGTTCAGCCACACCGTCCTCCACCTCCAAGGATCTGCCCCGACGTTTCCCTCGTCTTTCACGCCACCTCCATTCCCACACCGCCGTCTTCACCTGCATCACCGGAAGAGCATCATCATCACCGTTTCCTCGGATGAAGCTGCGGCCTAATCGGCGCCACTAAAGAGGTTGTACACTAATCGCCGCATTTTCTTCTTGATTCGATCTCACGGTGCTGCTGATAACCCACAAGTATAGGGGATCGCAACAGCTTTCGAGGGTAGAGTATTCAACCCAAATTTATTGATTCGACACAAGGGGAGCCAAAGAATATTCTCAAGTATTAGCAGCTGAGTTGTCAATTCAACCACACCTGGAAACTTAGTATCTGCAGCAAAGTGTTTAGTAGCAAAGTAATATGATAGTGGTGGTAGCGGCACCAAAAGTAAGACAGCAAAAGTAATGTTTTTGGTATTTTGTATTGATTGTAACAGTAGCAGCGGGAAAGTAAATAAGCGAGAACCAGTATATGGAAAAACTCGTAGGCATCGGATCAGTGATGGATAATTATGCCGGATGCGGTTCATCATGTAACAGTCATAACATAGGGTGACACAGAACTAGCTCCAATTCATTATGTAATGTAGGCATGTATTCCGTATATAGTCATATGTGCTTATGGAAAAGAACTTGCATGGCATCTTTTGTCCTACCCTCCCGTGGCAGCGGGGTCCTATTGGAAACTAAGGGATATTAAGGCCTCCTTTTAATAGAGAACTGGAGCAAAGCATTAGCACATAGTGAATACATGAACTCCTCAAACTATGGTCATCACCGGGAGTGGTCCCGATTATTGTCACTTCGGGGTTGCTGGATCATAACACATAGTAGGTGAATATAGACTTGCAACATAGGATCAAGAAGTCACATATATTCATGAAAACATACTAGGTTCAGATTTGAAATCATGGCACTCGGGCCCTAGTGACAAGCATTAAGCATAGAAAAGTCATAGCAACACCAATCTCAGAACATAATGGATAGTAGGGATCAAACCCTAACAAAACTAACTCGATTACATGATAAATCTCATCCAACCCATCACCGTCCAGCAAGCCTACGATGGAATTACTCACGCACGGCGGTGAGCATCATGAAATTGGTGATGCAGGATGGTTGATGATGACAACGGCGAAGAATCCCCCTCTCCGGACCCCCGAACGGACTCCAGATCAGCCCTCCCGAGAGGTTTTAGGGCTTGGCGGCGGCTCCGTATCGTAAAACGCGATGATTTCTTCTCTCCGATTTTTTTCTCATCGAAACTCAATATATGGAGGTGGAGTTGGAGTCGGAGACGCAACAGGGGGCCCATGAGGTGTGTGTGTGGGGGGGGGGGGGCGTCCCCACCCTCGTGAGAAGGGTGTGGGCCCCCCGGTCTTCATCTTTGGCGAGGATTTTTTATTGTTTTTTCTAAGATGTTCCATGGAGTTTCAGGTCATTCCGAGAATATTTGTTTTCTGCACATAAAACAACACCATGGTAATTCTGTTGAAAACAGCGTCAGTCCGGGTTAGTTCCATTCAAATCATACAAGTTAGGGTCCAAAACAAGGGCAAAAGTGTTTGGAAAAGTAGATACGACGGAGACGTATCAACTCCCCCAAGCTTAAACCCTTGCTTGTCCTCAAGCAATTCAGTTGACAAACTGAAAGAAAAAAAGAAAAACTTTTACAAACTCTGTTTGCTCTTGTTGTTGTAACTATGTCAAGCCAACATTCAAGTTTTCAGCATAGATCATAACTAACCACATTTGCAATAATTCTCAGGTCTCATCATTACTCATATCAATAGCATAATCAACTAGCAAGTCATAATAATAAATCTCGGATGACAACACTTTCTCAAAAAAATCATAATATGATATAACAAGATGATATCTCGCTAGCCCTTTCTGAGACCGCAAAACATAAATGCAGAGCACCTTTAAAGATCAAGGACTGGCTAGACATTGTAATTCATGGTAAAAGAGATCCAATCATAGTCATACCCAATATAAATTAACAGTGATGAATGCAAATGACGGCTGTGCTCTCCAGCTAGTGCTTTTTAATAAGTGGGTGATGACTCAACATAAAAGTAAATGGATAGGCCCTTCGCAGACGAAAGCATGGATTGTAGAGGTGCCAGAGCTCGGTTTTGAAATAGAGATAAATTGTATTTTGAGCGGTATACTTTCATTGTCAACGTAGCAACTAAGAGATGGTGATATCTTCCATGCTAAACACATTATAGGCGGTTCCCAAACAGAATGGTAAAGTTTATACTCCCCTCCACCAACAAGCATCAATCCATGGCTTGCTCGAAACAACGAGTGCCTCCAACATACATCAGGTCCCAGGGGGAGTTTTGTTTGCAATTAATTTTGACTTAGTTTGCATAAAGCATGGGACTGGGCATCCCGGTGACCAGCCATTTTCTCGTGAGTGAGAAGCGGAGACCACTCCTCTTGAGAATAACCCGCCTAACATGGAAGATAAGGACAACCTTTGTTGATACATGAGCTATTCGAGCATACAAAACAGAATGTTTATTTGAAGGTTTAGAGTTTGGCACATACAAATTTACTTGGAACGGCACGTAGATACCACATATAGGAAGGTATGGTGGACTCATCTGGAACAACTTTGGGGTTTAAGGGATTGGATGCACAAGCAGTATTCCTGCTTACTACAGGTGAATGCTAGCAAAAGACTGGGAAGCGACCAACTAGAGAGCGACAACAGCCATGTACATGCATTAAAATTAATAAACATTGGATGCAAGCATGAGTAGGATATAATCCACCATGAACATAAATATCGTGAAGGCTATGTTGATTTTGTTTCAACTACATGCGTGAACATGTGCCATGTCAAGTCACTTAAATCATTCAAACGAGGATACCACCCCATCATACCACATCATAATCATCTCAATAGCATGTTGGCATAAAAGGTAAACCATTATAACTCATAGCTAATCAAGTATGGCACAAGCAACTATGATCTCTAATTGTCATTGCAAACATGTTTATTCATAATAAGCTGAATCAAGATCATATTTACAAAAACAAAAGAGGTCGAGTTCATACCAGCTTTTCTCATCTCAGTCAGTCCATCATATATCATCATAATTGCCTTTCACTTTCACGACCGAACGGTGTGAATAATAATAAGAGTGCACGTGCATTGGACTAAGCTGGAATCTGCGAGCATTCAATAAACAGGAGAAGACAAGGCAATATGGGCTCTTGGTTAATTCAACAATAATGCATATAAGAGCCACTTCAACAATTTAATTATGGTCTTCTCCTAGTGACCCCCAAAGAAAAGAAAATAAATAAAATTATTTACACGGGAAAGCTCCCAACAAGCAAAAGATGAACGGGAAATATTTTTGGGTTTTCTTTTTTTATTATTACTACTACAGCAGAAAAATAAACTACTACTAATTTTTTGGTTTTTCTTAAGGTTTAACAAACACACAAGAAGAAAGCAGGAAAAGGAAAATAAACTAGCATGGATATTACAGTGAAAAAGTATGAGCACCGACATCTAGCAATGAGTGTGTGTGAACATAAATGTAATGTCGGTGAGAAATACGTACTCCCCCAAGCTTAGGCTTTTGGCCTAAGTTGGTCTATGGCCACGGCTGGCCTGGCGGATATCCATAATAATAGTTGTTGGGGTCGTACTGTGATGAAGAAGAAGACTCTGACTGCCACTGGCTGACAGTCATCTATGGATCCCAAGAATAAACAGATTGTCGTGGAGGCTCATCTTGTGGTTCCTGTTTTGGCTCCTCGACTGGTGCAGGGTTCCGGTAGGCATGAATAGCCGTCAACGGAACAAGGTACGTGCCTGCAGTCAAATCAAACAAAGAAGGAGCAGGCAAGGAATAGTCTCAGGATGATGTTTATTAAAGGACAATTGATATTTAAGCTCCCCTGCCCTATTTTTAACAATAAAATCATGTGCCACCATACTTTTATGATCTAGATAAACACGAGGCAACACCTTTTATTCCTTCTCAGCATGCCTAATAGGTATGTTAAAATGTGCGGCCAGGCGTGTGGCATAGATGCCTCCAAAGATGGGGCCCTTAGTACGGTTCATATTTAACCGTCTAGCAATAATACCGCCCAAACTAAAAGTGTTATCATTGTATAAACCTTGGAGCATAATAATTAAATCAGGGATACTAAGGTTTCCAGAATTTCCGCGTCCAATTAAACAACGACTAGCAAATAATGCAAAGTAATGCAAAACAGGAAAATGTATGCTACTGATTCGTGCGTCGAAAACCTTCCTGGTTTCTCCTACACTGATATTATCAATAAACCCTTCAAACAAAAGTGAACCAACTTCAATAATATTGATAGCAACTACTCCTACAAGTGCCTAGGGCCTATATCAAGCACTAGAACTACTTGGAACCATATAAATTTGACATGCAAGCTCAAGAACATGGTCACCTATGCACACAAATTTGCAAAGAATAAAGCACTAGAACAAAAACTAATTGGACCAATGGAGGAGTCACATACCAAGGAACAATCTCCCCAAGCAGTTTTGCGAGAGGTGCTTTGAGCAAGGAGATCAAAAATCACAGCAAAAGTGGCTGGAACTCGTGCTTGAGTTGGTTTTTCGGGTTTGTGTGAGATAGAGGAAGAAGATGGGTGCTGGGATAAGTGGAGGAGGGCCACCGTGGGCCCACGAGGTAGGGGGGCGCGCCCTATAGGGGGGGGGGCGCCCGCCATCCTCGTGGCCAGGTGGCAGCTCCTCCCGCGGTAATTTTTGCACAGTAAATCCTCAAATATTCCCAAAAAAATCATATTAAATTGGCATGGCATTCTGAGGACTTTTATTTTCGGGATATTTTTATATTGCACAGATAAGTCAGGAAACAGACAGAAAATACTATTTTTACTTTATTTAATATAAATAACAGAAAGTATAGAGAGGGTACATAAGATTTTGTGCTTCTAGTTTCATCCATCTCATGCTCATCAAAAATAATCCACTAACAAGGTTGATCAAGTCTTGTTAACAAACTCATTCCGATAATCATGAAACCGGAGAAATTTTGAATAACACTAAGTTATCTCAACGGGGATATGCACATCCCCTATAATAAGAATATCATATTTCTTCTTGGCAGTAGGGAGAGGAAATTCAAAACCTCCAAATATAATCGATGGAATTTTCCCAATAGAATTGATACTATGAACTTGAGGTTGTTTCCTCGGAAAGTGTACCGTATGCTCATTACCATTAACATGAAAAGTGACATTGCCTTTGTTGCAATCAATAACAGCCCCTGCAGTATTAAGAAAAGGTCTTCCAAGAATAATAGACATACTATCATCCTCGGGAATATCAAGAATAACAAAGTCCGTTAAAATAGTAACGTTCGCAACCACAACAGGCACATCCTCACAAATACCGACAGGTATAGCAGTTGATTTATCAGCCATTTGCAAAGATATTTCAGTAGGTGTCAGCTTATTCAAGTCAATTCTATGATATAAAGAGAGAGGCATAACACTAACACCGGCTCCAAGATCACATAAAGCAGTTTTAATATAACTTCTTTTAATGGAGCAAGGTATAGTAGGTACTCCGGGGTCTCCAAGTTTCTTTGGTATTCCACCCTTAAAAGTGTAATTAGCAAGCATGGTGGAAATTTCAGCTTCCGGTATCTTTCTTTTATTAGTAATGATATCCTTCATATATTTGGCATAAGGATTTGTTTTGAGCACATCAGTTAATCTCATACGCAAAAAGATAGGCCTAATCATTTCAGCAAAGCGCTAAAAATCCTCATCATCCATTTCCTTGGATGGTTTCGGAGGAAAAGGCATGGGTTTCTGAACCCAAGGTTCCCTTTCTTTACCATGTTTCCTAGCAACAAAGTCTCTTTTATCATAACGTTGATTCTTTGATTGTGGGTTATCAAGATCAACAGCAGGTTCAATTTCTACATCATTGTCATTACTAGGTTGAGCATCATCATGAACATCATCATTAATATTTTTACTAGGTTCATGTTCATTACCAGATTGTGTTTCAGCATCAAACATAGAAATATCATTTGGATTATCAGGTGGTTCAGCAATAGGTTCACTAGAAGTTTGCACAGTTCTATCATTTTTCTTCTTCTTCTTTTTAGAAGAACTAGGAACATCAATATTATTTCTTTGAGAATCTTGCTCGATTCTCTTAGGGTTGCCTTCAAGATACAAAGGTTCCTGAGTCATTCTACCAGTTCTAGTAGCCACTCTAACAGCATAATCATTTTTCTTACTATTCATTTCATCAAGCCCTTCTTTTTGAGCCTTAAGTACTTGCTCTACTTGAGTGGTAACCATAGAAGCATGTTTGCTAAAAAGTTTAAGCTCACCT
Organism: Triticum urartu; assembly: GCF_003073215.2. Lineage (NCBI taxonomy): Eukaryota > Viridiplantae > Streptophyta > Magnoliopsida > Poales > Poaceae > Triticum > Triticum urartu. The sequence continues at coordinate 47,650,039 of NC_053028.1, read as the reverse complement.
TTAATATTAGCCATATAATCACCCAAGCGTCTAATCATATGAGCATTTTCTTTTAATTGTCTACCAAAATAAGCATTGAAGTCGTCTTGCTTATACATAAAGTTATCAAACTCATCCAAGCACTGACTAGCAATTTTAGTAGGAGGAATTTCAGCTTTATCATATCTATAGAGAGAATTTACCTTTACTACCTGTGTCGGGATATTGGGATCAGGAGGTTCTTCAGTAAATAAATAATTAAGATCATATGTTTCTTCAACAGGCGGTATATTAAGACCATGTATTTCTTCAATAGGAGGTAAATTCTTAACGTCTTTAGCTTTAATACCATTTTCTTTCATAGATTTCTTTGCCTCTTTCATATCTTCAGGACTGAGAAATAGAACACCTCTCTTCTTCGGAGTTGGTTCAGGAATAGGCTCAGTAATTGGAGCAGGAGATGGCTCAGGAGCTTGCTCAGGAGGTGCCCAATTATTTTCATTTGTGAACATATTATTCAATAGAATTTCAGCTTCATCCGGTGTTCTTTCCCTGAAAAGAGAACCAGCACAACTATCCAGGTAATCTCTGGAAGCATCGGTTAGTCCATTATAAAAGATATCAAGTATTTCAGGTTTCTTAAGAGGATGATCAGCCAAAGCATTAAGTAACTTGAGAATCCTCCCCCAAGCTTGAGTATTCTATAGTCTCACCTAAATAGCTTGGCGTAATCATGGTCATAGCTGTTTCCTGTGTGAAATTGTTATCCGCTCACAAGCACACAAATACGAGCAAGAAGCATAAATCAAAGCCTGGGGACTACGCACACAACCAGGATCAAGAGAATTAAACCATATCTTAGCATCCCCCTTTAATGAGAACGGAAATATTTTGAGTATATAAAAGTAACGCGATCTCTCATCATTAGTAAACAAGGCAGCTATATCATTTAACTTAGTAAGATGTGCCACAACAGTTTCAGATTCATAGCCATAAAACGGATCAGATTCAACCAAAGTAATTATATCAGGATCAACAGAGAATTCATAATCTTTATCAGGAACACATATAGGTGAAGTAGCAAAAGTAGGGTCGGGTTTCATTCTATCTCTAAGTGATTCTTTGTTCCATTTAATTAATAACCTCTTAAGCTCATATCTATCTTTGCAAGCAAAAATAGCGGCAGAAGATTCCATATCAAAAAGATAACCCTCAGGAACAACAGGCATATTTTCATCATCACTATCATCATCGTATTCAGATTCAATAATTTCTTTTTCTCTAGCCCTAGCAATTTGTTCATCAAGAAATTCACTAAGGGGCACAGTAGTATCAGGCATAGAAGCAGTTTCATCATAAGTATCATGCATAGCAGAAGTGGCATCATCAATAACATGCGACATATCAGAACGAATAGCAGAAGCAGATGTAGGTGTCGCAAACTTACTCATAACAGAAGGTGAATCAAGTGCAGTGCTAGATGGCAGTTCCTTACCTCCCCTCGTAGTTGAGGGATAGATCTCGGTTTTTGGATCTCTCAAGTTCTTCATAGTGTCCAGCAGATATAAATCCCAAGTTACTCAAAGAATAGAGCTATGCTCCCCAGCAACGGCGCCAGAAATTAGTCTTGATAACCCACAAGTATAGGGGATCGCAACAGCTTTCGAGGGTAGAGTATTGGGGAACGTATTAATTTCAAAAAAAATCCTACGCACACGCAAGATCATGGTGATGCATAGCAACGAGGGGAGAGTATGATCTACGTACCCTTGTAGATCGCAACGGAAGCGTTGACACAACGTAGAGGAAGTAGTCGTACGTCTTCTTCCCGATCTGACCGATCCAAGCACCGTTACTCCGGCACCTCCGAGTTCTTGGCACACGTACAGCTCGATGACGATCCCCGAGCTCCGATCCAGCAAAGCGTTGGGGAAGAGTTCCGTCAGCACGACGGCGTGGTGACGATCTTGATGTTCTACCGACGCAGGGCTTCGCCTAAGCACTACAACGATATGATCGAGGTGGAATATGGTGGCAGGGGGCACCGCACACGGCTAAGGAACGATCTCAATGATCAACTTGTGTGTCTAGAGGTGCCTCCTGCCTCCGTATATAAAGGAGCCAAGGGGGAGGGGTGCGGCCAGCCTTATGGAGGCGCAGGATGAGTCCTACTCCTACCGGGAGTAGGACTCCCCCCCAATCCTATTCCAACTAGGACTCCCAAGGGGGAAAGAGGGAGAGGGATGGCCGGCCACCTCTCCTAGTCCTAATAGGACTAGGGGAGGGGGGGAGGCGCGCAGCCCTTATGGGCAGCCCTTTCACCTTTCCACTAAGGCCCACTAAGGCCCATATGACTCCCGGGGGGTTCCGGTAACCTCCCGGTAATCCGGTAAAATCCTGATTTCACCCGGAACACTTCCGATGTCCAAACATAGGCTTCCAATATATCAATCTTTATGTCTCGACCATTTCGAGACTCCTCGTCATGTCCGTGATCACATCCGGGACTCCGAACAACCTTCGGTACATCAAAATGCATAAACTCATAATAACTGTCATCGTAACGTTAAGCGTGCGGACCCTACGGTTCGAGAACAATGTAGACATGACCGAGACACGTCTCCGATCAATAACCAATAGCGGGACCTGGATGCCCATATTGGCTCCTACATATTCTATGAAGATTTTTATCGGTCAGACCGCATAACAACATACGTTGTTCCCTTTGTCATCGGTATGTTACTTGCCCGAGATTCGATCGTCGGTATCCAATACCTAGTTCAATCTCGTTACCGGCAAGTCTCTTTACTCGTTCTGTAATACATCATTTCACAACTAACATATTAGTTGTAATGCTTGCAAGGCTTATGTGATGTGTATTACCGAGAGGGCCCAGAGATACCTCTCCGACAATCGGAGTGAAAAAACCTAATCTCGAAATACGCCAACCCAACATGTACCATTGGAGACACCTATAGTACTCCTTTATAATCACCCAGTTACGTTGTGACGTTTGGTAGTACCCAAAGTGTTCCTCTGGTAAACGGGAGTTGCATAATCTCATAGTTATAGGAACATGTATAAGTTATGAAGAAAGCAATAGCAACATACTAAACGATCGGGTGCTAAGCTAATGGAATGGGTCATGTCAATCAGATCATTCAACTAATGATGTGACCTCGTTAATCAAATAACAACTCTTTGTTCATGGTTAGGAAACATAACCATCTTTGATTAACGAGCTAGTTAAGTAGAGGCATACTAGTGACACTCTATTTGTCTATGTATTCACACATGTATTATGTTTCCGGTTAATACAATTCTAGCATGAATAATAAACATTTATCATGATATAAGGAAATAAATAATAACTTTATTATTGCCTCTAGGGCATATTTCCTTCAGAGTATTCAACCCAAATTTATTGATTCGACACAAGGGAAGCCAAAGAATATTCTCAAGTATTTGCAGCTGAGTTGTCAATTCAACCACACCTGGAAACTTAGTATCTGCAGCAAAGTGTTTAGTAGCAAAGTAATATGATAGTGGTGGTAGCGGCAACAAAAGTAAAGACAGCAAAAGTAATGGTTTTGGTATTTTGTAGTGATTGTAACAGTAGCAGCGGGAAAGTAAATAAGCGAGAACCAGTATATGGAAAAACTCATAGGCACCGGATCAATGATGGATAATTATGCCGGATGCGGTTCATCATGTAACAGTCATAACATAGGGTGACACAGAACTAGCTCCAATTCATCAATGTAATGTAGGCATGTATTCCGTATATAGTCATATGTGCTTATGGAAAAGAACTTGCATGACATCTTTTGTCCTACCCTCCCGTGGCAGTGGGGTCCTATTGGAAACTAAGGGATATTAAGGCCTCCTTTTAATAGAGAACTGGAACAAAGCATTAGCACATACTGAATACATGAACTCCTCAAACTATGGTCAGCACCGGGAGTGGTCCCGACTATTGTCACTTCGGGGTTGTTGGATCATAACACATAGTAGGTGAATATAGACTTGCAAGATAGGATCAAGAACTCACATATATTCATGAAAACATACTAGGTTCAGATCTGAAATCATGGCACTCGGGCCCTAGTGACAAGCATTAAGCATAGCAAAGTCATAGCAACATCAATCTCAGAACATAATGGATAGTAGGGATCAAACCCTAACAAAACTAACTCGATTACATGATAAATCTCATCCAACCCATCACCGTCCAGCAAGCCTACGACGGAATTACTCACGCACGGCGGTGAGCATCATGAAATTGGTGATGGATGATGGTTGATGATGACGACGGCGACGAATCCCCCTCTCCGGAGCCCCGAACGGACTCCAGATCAGCCCTCCCGAGAGGTTTTAGGGCTTGGCGGCGGCTCCGTATCGTAAAACGCGATGATTTCTTCTCTCTGATTTTTTCTCATCGAAACTCAATATATGGAGGTGGAGTTGGAGTCGGAGACGCAACAGGGGGCCCACGAGGTGGGGGGGGGGCCCACCCTCGTGAGAAGGGTGTGGGCCCCCGGTCTTCATCATTGGCGAGGATTTTTTATTGTTTTTTCTAAGATGTTCCGTGGACTTTCAGGTCATTCCGAGAATATTTGTTTTCTGCACACAAAAAAACACCATGGTAATTCTGTTGAAAACAATGTCAGTCCGGCTTAGTTCCATTCAAATCATACAAGTTAGAGTCCAAAACAAGGGCAAAAGTGTTTGGAAAAATAGATACGACGGAGACGTATCAACTCCCCAAGCTTAAACCCTTGCTTGTCCTCAAGCAATTCAGTTGACAAACTGAAAGAAAGAAAGAAAAACTTTTACAAACTCTGTTTGCTCTTGTTGTTGTAACTATGTCAAGCCAGCATTCAAGTTTTCAGCATAGATCATAACTAACCACATTTGCAATAATTCTCAGGTCTCATCATTACTCATATCAATAGCATAATCAACTAGCAAGTCATAATAATAAATCTCGGATGACAACACTTTCTCAAAATAATCATAATATGATATAACAAGATGATATCTCGCTAGCCCTTTCTGAGACCGCAAAACATAAATGCAGAGCACCTTTAAAGATCAAGGACTCGCTAGACATTGTAATTCATGGTAAAAGAGATCCAATCATAGTCATACCCAATATAAATTAACAATGATGAATGCAAATGACGGCTGTGCTCTCCAGCTAGTGCTTTTTAATAAGAGGGTGATGACTCAACATAAAAGTAAATGGATAGGCCCTTCGCAGAGGGAAACAGGGATTTGTAGAGGTGCCAGAGCTCGGTTTTGAAATAGAGATAAATTGTATTTTGAGCGGTATACTTTCATTGTCAACGTAACAACTAAGAGATGGTGATATCTTCCATGCTAAACACATTATAGGCGGTTCCCAAACAGAATGGTAAAGTTTATACTCCCCCTCCACCAACAAGCATCAATCCATGGCTAGCTCGAAACAACGAGTGCCCTCCACCCTCATGAGAAGGGTGTGGGCGCCCCGGTCTTCATCTTTGGTGAGGATTTTTTATTATTTTTTCTAAGATGTTCCATGGAGTTTCAGGTCATTCCGAGAATATTTGTTTTCTGCACATAAAACAACACCATGGTAATTCTGCTGAAAACAGCGTTAGTCTGGGTTAGTTCCATTCAAATCATACAAGTTAGAGTCCAAAACAAGGGCAAATGTGTCTGGAAAAGTAGATACGACGGAGACGTATCAGCTGCCGGCGCTCGGTCCCGAGCCGACACGACACGGATCCATCCTTGGCGGCATCGCAGGCCACTTCCTCCACGGCGTCGCTCCCTCGGCGACGACGTCCACATCAGTAGGACCTGCTACTTCTTTAGCTCTCGCTCGTGCTGCTGCTCTGCTCTTGCTCTCGGTCCCCTGCCTGGTCTGCTCTTGCTATTGCTCTTGCTTGCGCTGCTGCTCTCGCTCTTGCCCTTGCTTGCGATGCTGCTCTGATTTAGCTACACTTCACTCTGATGCCGCCGGGGTGAAGGAAGAACCAGCTGCAGCGGGGAGGGGGGCTCGCTAGAGAGGTACCCCACTATCTATCTTAGGGTTCAGGATGGGGCCGGTGGTCGCCGGCGGTGGCGGGGCGATGGCGTGGGGATCGCCGGAGAAAAAGCTCGGCATGGGGGGGCTAGAGGGATGGCCGGGGCGGCGGCGGACTGGCGGTGGGGAGTATTTTCGGGGCAGGCGGGGCGGCGCACCGCCGGCCATGGGGGCTGCTGTTTGGCTGGCTCAGGGGGGTGGAGGTTGAAGATGAACCGCAGGCCCTTGATTTCGTATCCAACGGCTGCAAAATTGACTGACCAGAGATGAAAAAGTCAGTCGACCGACGTGTAGCCTCACCTTGCTAGTGCGTCCAGTTTCGACAGCAAAATTCAGTTTCGACAGCAAAATTCAGTTTCCACAGTTAAGTTTAGTTTTGACAGTTAAATTCAGTTTCGACAGTTAAGTTCAGAGATGAGCGGCTGATGTATTTTACATCTAGCACTTTGTGGTTATGTATTTTACGTCATGTATTGGAGCTGCTATTAGAATTCCACTCAGGATAACGTTGTTCATTGTCTCTCTTGTCCTGCTTCAGCCTCGGCGTCGTACAACTCACCGGAGCTGCTCCAACGACGAAACCCTCCATCACAGCGGAGCAGTACCTCGGGCTCCATCTCCAGACGCCTAAGATCTTCTTCCCCTCCTCCGACAGCCAAGTCAGGTGGAGCATCCTCACCGGCCAACCCAATCACGCTGAGATCGACATGGCTTCGCCAAAGAGGTTGTACACTTGTTGCATCTCTTTTTTACTCTACATGTTATATATATTGTCCACTGAGCACACGGATTTGTTCCTTTAGTGTCTCCTTGAAAGAAAAAATGTAGGAATTTTAATTTTCACTTGTCCTCCTTTTCAAATTCCTATTCATGAAGCACAAGACTAAGAGATAGTAGCATAATAGCATTATGATCGTACATTTTCTTGTGGTTTGACTTAATCTCACCATGCTTGTTTGCATCCTGTGATCTTCCAATTGTTGTGAATCAAACACCCAGATTGGCAGAAATCCTGTGTTTTTAAATTCTCTATTTTGCACGTGCATTCCTATCCTATTCCTGTCTATTTCCTATCCCTGCATTGTTGTAATCCTTCAATTCAAACGAGCCCTTACAGAATTACTTCTCTTACAGATAGTTGTCAAAGAAAACCTTGTGTGGTTTGTCCCGCTCCTGCTGCGCCGTCGTCCACCCCAGCTCAGCTGCTCCAATGACAGAAGGGTCCAGCACAGCAGGGATCCGGCCTCCAGACCGTCTTTCGCCGCCTCAGATCTTCTTCGCTGCCGCTGGCAGCCATGAAAACTGCACTACCATCATCAACCGAGCAGATGACCTCGAGGACTACACGGGTCCGCAAGAGAGGTCGCACTCTTTCGTGTCTGCTTACGTTATGCATCGCTTAATATTACATGCTACTTTATCGTCCTGTTCACCGATTAGACTCTGAGTCAGCTCCAAACTAATGGTCAAACTTGAGTTTTTAAATGGTTGTGGGGTACATATTGGGGCCGCTGTCAATAGTATCTATCTACTATCTGGTTAATTTCCGGTGTCTACTATGAGTTTCATGTTGGGTGGGAAACAAACAGTAAAGAAGCCATCATCTGTATTTTTTAACTGAAGCCATTATCTGCCTTCTATAATTGGTTTTGGGTCTATCCACAGCTTGCTACCATCACTCTAGATTTATGCATGCACTCCTTACATAATCTCACTATGTTTTATTCCTATGCATGACAGTTATTGTAAACAATGGAACTGAACATGTAGAGCAAAAGAGACGAGCCTTGTGTGGCAATAAAATTTCATGCAGACGTCGCTCCATGGTAGGCGCAAAGGCAGCCCCCCTCCACGCATTTCGGATTGTAATCGAGAGGAAGATATCTGTTCTGAGGGGGATTCAGAAGGAGAAGACAACTCGTATTTACCCCCTGAGGTCTTTGCTCTAACTTGGCATGCTGATGTTGGTTATATCATGCATATGGTGTCTTGCATTGCTTACTTTATACATCAAATATGTCATCTGCTTAGTTTAGACATCCTTCGTGCGAATGCCATCTGTTTAGTTTATTCATCATTTATGTGAATTATGCAACGCCATCTTGTTTAGCCAGGCATCATATATGCGAATTTTGCAATGCCATCCTGCTTAGCCAGTCATCTTATATGTAAATTATATCAGGCCATCCTTTTTTTTCATTACATATTACATTTGGCAACAATGTTATTACATTCAACTTCTCTTCATGTGCATCAGCCATTTGACACGGTGATGGAAAATTCTAGAGTGAAAACAAGGTCTTCAGAGTAGACTATGCTATCTGACGAAGCGCATATCTCGCTGGTTACGGATAGCTCCTCGGAGGAGGATTCAGAGATAGATGACCAGTCCTATTCCCCCCCCCCCCCCCCGAGGTGTATGCTCTAACTTGGCAGGGTTATGTTGCTCATATTGTGCGTATGGTGTCTCGCATTGCTATGTCATTTGATTAGTTTAGACATGCTTTGTGTGAATGCCACCTGTTCAGTGTCTAATTGCCATATATGTGAATTATGTCAGGCCATCCTTTTTTTTCATTACATATTACATTTGGCAACAATGTTATTACATTCAACTTCTCTTCATGTGCATCAGCCATTTGACACGGTGATGGAAAATTCTAGAGTGAAAACAAGGTCTTCAGAGTAGACTATGCTATCTGACGAAGCGCATATCTCGCTGGTTACGGATAGCTCCTCGGAGGAGGATTCAGAGATAGATGACCAGTCCTATTCCCCCCCCCCCCCCGAGGTGTATGCTCTAACTTGGCAGGGTTATGTTGCTCATATTGTGCGTATGGTGTCTCGCATTGCTATGTCATTTGATTAGTTTAGACATGCTTTGTGTGAATGCCACCTGTTCAGTGTCTAATTGCCATATATGTGAATTATGCATTGCCATCTTGTTGCAAGACATTATATATGTGAATTATACATTGCCATCTTGTTGCAAGACATTATATATGTGAATTATGCAATGCCATGTTGTTTAGCCTATCATCATGTATGTGAATTATATCATGCTATCATTTTTTTTATTACGTGTTCCATTTGGCGACAACGTTTGTATATTCAACTACTCTTCCTGTGCATCAGCCATTTGAAGCGGTGATGGAAGTATCTGGAATGAAAACAAGGTATTCAGAGCAGACAATGCTACCTGCTGAAGCAGACATCTTGCTGGTTACAAAGAGCTCCTCAGAGGAGGATTCAGAGACTGATGACCAGTCCTATTTTCCCCCTGAGGTCTATGCTCAAACTTGGCAGGGTTATATTACCCATGTCATGCATGTTGTCTTGCATTGCTTAGTTTTTACATCATATATGGATTGCCATCTGCTTACTTGCTTACTATATAAATCATATATTTGAATTATATCATGCCATCATGTTTACATAGTACATACACATCATCTATCTGAATTATGGCATGGCAACCCATTTAATAAAGACATCATATAGTTATATCATCTCATCCTGTTTAGTGTTTACAGTCATCATATTTTGAATTATGGCATTCTATCCGTGAATGTATGTGAATTATGGCATGCCAACCTATTTAATAAACACATTATATATTTATGTCATGTCATCCTGTTTACATAGTCTCATATTTTGAACTATGTCTTTCCATCTTTTTTAGTTAGCCATCATAATGTGAAATTGTGTCATGCTATCCTGTTTAGTTAGCCATCATATATGTGAAATTGTGTCATGCTATCCTGTTTGGTTAGACAACATAAATATGAATTATTTCATGCCCTATTTTATTCCCCACTATCCATTGCACCTGTCTATCATACAATGTCTATACTTTCAATTACTTTTCTTGTTTATCAGCCATTTGAATTGGAGAGCGTGATGGCAGTATCTAAGGGAGTAACAACACGGTCTTCAGAAAAGACAGTGCTACCAGTTGATGCAGATAGAACCACGGTTGTACTTGCCCAAGGACCAGATCCACCACACATAACCCAGACTCTCGCAGATTGTACCCCTACCCAGTTGGACAGAGAACCAACTACACCCCTTCTAACCCCAACCCGGCAGATAGTAACCCAGTTCCAGTTGACACAGCACCGTCTCCACCACAGAGCCCAAAGCACGAGGGAACTGCAGTGCCCAAAGCACGAGGACCACCACTCCGAATCCCAACTCAACGATTAAAGGAGAAGAAGATTTGTTCTCAGGTCAGGTTTTGTAGCTATGGTTCATACTCCTTTGCTCTTGCATGACTGTATTTACTCATACCAACTATTTTCAAATTTGAAGGATGGAATTGAAACTCCAATGGCGCAACAGGTATGTTTTAAACCTGTTTCTTTAACTAGTTTGCTGTTGTAACCTGCTCTATGTTGATTTCAGTTTCAATTGAATTAACAGTTATGTTCTCATGTCATGCACATTACAAGTGTTGTTATTGCTCTATAGTTACCCACACTTATATTCTGTCTATTCTGCTTTGTCTTGAACAAATATTATTTGAACTGTGTCTCTATCTTGATTTGGCAACAAAAACTAGAATGGTATAGACCATAAAGTGACCATGGTACATAGATATATGTTTGTTTCATGTTGTTATCCTGTCCACTTTACTACTGAACTCATTTACCAAAATGAGTTTCATATACAACATGGTAAACATGTGATGTGTCTGCTTGTTTCTCTTTTAGAATGCAGACAAAATATTGGAGAACAGTACCGCGTTATCTAATGGTAAAGGAAGTAATGCAGATAAGGTTCAAGATAGTGAGACATCCCTGTTGGTCTCCAAGAAAGCTGATAAAAACTATCTTGACGACAGTGAGGGAACCCAAAAGTCCTGTCTTGATGTAGTGTTCGAGTTACTGGCCACTACTGCTGGCACAAGCTCTTCGAACTCGCTGCCTGAATCAGTTCGTCTTCTTGAGTCTCAACTTCAAGTTGAAAGACATCGATCAGATGTGCTACGACAGGATGCTGAAGGACTGGGGAAGTCCCTGCAGAATTCAGATGCATATTTTCTGGTGCAACAGCAAGCGCTGGAGGATTTAAGCGCCAAACAAGAGAAAGTTAATAAGCTTGCTACGCATCTTGCCAGCATTATGGGTACCCAGGATATTGTTTCTTGAGATCTTCTGAAGTGGTTTCAGTTCTAGATTTGTTTTGCTGCAGCGTTTATTTGCGCTTGTCGCCAACTTTGGCAACCAGTGTATATGATATGCTGCTTTGTTCCCTATATTTGCACTGGTGGCGAACTTTGATGCCCAGTGGATGTAATATGTGTAATAGCCGTGATAGCCTAGCGTTAGTTGCTTGCTTATTTATTTCCTTGTTGTCTTGTTTATTTGTTTGCTTGTAGTCATTGCAGTTCTTTTTCCGCGGTTAGCTAGTGGCTGCAATAACCTATTTTTTAAAACTAGGCCACAATAACCATGGGCTAATATTTACTGTAGTGACACTGGGCCTCCTACTGGCCGTAGAAACAGTGGGCCTTCTACGGGCCGTAGAAATAATGGGCCTTCTACGGGCCATAGAAACAATGGGCCTTCTGCAGGCCGTATTATCAATGGGCCTTATATGGGCCGTATAATCGATTGGCCAAACATGGGCCAAACAGACCGCATTATGGCCGTAAACGGGCTAGAGTTGGAATCGTCCGTTCATGGGCCGACCATAACGGGCCATCGTTAATAGGCCGTATTTGATGACGCTATGAAATCGGCCCAACGTATTAACGGACCACAAACGGGCCGACTGTAACCACGGGCTGAATTTGGCCCACAAGCAGAAAAAGACAGTAACGGGCCGTAAGTAAACGAATGCTGGAAATGAGCCCAAGAATAAATGGGCTCTGAGAAGGCCGAAAGATAACGTGGGCTGGAAATGGCCCAACGGAATAACGGCCCGTTAATGGGTATAAAGTGATACACTGTTCATTACGGGCCAGTTTCACCATGGGCCGTTAATGGGTGTAAAGTGCTACACTGTTCATTACAACCTAGTTTCACCACGGGTCGTTAATAGGCCAAGAGTTACATAGGGCCTCATATGGGCCGAAAGACGTCATGGGCCATACATGGGCCAGAAGTGAAAACGAGCTGGAATCATATTGGATGGCCCAGATGACGCTACTGGGCCTAATTCGGATAGGGTGTAACGGGCCTTGGGTTAGCGGGCTGTAAATGGGCTATATTCGAACATGTCGTTAACAGGCTTTCCATGGGCCGGCCCGCCAGCTTTTGACCAAGTAAAACGGGCCGGCCTTTTCACAGGAATGGGCCACTGTTGGGCCGTGCCACGTGTCGACGTATCATAGGCACCTTCCGTCCAATGAGTGGTGTCCCAACGATGAGCCGACACGTGTTTCCTCCAGCCAATGATGATTTTACACATGGAAAATCCCCATTGGTCGGGGTTGTTAACGGGTTATTGGATCCAAAACCCGACCCAATAGCTTAACGGCGTTCCGTTACGGTGGATGCCACATGTCGGTCACCCTTGACGAAAGCACTTCTGTGACGCGCGATTTATCGTCATGGAAGTGGACACTTCCGTGATGATAATTTTGGTAATGTCATGGAACACTTCTACGACAACACAGGTATGACTATCTTGATTCTGTCATAAATTTGTCATGGATGTACATGCATGACAAAAAAGCGACCTACTGTGACAAACACGTATCATCACGGAAGTGTATTTTTTTGTAGTGTTGGCAGTCATCTCAGTCACAGTCTTTCCCTTTGGCTTGTTGGCGGATCTCTTCGACTGCTGAGGTGGCGGTGGAGCACTTGAGGTTGCGCCTGCTGGCGGCGGTTGAGTACTAGAGGAACCACCTACTGACTTAGAAGTGCGGTAGCGCTTTGACGTTGCACGACCGGGGTTGACACAGCGGACCTGCTGCTCAGGATGATCATCACCTGGAACCAAAACACACGACCAGAAGAAACACACGAAAGAAAGAGCATAAGCCACCAAACAAAACAACAAGGATCCAAGCTTGGTAAGAAAAGATGGAACTGGGCATCCAGCGGTAGTACCGCGACCCAACAGTGGCAGTACCGTGACACAACAGCGGCAGTATCGCTTGAGCGGTAGTACCGCTCGAGGAGAGCGGTAGTACCGTGCCAGATGGGGAACGGTAGTTCCCTACTACTGTGGTCAGATCCGGCACTACCGGAGATGCCAAATTCAAAAAGAAACCTACCAAACTTCAATCCACAGTGCCTATAAGCCATCTCCATCCTACTCAAGCCTTGCCTTGGCCAAAAGACGAGAAGAACAATGCCTATTTCCCCTAAAAACTAGATGCAAGATCTAGGCAAAGAGAGAACGGGAACGGGGGCAATACCGGCATCCATGGCAAGAGGACGTGGTGGGGATCGACTCCACTGGAGGAAATGGAGAGGGATGACACAAAAACGGTGGCCGGCCGGGCCCCTCCTGCGGCGAGAGGTTGCAGGAGCAACGAGGAAGACGAGTGGGGGCGAATGGGTATGGGGGAGAAGCAACTCCCCCTGCCCCGACATAACCCCCCGTCGCCCGTCCCGCAGCGGTAGTACCGCTAGGGTGGGCGGTAGTACCGCTTGACGCTTGTCAGCGGTAGTACCGCTCTGCCGCAAAAAGGGTCGACCAAACCGGGCAGAACACAAAAGAAGAAACCGAGACAAAACGAGAACACACACACACAAAACCGACAAAAAGAAAGAAGATACACACCTCTCCAAGAGAGGACGGTGGCCGAGGCCACCTATGTTTGAGTTCAGAGGTATGGCGCCGCGAAGATTTTAACGTTGGGCCCATGACTGATGAGGACACGAACCTGGGGTAGGGTAATAGGCCTGACCTATACGTCCTACCTAAGGTCCCTGTCCTAAGAACAAAGAAGTTCAAGAATCAGAAGAAGGGATCCAGCAAAGGTGTCGAGTGAAGTCCACTCGACCTACCATTCACTCGGAGACCTCTCTTTATCCAGGTCACTCGACCATGAAACCACTCGACATATAAGAAGACCTAAAGCCGCTCTACGCAGCAACGGTCGGGTATTTACTCATATATTTAATGATCATTTGTAGCACTTCAATACAGGCGTTACCTGTAACGCCACCCCTTTATGTACATTGAATCCTATGTAACGGAGGGGAGCTGGGGTCCTGGCGCACTCTATATAAGCCACCCCCTCCTCTGGGACAAGGGTTCGCACCCCCTGTAACTCACATGCTCATAATCCAGTCGACCGCCTCTGGGCTCCGAGACGTAGGGCTATTACTTCCTCTGAGAAGGGCCTGAACTGGTAAAACTTGCATGTACAACTCCTCCATAGCTAGGATCTTGCCTCTACATTCCTACCCCCCATTCTACTGTCAGACTTAGAACCACGACAATTGGCGCCCACCGTGGGGCAGGTGTCTTAGCGATTTGTTGGAGAAGTTGCAATTTTTCCGATCCCCTTCATCATGGTTTCAGGCGGAGGTTTGGCTGAGGGCCGCGAGATCCGTCTCGACGCGCTCGTGTTTGTCGCCAACGACTCCGCTTGGCTTCAGGAGGCTCCACTCGACATCGACACACTCCCCGTCTGCGGGGCAACGCACTTTCGCGCGTGCGTCCGCGGCGTCCTCCTGCGGCAGCCGTCGACCCAGTATTGGTCGGCTCCTGTAGCTTCCCCCCTCCCTGCAGCCCGCCGGAGCAAACGTTCCGGTCGATCGAGGCTTCAGCGGTGGGTGAGGAATGCGGTGGCTCGCCAGTCGGCCACCCCCCAAGTCGCGGCAATCGAGCCCGACGAAACTCTCTACGGCCTCTTCGACTAGCTCCGTAGAGACTGCATCCGAGTGCGACAGCAGCGACCCCGCGGCGGAAGTTGATGTCTACTACACAACCTTCTTCTTGTAGACGTTGTTGGGCCTCCAAGTGCAGAGGTTTGTAGGACAGTAGTAAATTTCCCTCAAGTGGATGACCTAAGGTTTATCAATCCGTGGGAGGCGTAGGATGAAGATGGTCTCTCTCAAGCAACCCTGCAACCAAATAACAAAGAGTCTCTTGTGTCCCGAACACACCCAATACAATGGTAAATTGTATAGGTGCACTAGTTCAGCGAAGAGATGGTGAAACAAGTGGTATATGGATGATAGATAAAGGTTTTTGTAATCTGAAATTATAAAAACAGCAAGCTAACTAATGATAAAAGTGAGCGTAAACGGTATTGCAATGCTTGGAAATAAGGCCTAGGGTTCATACTTTCGCTAGTGCAAGTTCCCTCAACAATACTAACATAATTGGATCACATAACTATCCCTCAACATGCAACAAAGAGTCATTCCAAAGTCACTAATAGCGGAGAATGAACGAAGAGATTATGGTAGGGTACGAAACCACCTCAAAGTTATTCTTTCCAATCAATCCGTTGGGCTATTCCTATAAGTGTCACAAACAGCCCTAGAGTTCGTACTAGAATAACACCTTAAGACACAAATCAATCAAAACCCTAATGTCACCTAGATTAGATACTCCAATGTCACCTCAGTATCGTGGGTATGATTATACGATATGCATCACACAATCTCAGATTTCATCTATTTCACCCAACACAAGGACCTCAAAGAGTGCCCAAAGTTTCTACCGGAGAATCACGACGAAAACATGTGCCAACCCCTATGCATAGGTTCATGGGCGGAACCCGCAAGTTGATCACCAAAACATACATCAAGTGAATCACGTGATATCCCATTGTCACCACAGATACGCACGGCAATACATACATCAAGTGTTCTCAAATCTTTAAAGACTCAATCCGATAATTACTTCAAGGGGAAACTCAATCCATTACAAGAGAGTAGAGGGGGGGAAGAAACATATAGGATCCAAATATAATAGCAAAGCTCGCGATACCATCAAGATCGTATCACCTCGAGAACACGAGAGAGAGAGAGAGAGAGATCAAACACATAGCTACTGGTACATACCCTCAGCCCCGAGGGAGAACTACTCCCTCCTCATCATGGAGAGCACCGGGATGATGAAGATGGCCACCGAAGAAGGATTCCCCCTCCGGCAGGGTGCCAGAACGGGTCTAGATTGGCTTTCGGTGGTTACGGAGGCTTCTGGCGGCGGAACTCCCGATCTATTGTGCTCACGGATGTTTTTAGGGTATATGGAGATATATAGGCGGAAGAAGTACGTCAGGAGGGCCACGAGGGGCTCACGAGGGTGGAGGGCGCGCCCCCCTGCCTCGTGACCTCCTCGCAGATCCCCCGACGTGCACTCCAAGTCTTCTGGGCTTCTTTCCTTCCAAAAATGAGTTCCGTGAAGTTTCAGGTCAATTGGACTCCGTTTGATTTTCCTTTTCTTCGAAACCCTAAAACAGGGTAAAAACAGAAACTGGCACTGGGCTCTGGGTTAATAGGTTAGTCCCAAAAATGATATAAAAGTGTATAATAAAGCCCATAAACATTCAAAACAGTAGATAATATAGCATGGAGCAATCAAAAATTATAGATACGTTGGAGACGACGTATCAACATCCCCAAGCTTAATTCCTGCTCGTCCTCGAGTAGGTAAATGATAAAAGAAAGAATTTTTGATGTGGAATGTTAGTTGGCATAATTTCAATGCAATTCTTCTTAATTGTGGTATGAATATTCATATCCGAAAGATTCAAGAGAAAATTTCATATTGACATAAAAATGATAATACTTCAAGCATACTAACTAAGCAATTATGTCTTCTCAAAATAACATGGCCAAAGAAAGTTCATCCTTACAAAATCATATAGTTTAGTCATGTTTCATTTTCGTCACACAAGAATGATCTCATCATGCACAACCCCGATGACAAGCCAAGCAATTGTTTCATACTTTAGTAATCTCAAACTCATAAACTTTCACGCAATACATGAGCGCGAGCCATGGATATAGCACTATGGGTGGAATAGAATAATGAGGGGGTTATGTGGAGAGGACAAAAAGGATAAGTCTCACATCAACGAGGCTAATCAATGGGCTATGGAGATGCCCACCAATTGATGTTAATGCAAGGAGTAGGGATTGCCATGCAACGGATGCACTAGAGCTATAAATGTATGAAAGCTCAACAAAAAAAACTAGTGGGTGTGCATCCAACTTGCTTGCTCATGAAGACCCAGGGCACTTGAGGAGGCCCATTGTGGGAATATACAAGCCAAGTTCTATAATGAAAAATTCCCACTAGTATATGAAAGTGATAACATGAGAGACTCTCTACTATGAAGATCATGGTGCTACTTTGAAGCACAAGTCTATACCTACTAATAAAGGGGCTATTGCTTCTTACCACCGTAATTTTGTCCGTTTTTGGTCCGTCCACCTTGCCCATATTATATTTTCTCTACCCGAGGTGGTACTAATCTATATAGCTGCCCATACATCAAAAACATCACATTCGCTGCGTTCCTACCACACACTTGGACCTGCACGTGGTTGTGGGCCGCACACAGCTGGTTGGTGTGGGCGAACAAAAAAGAGTAGGATTGGGGTTTTGAACGGGAGCTCCTATATGGCGCTTAAGCGCCCATTCAGTCAACTGGCGCCTGCAGCAGCGTCTTACTGGGCCAGCCCACGAGCGCGCAACGCCAGCGAACAAAAATTCCAAGAAAAAGTTGCAATGCACAGGATTCGAACTCACAGCTATGCAGTCTAAACCAGCTCGGCTAACCACCATAGATGCTAAGTACTTGTGGTAATTACTACCTCGGTAGTAATTAAGGACAATATGGGTTGCGCGGTTCCAAAAAAACGAGAGTTCACAGATTAAGAACAGTTTGCGAATTTTTTCCGAAAAAGAAAAGGCTCACATATTCATAGAAGTTCACAAAATAATGAAAAAGTTCACGGATTTGAAAAAGTTTAAGAAAATTGAATAAAGTTCACTAATTTGAGAAAAAAGTTCATGAATTTGAAAACAATTTCATCAATGATTTAAAAGAGTTCATCATATCGAAAAAAAGTTCATAGTTTTTGAAAAAAGTTCATTGGATTTGAAAAAAAGTTCATCGGATTTGAAAACAATTTCATCAATATTTTAAAAGAGGTCATCCTATTGAAAAAAAGTTCATAGTTTTTGAAAAAGTTCATCGGATTTGAAAAAAAGTTCATTGGATTTGAAAAAAGTTCATCGAATTTGGAAAAAGTTCATCGATTTTGAAAAATGTTCAGGGGTTTTAAAAAAAGTTCATCGAATTTGAAAATAAGTTCATCGATTCTGAAAAAAGTTCATCGAATTTGTTAAAAACTGTGCACTAAAGGAAACAAAGAAAAGGAAAAAAGAAAAAGAACAAAAACAGAACAAAACTGTTCTGAATAAATAGGAAAAAGGAATCATTGTAAGAAGAGAACGGCGAAGAAGCAGTATTGGAGCAACTAACACGATGTAGTGGAGTGGTTACTGCATGTGGCAAACGACCGTGGGGTTGCGGGATCGATTCGCATCAAACGCCCGCCTTTTTTTTTCCTAACGATAGGAAGGAAAGGGAAAAGGATTGGCCAGGCCCAGCTACCGCGGCTGCAGGCGCCGGTTTGCGGAAACAACTGTAACCGGCGCCTGCAGCGCTAAATAGGAAATGCCGTTTTGAACTCCAAAACTCAACAGCCATCTTGAGGACCGATTCCCATCAAACGCTCGTCTTTTTTTTCCTAACGATAGGAAGGAAAGGGAAAAGGATTGGCCAAGCCCAGCTACCGCGGCTGCAGGCGCCGGTTTGCGGAAACAACTGTAACCGGCGCCTGCAGCGCTAAATAGGAAATGCCGTTTTGAACTCCAAAACTCAACAGCCATCTTGAGGATCGATTCCCATCAAACGCCCGTCTTTTTTTCCTAACGATAGGAAGGAAAGGGAAAAGGATTGGCCAAGCCCAGCTACCGCGGCTGCAGGCGCCGGTTTGCGGAAACAACTGTAACCGGCGCCTGCAGCGCTAAATAGGAAATGCCGTTTTGAACTCCAAAACTCAACAGCCATCTTGAGGATCGATTCCCATCAAACGCCCGTCTTTTTTTCCTAACGATAGGAAGGAAAGGGAAAAGGATTGGCCAAGCCCAGCTACCGCGGCTGCAGGCGCCGGTTTGCGGAAACAACTGTAACCGGCGCCTGCAGCGCTAAATAGGAAATGCCGTTTTGAACTCCAAAACTCAACAGCCATCTTGAGGACTGCGGCCACATGGGCTATGCAATACCCATGTGAAATAGATGATTCATCGTACAATTTAATGATCCCACATCGGTCATATTTACAAAAGCTTGCCAATTTATATACGTAGATAAATTGCCTGATCACTCAGCGAGCCATGTGGAGAAGAGGGTAAAGTGAAAATTCATCCCGTAATAATGAGGAAGGAAAGGAAAAAAATATAGAAGGAAAGGGAAAAAATATAGAAGGAAAGGAGAGATTCGGAATTTAATGCCGAGAAATAAAGTTGGAAAGGAGGGATTCAGAATTTAATGCTCAAAAATAAAGAAGGAAAGGAGGGATTTAGTTTGATAGAGAAAAATAAGAAAGTGGGAACTCACGCCATAATGAGGGGTTTGATAGAGAAAAAAAGGAAATTGGGAAGCTTGCCATCCCGTAATGTGGAAGGAAACAGAATAAAGAAGGAAAGGAGGGATTTCAGATTTGACAGGAAAAAAATAGGAAAGTTGGAAGCTACCCCATAATAAGGAAATAAAGAAAGAAAATAAAAATGTAAAGCAGGGATTTCAGGTTTTTATATAGAGAAAAATAGAAAAAAAATCGGGAAGTGGGAAGAAGGAAAGAAAGAAAAAGAAAGAGCCAGTGCGTAGTTTTTCCCCATCCCGCACGTCGCAGTTCGTGCATGTATGTTCTCTAAATCATAATAAAAAAATATTTATTTGTTGTTTTTCATGTACAATATTTTTCTCAGAATAATAATAATGAAAAAGGGAGCCCCGTTTAAAAACGGGTGGTTGATTGCTACTTTAAAACAACAGAATTCTAAAATGCGCATATATGAACGGGATTGTAGACCCGCATGCAATGATTGATTTATAACATATGGGCAATACTTCCGTTTAATAATATATTTATGTCAATTCTTTCTCCCGAAGTAAACATGTTCTACAAGTTTGACAAAAGTTTTCTTTATACTTGAAGCAAATTTCTATATCTTTATGTCATAGGAGCCGTAGTTTTCATGTCATCAACACACCTGACATAAGTAACTTTAACTTGCGAAAAGCAAGAAAACATAAAAACTTTTGTAAGTTTGACAAAGTTTTCCCGCAGAAAAAAATAAGAATCTAGACATTTGTATTCTTAGTTTTAGTGAAACAACTAAATTTCACAATGTTACTAGGGATGAGAGTAATCTTATTTGTGACCTTTGTCGGAGTTGAATACAGAAGGTGGCACATAGTGGCATGCGGTGCAGGTTTTTTATATTTTTCTGCCTGACACCAAAATACAAAGAGTCGGCGGGGAGCCCCTGTTGTGTGTGACACACACTCCATATTTTCTCTATTATTAGTCAGGGATGAAGGAGTTTTGTACAACCTCGTAATATCATTGGACACGAATAGTGCTATGCTACAAAATCCCTAAAAAATGCCAAGACGGGTTCATGGAATTTTGTGTTGCCTGCCAGGTGAAGAAAATGGAATTAACATTGTGAAAGATGTGAAGAGATACTCGCTACCACGAAGATGTTTCTGTGAGTCACCTTCAGTAGCCTTACGAAATACTTTCACGTTTAAGCTTTTGGGCAACATATCTTTTCATGGCAGTGTGGATGATTTCAAAGAGTATGTTGATGTCATAATGTCTCGCGGTGGGTGGTGGGAGGAGGCGGAGGGGGTCTTGAGCCATTGCGTTAGGGAAGTTTGGGTTTTCTCTCCTGTTGCAACGCACGAGCCTTTTTGCTAGTGTGGTAAAAGGATAGTAACATTCTCCCTTCTCTCTTTTTCTCTCATTTTTTTGGGCATTCTCTTTTTTTTATGGCCTTTCTCTTTTTTTGGGCCTTCTCTTTTTTTATGGCCTTTCTCTTTTTTTCATTCCTCACTTGGGACAATGATCTAATAATGATGAGCATCACGCTTCTATTTATTTACAACTCAATGATTACAACTCGATACTAGAACCAAGATGACTCTATATGAATGCCTCCGGCGGTGTACCGGGATATGCAATGAACCAAGAGTGACATGTATGAAAGAATTATGAACGGTGGCTTTGCCGCAAATACTATGTCAACTACATGATCATGCTAAGAAATATGACAATGATGAATGTGTCATGATGAACGGAATGATGGAAAGTTGCATGGCAATATATCTCGGAATGGCTATGGAAATGCCATAATAGGTAGGTATGGTGGCTGTTTTGAGGAAGATATAAGGAGGTTTATGTGTGATAGAGCGTATCATATCACGGGGTTTGGATGCATCGGCGAAGTTTGCGCCAACTCTCAATGTGAGAAAGGGCAATGCACGGTACCGAAGAGGCTAGCAAGGATGGAAGGGTGAGAGTGCGTATAATCCATGGACTCAACATTAGTCATAAAGAACTCACATACTTATTGCAAAAATCTACAAGTCATCAAAAACTTCGGCACTACGCGCATGCTCCTAGGGGGATAGATTGGTAGGAAAAGACCATCGCTCGTCCCTGACCGCCACTCATAAGGAGGACAATCAAATAACACCTCATATTTCAAATTTGTTACACAACGTTTACCATACATGCATGCTACGGGACTTTCAAACTTCAACACAAGCATTTCTCAAATTCACAACTACTCAACTAGCACGACTTTGATATTATTACCTCCATATCTCAAAACAATCATCAAGCATCAAACTTCTCTTAGTATTCAATACTCTATATGAAAGTTTTTACTAATCTTGTATACCTAGCATATCAGGATTTTAAGCGAATTACCATGCTATTTAAGACTCTCAAAATAATCTAAGTGAAGCATGAGAGTTCATCTATTTCTTCAAAATAACACTACCACCATGCTCTAAAAGATATAAGTGAAGCACTTGAGCAAACGACAAACTACTCCGAAAGATATAAGTGAAGATCAATGAGTAGTCGAATAATTATGCAACTATGTGAAGACTCTCTAACATTTAATAATTTCAGATCTTGGTATTCTATTCAAACAGCAAGCAAAGCAAAATAAAATGACATTCTAAGAATGGCAAACATGATGTGAAGAAACAAAAACTTAGGATCAACCGAAACTAACCGATAGTTGTTGAATAAGAAATGTGGGATGCCAACCGGGGCACCCCCAAGCTTAGATGCTTGAGACTTCTTGAAATATTATCTTGTGGTGCCTTGGGCATCCACAAGCTTGGGATTTTGTGTCTCCTTAATTCCTCTCATATCACGGTCTCCCAAAATCTCAAAAGCTTCATCCACACAAAACTCAACAAGGACTCGGGAGATAAGTTAGTATAAACTATTGCAAAAACCTTATCATAACCTACTGTAGCAAATCACTAAAATTATTATTCAACATTGCATACTAAATGCCTCTGAATATTTAATAGTCCTATCCTCAAATAGAATCATTAAAGAAGCAACCATATGCAAACAATGCAAACATAACAGCAATCTGCCTAAACAGGATAGTCTGTAAAGAATGCTGCAACATCCATACTTCCCTAACTCCAAAAATTATGAAAGAAAATTCCCACTATAGTAAATTTATCAGAGCTTAATATGCAAAAGGTTTCAATATTTTATCACATTCTGAATTTTCTAGGGAATTATTGCAACAGCGGTAAACTTTCTGTTTTCAAACAGCAACATGTGTACTTGTAACATAGGCATAGTAAAGACTATCAATGCCACTTTTATTGGAATAAAAGATGCAAAACATTATTCTAAATAACAGCAAGTAAATCCTAAAAAAATAAATTGACGCTCCAAGCAAAACACATATCATGTGGCGAATAAAAATATAGCTCAAAGTAAAGTTACCGATGAACGAAAACGAAAAAGGGGATGCCTTCCGAGGCATCCCCAAGCTTAGGCTCTTGGTTGTCCTTGAATATTACCTTGGGGTGCCTTGGGCATCACCAAACTTAGGCTCTTGCCACTCCTTATTCCATAATCCATCGAAGCTTTACCCAAAACTTGAAAACTTCACAATACAAAACTTAACAGAAAACTCGTAAGCTCCGTTAGCGAAAGAAAACAAAACACTACTTCAAGGTACTGTAATGAACTCATTATTTATTTATATTGGTGTTAAAACTACTGTATTCCAACTTCTCTATGGTTTATAACCTCTTTTACTAGCCATAGATTCATCAAAATAAGTAAACAACACATGAAAAACAGAATCTGTCAGAAACAGAACAGTCTGTAGTAATCTGTAACTAAAGAAAACTTCTGGAACCCCAAAAATTCTAAAATAAATTGCTGGACCTGAGGAATTTGTCTATTAATCATCTTCAAAAAGAATTAACTAAATATCACTCTCCAAATAAAAATGGCAGTAATTCTCGTGAGCGCTAAAGTTTCTGTTTTTTACAGCATGATCATAAAGACTTCACCCAAGTCTTCCCAAAGGTTCTACTTGGCACAAACACTAATTAAAACATAAAACCACATCTAAACAGAGGCTAGATGAATTATTTATTACTAAACAGGAGCAAAAAGCAAGGAACAAAAATAAAATTGGGTTGTCTCCCAACAAGTGTTATCGTTTAATGCCCCTAGCTAGGCATGATGATTTCAATGATGCTCACATAAAAAAAATAAGAATTGTAACATAAAGAGCATCATGAAGAATATGACTAGCACATTTAAGCCTAACCCACCTCCTATGCATAGGGATTTTGTGAACAAACAACTTATGGGAGCAATAATCAACTAGCATAGGAAGGCAAAACAAGCATAACTTCAAAACTTTAAGCACATAGAGAGGAAACTTGATATTATTGCAATTCCTACAAGAATATATTCCTCCCTCATAATAATTTTCAGTAGCATCATGAATGAATTCAACAATATAACTATCACATAAAGCATTCTTTTCATGATCTACAAGCATAGAAATTTTATTACTCTCCACATAAGCAAAATTCTTCTCATTCGGGATAGTGGGAGCATCATAAGAGACTTGGATACTATAAATTGTTTGCACATTAAAAGAGTAATGTTCAGAAAAGGGGTAACCATAATCATGACAAGTTTTATAAATATAATCCTCACTACTTTTTATAGCATATGTATCATCACAATAATTATCATAAGTAGGAGGCATGTTATTATCATTATAAATTTGCATATCAAAACTTGGGATACTAAAAATATCATCTTCATTAAGCGTAGCATCCCCAAGCCTGGGACAAACATTAATTGCAGCAAAAATATTCTCAAAAACATCATCTTCATCAAACATAGCACCCAAGCTTCGGCCTTTTCATATCATAAGCATAATCACTCTCATAATTAATAGTACTAGTCGTCAACCCGTGCACCTGTACGGGCTAGCAATTTTAATATTAGATATACCATAGTTTTAACAGTATTAAAAATGTCAATAATCATTTGAATATTTTGATATACGTTATTATTATTACACATGCACATTGGATCCAATGAAGTTACATTGCTTTGACTATTTTGTGATTACATAGTTTAAGCCT
Source organism: Triticum urartu (assembly GCF_003073215.2). Classification (NCBI taxonomy): domain Eukaryota; kingdom Viridiplantae; phylum Streptophyta; class Magnoliopsida; order Poales; family Poaceae; genus Triticum; species Triticum urartu. The sequence continues at coordinate 47,625,320 of NC_053028.1, read as the reverse complement.
AATTGTGTGACAACGGTATATATAATATCGTTGTGTGATCGCAAATCACATGAAATTTGTAGAAGACATGTGGAAATATGGAAATGCTACTTTATGAAGGTTATATAAGGGTGTACTTGTTATGCTGGGAGAAAACATGGTGACAAATGCAAGAGTTATTGTATGTACCATGCACTCATGATCTATAAGTTTCTAAAAGGTATAAACATCAAGTGTTCTGTTGTAGCATTTATGTTCCTTTCTTAGTTAACCGGAAAGAAGAAATACATCTTTCTTTATGCCACGGAAGAATTGTAGAATTATAAATCTTTTCTTCTATACACAATAATGGACATATGCATGCATGACTTCCTGTCAACATACATGATATTGTAGCAAATAATATACGTATTTTAAGAAGTGGAAGTTGTGCATTCTCATTATACTATAGGAACCATAGATTATTTACGTTAAATTTTTTTGTGTCTACCAACGAATTCTTAAACAATTTCTATTATGATTAAAATTGATGGAAATTTTCTACTTTCTATCCATACTATACATATCTAATATATCACATAGACAATCATGTGTTTATATCAGATCTTTGTGGTGCATGGTACCTCCAGATTTGTTTTTGTTGAGGTACTAATTTATACGTATATAAAGATATTTTATTAGATAATTTTTCACGCAAAAAAAGACATGCATAGACGTATTGTATATGCAAATATGTATTAGCAATCAACACCTCCAAAGAATCATACGAATCCAAGGCTAGATTATATGTTACGTGGATTTCCTTTTTCTAAGGGCGAGGTGTTTTTCCTTTTTTGCATCAGTATTATTTTCCTTTCTCAATTGGTAGAAGAATTTATTTATTTACTTTCAACGGACATCAAATGGATCTGTCCTTTTGAGTTTTTATGGAAGAAGGCTATCTTTATTGAAGGAACCGATGGATACTTTCCCTCTTTTTTGAACATGAACTGCACGTGTTTTTTTTTTTTTGACGGAACGATCAACTTGTTACGTAAATTTCAGCGGCCAGGAGTCGAGCAAGAGATTTTTTTATTTTTTTGCGTGAATGTTTTTCCACCTTGAATCAGGAAAAGATTTTATTGCCGAACTTTCAATGGTCATCAAGTGCATCTGTTTTTTTTTTCGTTTCAGCTGAGGAGTTTTTATAGAAAGAGGCAATCACTTTTTAAAGGAATCGGGGATGCTTTCCTATTGGTTCACCAATGTGAGATACAATCTTTTCTCTCCTATTCATCCGTGGAGTATATATGGTAGGAGGCTATCTTTAAAAAGGAAATCGTGGATTCTTTCCTTGTTTCTTTTCACCGATGTGGAACGTGTTTTCTCAAAAAAAATTGTTGAACGTGTCCGACACAATTTATTATTTTTTTCGTTTCCATCAATGGATGCAATATTTTCCCCTATTCATCCGTGAAGTTTATATGGATGGAGTCTATCCTTTAAAAAGGAACCGGGGATGCTTTCCATGTATTGTTTCTCCAACGTTTTTTTGTTTCACCAACGTTAGACGCGTTTTTTAAATAAAACATTGAACGTGGCAAATGCAATCTGTTGTATTGTTTCTCTAACGTTTTTTTGTTTCTCTAATGTTAGACGTGTTTTTTAATATAACGCTGGACATGTGAGATGCAATCTGTTATTTTTTTTCCTTTCCATACGTGGAGTTTTTTAGAATCTGTTGAAGCTTTCGTTGAACGTGTCAAATGTCATCTTTTTTGATAGGACGACCATCTATGTTACGTAACTTTTCCTTTCATCTTAGACGTAAATTCTATAATCCAACGGTTTAATTAATTTTGATGATGTGGATTAATAAGAAGGCTTGAATGGTGCCTCCAATTAGTAAATATAGACGCATTTTTTAAATAAAACATTGAACGTGGCACATGCAATCTGTTGTATTATTTCTCTAACGTTTTTTTGTTTCTCCAATGTTAGACGTGTTTTTTTAATATAACGTTGGACATGTGAGATGCAATCTGTTATTTTTTTCCTTTCCATACGTGGAGTTTTTTAGAATCTGTTGAATCTGTTGTAACTTTTCCTTTCATCTTAGACGTAAATTCTATAATCCAACGGTTTAATTAATTTTGATGATGTGGATTAATGAGAAGGCTTGAATGGTGCCTCCAATTAGTAAATATAAGATAAGATGGATGGCATCAATAGTATAGCAATTATCATATTCTTCCAAGCAAATGCCAAAAAGATTTTCAAGATCATAAGAAGTATCGTTATGTTCCACAATTATATTTTCATGAGGCACAATAGTAATAGGAGCAGCATTATTTGGGAGAGATATCTTTTTACCTCTATTCCTTTTTCTTTTCTTCTTCTTCACCACATCATGTGTGGGTTCAATCCTCTTTTTGGAGCTCCTTATTAATGAGATTGGTTGAATAGGAGGCTCCTCCTCGTTACCTGATTCATCATAAGAAATAATAGCAAGATATTGGGAAGTCTCTTCCCTTTCATTAGTATTCTCTTCATCCTCTATTTGTTTTCTTTTCTTTATGTAATTGGAAATATAAGGATTTTCATTGCAATTCACCGCACAATACATATAAATTTTCTCTAGATCAAAATGAAGAACTTTATCAAGGGCAAAATTTGGAATATCCTTAGTTATACGTTTCATTTCTTCGTAGCCCATAAGCAAACTAAGTTCATTATAATGTGCAAGGGAAATCAAGTCATCACAATTTTTGGACACGATTAGATCATGAAACAACTTGCATCGGATAATTAAATGACCACGTTCATTACAAAGCTCACAGGTATGGCCAAGAAAATTTAAATTTTCGGTACAATCATCTAGCTCTTCTTGCAACAATTTAGTTTCTAAGTACTTATGCTTCTTGCAATATCTATCTTCTCTATTTGGTGTGTACTTACAAACCCAATGCACTCCACAAAAGTTTACATGTTTATAGAAGACATTTTCATCATAACTAGTGCAATCATCATTAGTGTCATGGATATTCAAAGAATTCATACTAACAACATTGCAATCATGCTCATTATTCAAATATTTAGTTCCAGACATTCTAATGCATTCTTCTTCTAGCACTTGAGCACAATTTTCCTTTCCATCATACTCACGGAAGATATTAAAAAGATGAAGCGTATGAGGAAAACTTAATTCCATTTTTTTTTTGTAATTTTCTTTTATAAACTAAACTAGTGATAAAACAAGAAATTAAAAGACTCGATTGCAAGATCTAAAGATATACCTTCAAGCACTCACCTCCCCGGCAACGGCGCCAGAAAAGAGCTTGATGTCTACTACACAACCTTCTTCTTGTAGACGTTGTTGGGCCTCCAAGTGTAGAGGTTTGTAGGACAGTAGCAAATTTCCCTCAAGTGGATGACCTAAGGTTTATCAATCCGTGGGAGGCGTAGGATGAAGATGGTCTCTCTCAAGCAACCCTGCAACCAAATAACAAAGAGTCTCTTGTGTCCCCAACACACCCAATACAATGGTAAATTGTATAGGTGCACTAGTTCGGCGAAGAGATGGTGAAACAAGTGGTATATGGATGATAGATAAAGGTTTTTGTAATCTGAAATTATAAAAACAGCAAGGTAACTAATGATAAAAGTGAGCGTAAACGGTATTGCAATGCTTGGAAATAAGGCCTAGGGTTCATACTTTCGCTAGTGCAAGTTCCCTCAACAATACTAACATAATTGGATCACATAACTATCCCTCAACATGCAACAAAGAGTCATTCCAAAGTCACTAATAGCGGAGAATGAACGAAGAGATTATGGTAGGGTACGAAACCACCTCAAAGTTATTCTTTCCAATCAATCCGTTGGGCTATTCCTATAAGTGTCACAAACAGCCCTAGAGTTCGTACTAGAATA